>NC_035448.2:146790165-147152378 GCF_002127325.2 Helianthus annuus
GAATCAGAAGTTGAATACGTAAGGTTTTGGTCTGTTTTATAGGGCAACTATATGAGGTAGAGTTGTTAACAACTTATTGAATGAACTGATGTACTAAGTTTTATGTAATTAGTATGAGTAATGGAACGACATGTGTAATAATGCTTATAACCTTGTATGTAACGAAACATTAGAAGGTATATACATAAAAGTTATTCACTTTAGTACGATGTTGTTACTTGTCTTTGTATCGCAATATCAAAAGGATTGTCGTATGTACGATTGTTATAGAATATGGTGACATGTATAGTTGCGTATAACACTTTGAGTGTGTTACAAGATACATGAATGTTAATATATCGGTACAAGATTATGTTGATTATGTGGTTAAGTCCTATGTTGGCTCTTGTAACCAAAGGATAAATGGTAGGAGGTTGAAGTAAGATAGTATATATATGCGAGAATGTATAAATGTATGTATTGAATTGCGGCTAACTAAACAGATATGATAAACTATCAATGAAGGAAATATTGGTCTCGGGTAAAGATCACACGTAGGTATCGCAAGAAAAGTATGAAAGGAATTATCAAGCAAGCGCTATGAAAGAAATTTTGCTCGATATTGGCCCAGGAAGAATGGAATGTATGTAGAAGCAAAATAGTTAGCAACTGTCAAAATGATGTATAACTTATGATATTATGTGAATGTCTAGGATTGAACAAGTATGAATATTATGATAATTATTCCCCTAAGTAAATGTTAGAGGTACGCAAGAATGATTAACTTGATAGATAAGTATTAAGAAATCCGCTTGAACAAATAAATGATGATCATGGAATAATGCAATGGGATAGCAGTGAATCATGCAAGGTTGATTTACCATGTGTATTAGACAAGTTTTAAAGTAGCAGTGACCGATTCATCATGATGGATGATCAAATGAAAGCATGTTGTCGAAGTTCGAGGTATGTAATTACGAAGGGATACAGGTAGACCTGTCAGAAGGTATGTATTCAGGTTTCGGGTAGACTTGTAACACCCCAAATTTCGTATGTCATAATATAAAATTTTAATTGTAATGTTTTGATGAAAAGAAATGGTAAATATAGATTATTACCATTTTCAAAGTTTTATAAATTTTGGTAAATAAAAATCTTATGTATACATGAAAGTTAACTAGGTTAGTATGGAAATATGAGGAAGATGCCATGTTCTAAAAGAATGAGGGGTGGAAGTGAAAAATATGATAAATAAACACCTAACAAAAATTTGGTCAGTGTTTAGAGAGTGGGGGTGTATGCGATCGAGAAAAGAAGCATGGGGAGAAACCCTTCACTCAAAAATACTACAAATCCATCAAATTGAAAAGGTTTAAGGTTGGATTTCATGTGCATGAGTAAGGAATGTTGATCTCTTAAGTGTTATTGATACCAAGTAAGTTAAATCTTGTGTTTTAGTGTTAGTAAATGAAATGGGTTATGAGTATTCTTTGATTTTATATGAAATTGGATATGAATGCTAGATGTATTAGCAAATGGGAGTTGAAATTATGCTTGAAATTGTCTATAATGATGATTTGGGGTAAAACCCATTTGAATGAACATGATGATATGATGATGGAACTTGAGATTGTCAAGAACTTAGTTTAGGTTAATGTATAGTATGATAAATGGTAGATTTTGGTAATTAATCATGATGTAGATGCAATGGTAAAGTGATTTTGTTGGTTATAATGGTTCTTGATATAAATTGGGAAAAAGTATGCTTTAATTGCTTGTATCCATGGCTGGAAATCTTGTACGCACGCCATGTGTTCTATGAAATGTCTAAATAGTGATGAAATAGTTATGCATACATAATGCTTTGCAAAATGTGTAGTATACGAAATGGATGAATACGAATGATATAAATTAAGAATGATCATATAAGAATGTTGGTTTGGAATTGTAGGATTTAAAAGAAGGTGGCTCGAGTCAACCGGGACGCAAACAAGACAAGACAAAGGTAAGTTTAATACTTAATCAACTAGTAGGAAATATAGATATTAGAGTTTGATTGTGCATTGATGTTGTTTTGTGATACTGATGGTATGTTGGTATGATCGAATCGTATGAATGGGTCGTACTAATAGAATGTATGTTGGAATGCTATGTAGTCGAACCATATGAACGGATCGTTCTAACAGAATGTATGTTGGAATGTTATGTAGTCAAACCGTATGAACGGGTCGTACTAAGAGAATGTATGTTGAAATGTTATGTAGTCGAACCGTATGAACGGGTCGTACTAATAGAATGTATGTTGGAATGTCATGTAGTCGAACCGTGTGAACGAGTCAAATTAATGGAGAATGTTAAAAAGTTAGACGGGTCTTGGATCAAGTCTTAGTGTGTGAACTTGGTTTGATCATAAAAGACCAATTAGATGGAAAAGGATGTATGATTAAAAACAAAAGAATGATAATTGTTGAAATAAAAGAATGAATATGTTAGATTATTGTTTTGCATATTTAGTTGACTTGTTAAGAATGTTGTAGGTAAATAGTCCTTTGGAGCAAATCTTGGACCAGAGGAATGAACACACATCACGCCGTTTAATTGCTTCCGCTCGTCAAGTTCTAAAGGGTGATAGTGTCTTTTGGTTAATGTATGTTTTTATTATGATGTAATGGTTACAACTTTTATGTCTTTTGGAACGTGTCGTAGAATTTAGTTTGAATGCTGATTGTTAAAAGCAGGGAATCACTTATAGTACGAATGAGTCACACCCATTTTTTGTTAAAATTAGTATGTCATTATTATTATATTCGAATGTGAAATAAGGGCGTTATATTGATACATTTTATCACTACCAGGATGTATCGTATACTTGGACTTATGGGCTTTTTCTAAAATTTTGTGACGTAGGTTTCCTTGAATCAGTATCCAGATCCTTTTCTTTTGGAATCTCCAAATTCCGTTTGTTCCTTTAGTTCCTTAATCATACCTTTTAAACCTTCAGCATCGTCCTTGATTGCTGTTTCCTATATCTTTCTAATTTGCTCATTTAAATCTATCTGTAGATTTAGTCTGAGAGAGCGTACTCGTTTTGTCTTTTCATGATACTTTCAACTTAAAGCATCAACTACTACATTAGCTTTTCCTGCATGATACTGGATATCATAATTATAATCACTAAGAATTTCCATCCAACGTCTTTGTCTCATATTTAATTCTTTTTGCCTAGAAACATATCTTAAACTCTTATGATATGTGAATACAACAAACTTACTACCATAAAGATAGTGTCTCCAAATCTTAAGGGCAAAAATTTTGGCTCCTAACTCTAGATCATGGGTGGTATAATTCTCTTCATGTTTCTTAAGCTGTCTAGAAGCATAAGCTATAACCTTTTGACGTTGCATTAACACACATCCGTGTCCTAACTTAGACGCCTCACAATAGACTATAAAGTCTTCAGTTCCTTCTGGTAACGCGAGTATGGGTGCGTTGGTTAACCTTTGCTTTAAAATTCTAAAGGCTTCCTCTAGTTTTGGTCCCTATTCAAACTTAACTGATTTACGTCAGTTTGGTTAATGGAATGCCTATTCTAGAGAAATCTTCAATAAAACGTCTATAATATCCTGCCAGTCCAAGAAAACTTCTTACTTCTGTTGGTGATTCAGGGACTTTCCATTTGGTAATCGCCTTAATCTTTGTGGGATCCACATGAATTCCTTCATGATTAACCAGATGTCCAAGGAATTGCACTTCTTGCAACCAAAATTCGCATTTTGAGAATTTAGCATAAAGCTTTTCTTTTCTCAATAATGTCAGAAGTGTATGCAGATGCTCTGCATGTTCCTCTTAACTCTTGGAGTAAATTAAAATATCATCTATAAAGACAATTATGAATTTATCCAGGTATGGCTTACATATCCTGTTCATCATGTCCATAAATGCGGCTAGGGCATTGGTTAAACCAAATTGCATGACTGTAAATTCATAATGACCGTACCTTGTTCTGAAAGCAGTTTTAGGAATGTCCTCTTCCTGTACTTTCAATTGATGATATCCTGAGCGTAAGTCGATCTTAGAAAAGAATCGAGCTCCTTGAAGTTGATCGAACAGATCATCGATTCTCGGTAGTGGGTACCGATTTTTAATCGTAACCTTATTCAATTCCCGGTAATCAATGCACATACGCATCGATCCCTCCTTCTTCTTGACAAATAACACTGGTGCTCCCCATGGCGATGAACTAGGTTGTATAAAACCTTTTTCAAGTAGTTCGTCCAACTGTTTCTTCAGTTTGTCGATATGGTGCTTTGGCAATCTGTGTCGTTCCTGGAAATAGGTGAATTCTAAATTCAACCTCTCGATCTGGCGGTAATCCAGGTAACTCTTCTGGAAATACGTCTGAGAATTTAGATACTACAGGAATATCTTTTAATTCTTTTCCTTTAGTGTTAATGATTACTGAAATCATATACACCATTGCTCCTTTCCTTGCATAGCTTGCAGCTTTCATCACATAAAAAACTGGCATGATTGGCTACCAACCAATCCATTCCTAGTACGATATCAAATCCGGCTAGATTCATTGGAAAGAGATTAGCAGTAAAATTATGGTGTAAAATTTCTATCCTTGCTCCCTGCAGGATTTCACTTATCTTAATGGATTCTCCATTTGTCGTTTCCAATAGACAATCTTGTTGAAGTTCAGTTAATGGTTGGTCGAGAAGTTTGCAAAAAGAAGTATTGATAAAACTTTGGTTTGCACCGGAGTCAAATAAATCATTAACTAAAAACGTACCGGCAATCACATCCGGAATCATCTTGGCTTCTTCTTGTCACACCCTGACCGCGTTAAAACAACAAACCGCGGCGAAAACGTCGGGGAGTGTCGTAACAGAATCATTGTTTCACAACACATGGATTGAAGTTTCGTTTTATCGAATTAAGTTTATTACATTGTATTGAATTAGAAACAAAACATGAACAAATTGACTTTCATTGTTATTGAGTCACTAAGGCCTCGTCCATTCCTATGTGAGTAAGCATCATAATCATCGTCAAACGTCATCAAATTATGGTACCTGAAACATATGTGAAAATACGTCAGCATAAAAATGCCGGCGAGTACATTGGTTTTGTGAGAGTATCGGATTCATGGCATGTTTACATGTTGCAATACCTCATTAGACTACAAAAGTTGATAGTTGAAAACCTTGTTTGAAAAGCGTTTGGTATTGCAATATGATTTAACCAACTCAAAACAAGTTAGTTATAGGTTATAAAATCTCGTTGCCATGAATCTTAACCCAAAACATTTGTTTACGTAACCGAAATCGTAAATCGTTTTTGTAATAAAACTCGTATGGTTTTTATTGTTAAGAAAACCTTGTAGTGTAACTTCGATTTGAAAACATTCGACCAAGTGATCTAGATAACGCAACGATATGTAATGTGTTAAAAGCACTTATATATAGGAAGCACCAGCGGCGTATCCACCATGCTTTTATCACATTACACCCACCTCGTTACCTAATCACTTACCATAACCCAATCGTTTAATAGTTTAAATAGTTCCTATTGTTCAAATAGTTCAAGTAGTTCACAAAAATCAAATAGTTCCAATGGTTCAAATAGCTCAAGTAGTTCACATAGATCAAATAGTTCCAATGGTTCAAATAGTTCAAATAATTTGCATAGATCAGTAGTTCAAGTGGTTCAATAGTTCACATAGTTCTCGTAGTTCCAGTGGTTCAATAGTTCAATAGTTCCAGTGGTTCAATAGTTCACATAGTTCCAGTGGTTCAATAGTTCACATAGTTCCAGTGGTTCAATAGTTCATATAATTGAAATTGTTATGTTTAATAAAAACCATAGCATTTGTTTAGAAAGCTCGAAATCATTTAGCATATATGAATCACCCCAAAACAGTCAAAAAAGGTAAAAGAGGGGAACTATGTACTCACATTGAATTGCTAGGTATCCTCGATTAAAGTGAACTAACAAGCTCGGGCAATCAAGGAATCAAGTGGCACCTAGTATCGGATCACTAAGTTAATAAATTGATACCTAAATTGGAAGATCGGGTAGAATGAGGTCTTGTAAACCAAATGAGTATTGGAACTCATGTGATATGGTTTAACAAAGCCTACATTCTAAATCGGAACCTATCCTAAGTGCTTTCAACCCTTTACGACCCATTAAGGTAGCTCACTGTCACAACCCCGACCCCTATACCGGGAGCGGGCGGCCGTGAGCCAGTTTCAGTGGTATCGGTGTTTATCAATTTGGCAGCGGAAATTTTATCAGGACCGTAGTTAGGAAATATTTTTATCAGAGTTAAACACCAAAAATATTTAAATTAAAGAAATGGGATAAACCCAGGTCTCTTTGATAACACATTTATAAGTGGGACAAAACCCGATTTTCATTTTGATACATCTATAGGGAATAACCCCCATTATTGAAAACAACTCTCAATTTTTAATTAGGTAACTTTTATTGCCACTTTTCTAAGCCTTCAGTGCTCTCCAGCTGGCTTTTATGGGCTTCACACTAAGTTACCTGAAACACGTGTTTAAAACATTTTATCAGCAGGAAATACTGGTGAGTGAATCCCAGTTTAATCAAGTTTAAGTAAAACCAGTGTACAGTATTGAGGGCGATCTCGCAATTACATTTGTTTCCAAGTTATAACAATTAACATCCATGGTACTGTCATATTCAACTTGTGGAAATGTTACTCCTTGACCAGGTGGTAACAAATTTTGTATACAAAACCCCAACATACCCATGATAATTGTATTCTTACAAATACTCAATAACTGTTATTCGCATGGAAAAGTATTTAAGGTTTTGTAAAAACAGTTAACAAAAAGATGATTACTCGCATTGCTATTATAGGTCTTTCCTTTGTGACTTCCTGGTTATAATCTAATTAAATAAACAATGCACACGTGTTAATATAATAACCCATTTTAACATTAGTAATACCCTCCCCCAGACGGCATTCCAACGACTACGTCGGGTAGAACCACGACAGCCGTTACGGAACCCTAGATCAATCGGGCAGAGTATCTAATACGTATCCAGGGGTTATGATACTTACAACGAGGCAGAGCTTCGCTAATTAAGGGGGATATAATGCCCGAGAATCACTTTATTTATACAGAAATTCGAGAGAGAGAAGAAAGAAATGAACGATTTGGACTGAAGCCTCGACCTCCCATTTATATTTGTGATCGGCCACTCTCTCGCAGCCCGCATAGAAGATAGCAAGGGCTTACTCGGCCCGCAAGGTCCAGAAAAGGCGGCTAGGCTTGCTGAGTCATCGACACGTGGCAGCTCGTGTCTTCCGGATATTGAGCTGTCGCGGCCCGCGTAAGTCGAAGACATAGTCTTCGCGGCCCGCGAGCGACCCCTGGAATTTGTTTTATTTGTTATTTAAGTATTTGGGACCGGTTTTCGCAATCGGGGTGTATTTTAGGACATATAGGGGTATTCTAAATATATTAGGGGTGTCAAAAATATTTTTGGAGGGTTTATATATCTTGGTACAACTCCTGGATTATATAATGCACTCACATTAAGTATAGTAACCCGATTCCACTTTATCCCTACGTCACGAGACAGAACCCCAACGAATTTAGGCAGAGCCTTGACATACGTTACTGGGCCCTACGTCAGTCGGACAGGGTATCAATGATCAAGGGTTAAAACACTTAAAACAGGGCAGGGCTTTGGAGCATTATTAGTATAATAATACTAAAAGAAAGGAAAATATATGAAGGCAAGGAGGTGGCGCATGAAAGATTAGAAAGGAGGGAAGCAATTTGAAGTCTTTGTACCGAAGCTCCTATTTATACAAAAAAAAAGGACTTGGGGCATACGTTATATCATCCACGTGTATCTTCAGCATTTAATTCAAAAACAATACGTGAACTTTCATTTCAATTTCTTAGTTAGATTATTATTAATATTTTATTACTATAATTAATTCAGCTGCTTCATTTATTTGGCGTGTATAACTTCTAAAATATGAAGTTTTTTTAAATAATAAATGTTATGGCTCATTTTCTAAGCATACATATCCTGACCAATATCCTGCCTTTGTTTGTTTATTTGTGACCAGGATGCTGGAAGAGGATATTGCTAACATCTTGGGCGATATCCTGAGGTTTATTAATTAACCACGTGCAGGTTAAAGGCTGAGACTTGCTAACGGTCAAGAGGACTTCTTCTCCTCAGGACTCGGACGAGTTTGTTGAAGGAGAGAATTTGAGCCCGAAAGACCAGGTCTACAACGTTCGATGAAGGAATATTCGGTGGATCCCGGAAGTTTAGGATAGTTTGTTATTTTATCTTTACTATAAATAGATGGGGGCGGATCAGTTTAAGGCACACAATCTCCACTGACACTCTCGCATACTTTCACTTTCTAGCTCATTGCAAACAGCACACTTGTATTCAAATTTCGTTGTAACACTTAGTCGATCCGCACCACATCCTGCACTGTATCCTGATATTTGAAGCAATAGAAGAACAAGGCAGCTGCGATTGTCAGCTCCCGAGGTTTTATGCCGGCGATCTAGATTGATCAAGGGCTTTCCTCGTACATCTCGTGTCATTTACTTTACTTTTTTGCTCATTGTTTGATCACAGATACGACTCTATATCCTGAGCCGTATCCTAAAACTGTTTTTGCAAATAACTCAATTAACATATTTTTGAACACATTCTCTTAGCACACTACCTCACTTAACTAATTTGATCACTTAATTGCTTCGGTAATTTTTGACCAAAACAATTTGGCGCCCACCGTGGGGCAAGTGGTGCTCTCTTTACTAAAAATTTTTGTCAAATCGCTAATCAGTTTTCTATTTTCAAAACTTTTTGCCACATTGTCCATAATGGCCTCAAGATCAAACATGAGTTCCTCTACTGTGTCTGCTATGACTTCTGCTACTACTGGTTCGGTGCTTCCACCACCTCCTCCAAGGACGCCAGCCTCTTCACGACCTCAGGATATTATCCCTACCCGCAGTGTTCAGGAATCTGCTCCCGTTCTAGCTTCTAATGATGAAATTCTTACTTTATTTGGAAGTGTGCAGGAACAAATGAGGCAGCAACAGGAAACAAACCAAATGCTTTTAAGGGAAATACAACTCCTGAAGTCTGGCTCGAGCAGATCTGCTGAGGATAATGTCACTCCATTACACCCCAGAGCGTTGAACTTTAGTTCAGTTGTGTATACTGAGGATAACAGGGGGAATATTGTGCCCAGTCTTCCTCAGAATCATACTCCTGAAATACCCTCCTCGGTCAGGATGTCAACCATGAGAGCTCAGGATATGCTTCAGGATATGGGCAAAATCCTCCAACGGGTAACGTGTCAAATAATAACAATAGTGGATCTTTGCAGGATACAAGTGTGACATCAGCACTTACTAGGGAACTTCAAAAGTTGAAGGACATGATATCCAGTGTACCTGGGGTGGTCCAGCCGATCCCGGAAGTGTCCCAAGACAGCCATAAGATATCTCGTTTTGCACATCCTATCTGTGATGCTGAGATCCCAAAGAGATTTCAAACCCCCAACATGAAGCTTTACGACGGAACTACGGATCCTGAGGAGCATATTGCTCAGTATAGGGAAAGAATGGAGATTAACACTATCCCTCTGGAGCTCAAGGAAGCGTGCTTGTGCAAGGGATTTGGTTCTACTCTAACAGGATCAGCCTTAAAATGGCTGTTAAACGTTCCTCCTCACTCAATTACTTCGTTTGCTCATTTGGTTAATTTATTTAACAGTCAATTTTCTTGTAGTCGGAGTTTTGAGAAACTAACCAGTGATCTTTACAGGATAACTCAAGGGCCTCAGGAATCCTTGAGGGATTATGTGAACAAATTTAGTCGAGAATCCTTGGATATCCCACATCTTGATGTTGCAACAGCTGTGCAAGCTTTCAAGATGGGATTACAAAAGGATTCTCAGTTTTATCAGGATCTTGTAATGAATCCCTGCAGGAATCTCGACGAAGCTCGTAACAGGGCTTTGAGATATATCCGTCTGGAGGATGACAGGAAGATGCAAGAAAGGATGAACTCATCTAACACTTATGAGTCAACTAACAGGAAGTCAGAATCCTCATTCAAGTCATATCGGCCTAAGCCATATGGTAGAAATGAAAACAAGAGAGTGAATGCTGTCGAAGATGAGGATCCTAAAGAGTATCCCGAGTTGTCTGAATATTGCTTTTCTGTTAACATTCCCGAATTGATGTATGCCATGCAGGGTCTAGGAGACAAGGCTAGGTGGCCTCGAAAGAATCAACAAAAGGCTGACTGGAAAGATAAGTCAAAATGGTGTGCTTTCCACGAAGATTTCGGACATGTAACTGAGGATTGCATTGCTCTAAGGAAAGAAATAAGCTATCTTCTAAGCAAGGGATATCTGAAAGATCTCTTAGGAAGAAAGAAGAATAAAGGTCAGGATACTGAGAAGGATCCTGAGCGAGCAGCATCACCTCCCGCGGATGCCAAGATAATCAACTTCATTTCGGGAGGATCCGACATTTGTGGGACTTCGTATTCGGCAGCAAAGAGACATGCAAAGGAAGCTAAGGCCGAAAGGGGAGACAAACCTGTCAGGATGACTACCCTCACAACTGACAAAGTGATCACTTTTGATGCAGATGACAGGGATACTGTCCAGGATCCTCACCATGATGCTCTGGTAATAACGTTATATGTGGCTAACCATTTTGTACGCATGATACTGGGTGATAATGGCAGCTCCGTCAACATAATCCAACTAGAAACTCTGAAGAGAATGAATGTATCTCCAATGGATATCACTTCAAAGTCTACCGTGCTTGTTGGGTTCAGTGGAGAGGCTAGAAACACAGTGGGAGAGATAAAGTTGCCAGTATACGTTGAAGGAGTCAACTCGATACAACGTTTCTGTGTGATGGATTCTCTATCCTGCTATAACATCATACTGGGAAGACCGTGGATTCACGATATGAAGGCCGTGCCATCAACATATCACCAATGCATCAAGATACCTACCCCTTGGGAGTTGTCAAAGTTGATAGTGATCAGCAGGAGGCGAAAGAATGCTACTCATCCTCGATGGAATCCTCAACCAAACCTAGTGCAGCATAGCAATTAAAGACGCGGACCCAGGATATCGTGGAGGATCCGGAGCAGGATGTGAAGAAAATTATCCTAGACCAGGATAATCCCGATATTTCGGTGCTCGTGGGAACCAATATCCCTCAGGATATTGAAGAACAATTAATTAACTTTTTGAAATGCAGGATGTCAACGTTTGCATGGAAGCATGAGGATATGACAGGCATATCCAAAGATATTATCACTCACAAGCTTGGAATTGACAGGTCTTTCAAGCCCGTCCAGCAAAAGAGAAGGAAGTTTGCTCCGGAACGAAACATAATTATTCAAGAAGAGGTTGAAAGACTATTGAAGTCCAAAATGATCAGGGAAGTCAAATTTCCCAAGTGGCTGGCAAATGTGGTCGTGGTTCAAAAGAAGAATGGGAAATGGAGAGTTTGTGTAGATTACACAGACTTGAACAAAGCATGTCCTAAAGACCCATTCCCTCTGCCTCATATAGACTCGATGGTGGATGCCACTGCCGGTCATGAAATGTTAACCTTCATGGATGCATCCTCAGGATTCCAACAGATCCAAATGGAACCTTCAGACCAGGAGGATACTGCTTTCATGACACCAACATGTATTTACTGTTATACTGCTATGCCTTTTGGTTTGAAAAATGCAGGTGCAACGTACCAGAGATTGGTGAACATGATGTTTAAAAACAAACTGGGGGACACCATGGAGGTGTACATTGACGATATGGTAGTGAAATCTAAAAAGGCTGAGGATCACCTCCAGGATATCAAGGGAGCATTTGATATCCTGGATCAATACAACATGAAGCTAAATTCTGCTAAATGCCATTTCGGAGTGGGGGCAGGAAAGTTTCTTGGATATATGGTGACAAAAAGGGGGATAGAGGCAAGCCCAGAGCAGATCAAAGCTATCCTGGATATAAAATCACCCTCAAATATGAAGGACGTACAAAGATTGACAGGCCGAGTAGCAGCTTTAAACAGGTTTATCTCAAGATCCTCAGAGAAATACAAAGACTTTTATGATATCCTGAAGAAGAACAAAAGATTCGAATGGGGGGAGAAGCATGAAGCAGCCCTGTAGGATTTGAAGCGATATCTCTCAACCGCACCTCTATTGATGAAGCCTGAAAATGGTGAACCACTATCCCTATACCTTGTTGTATCAGGGAATGCTGTAAGTGCCGTTCTTATAAAAGACCATGAAGGTCAGCAATATCCTGTTTATTATGTTAGTAAAAGTTTATTAGATGCTGAAACTAGGTACTCTCACTTAGAAAAATTAATACTAGCATTGGTCATGGCATCAACGAAGCTTAGACATTATTTCAAGACACATAGGATACATGTTAAGACAAATTATCCTGTCAAAAATGTGCTTAGGAAACCAGAAATGTCGGGCAGGATGGCCAAGTGGTCAGTAAAGTTGAGTGCTTATGATTTAGTATATGAACCTAGAAATGCCATAAAGTCTCAGGCTTTAGCTGACTTTGTGGCTGATTTTAGTAGTGACATTCATGATGAGGTAGACCTAGAAGTTCAACAGTTAGGAGAACTCTCAGGATCCTGGACATTATATACTGATGGTGCATCTAATGTAAGAGGAGTAGGATTAGGAATACTACTAAAATCGCCACAGGGGGACATATTACCCCAGGCTATTAGGTGTGAATTTCCTGCTACTAACAATGAGGCAGAATATGAAGCTTTAATTGCAGGATTAGAATTGGCTAAGAGTTTGAGTATCAAAAATTTGCAAGTATATGTTGACTCTTTGTTAATTACTAACCATTTTAATGGATCCTATGCAGTTAAGGGTGAGAAATTAATCGAATATCTCGATATTCTCAAAAAATTAGCAGGATATTTCGATGTTTTTATACTTGAACAGGTACCAAGGGAGGATAATGCTGAAGCGGATGCCTTAGCAAATTTGGGATCATCGATGAGGATACCTGAAGGGACCCAAATACCAATATTACATATCTTGTATCCTGCAACGAATCCTCAGGAAAAAGAAGCAGCAGGTATTCAGGATCCTGGAGCGGAGTATCCTGAAAAGGATCCTAAATCCTGGACGACTCCAATCATGAGATATCTCAAGGAAGGACATATCCCCGGAGATGAAAATCCTAAGGCATTTAGGATGAAGGTATCACGATTCACTATTATAAACAATGTTTTATACAAGAAATCTCTTGTAGGACCGTATTTGAGGTGCTTGGAGGGTCCTGAAGCCAAAGAAGTACTTCAGGATATACATGAAGGGGATTGTGGTAACCATACTGGGGGCAGGTCGTTATTCTCAAAAGTATTAAGGACAGGATATTATTGGCCAACAATGAGAAAAGATGCCGCAGAATATGCTCGAAGATGTGACGCATGTCAGAGACATAGTAACATACTGCATCAACCTGCTGAACCATTATATCCTATTGTTTCCCCTTGGCCATTTATGAAGTGGGGTATGGATATAGTGGGAAAGCTACCAAAAGCCCCGGGAGGAAAAGTTTTTATGCTAGCAATGACGGACTATTTCTCTAAGTGGGTCGAAGCGGAAGCATTTGTTCAAGTTAGAGACCAAGAAGTAGTATCCTTCATAAAGAGGAATATCCTGACCAGATTCGGAGTACCAGCCGAAATAATCTGTGACAATGGTTCTCAGTTTATAAGCAAGAGAACTACTGACTTTTGCAAGAGTTGGGGAATCAAAATGGTAACATCTACTCCAGTACATCCTCAAGCGAATGGACAAGCAGAATCCTCAAACAAGATAATTGTCAATAACTTAAAGAAAAGGCTTGGAGCCAAAAAAGGAAGATGGGCAGAAGAATTACCCTTTGTTTTATGGGCTGATAGGACAACGGTAAAGAATGCAACAGGCCAAACCCCATTTTCCTTGGTATTTGGAGCAGAAGCAATGATTCCGACGTAAATGACAATACCCACTGCAAGATCTACCCTAAGTGATCCTGAGCAGAATCTTGAAGCCTTGAGTCAGGATTTAGACACTGTAGATGAGAAGAGAGATGCGGCAAGGCTAAGGATGGCAGCATATCAACAGAGAATATCCAGGGCATATAACAAGAATATTAGGACCAAAAGATTTAAGGTTGGAGATTGGGTGCTAAGAAAGGCTTTTCAGAATACTACTAATCATGCCGATGGCAAGTTAGCTCCAAAACGGGAAGGACCATATGAAGTTGAATCAGAAGCAGGGAAAGGAGCATACAGACTCAAGAATATGGAGGGGGATATGCTACCGAGGTCTTGGAATGCTATACACCTTAAGCTCTATTTCAAGTGAGTTTAGAATTTAATTTCTAACTCAGGGTGGTATGAATTCTACCTTTTTTAAATATGTTTGGTTTAATTTGTTTTTTGTAACCCAATACTGACTTAAGCATCGGAGGGGTGTTAGCCAAGCTAACACCCACCTTAGTTTACAATTGTTTTGCAAGATATGTTTCAGGATACAGCTCCAGGATATGTACTCAGGATAACTCGAAAGATTAGAGGATTGGCCCCCTCTCTCACGTTTAAAGGATACTGATCCCTTCACAGGTTTAAAGGTATTCACCTTTCTTCCGAATTGGGTTTAAACACCCCGCCTGGAGCGCAAGTTATTCAGGGATAGTTCAAGGTGGCGGGACCAGTCCATGTAAAAGTGGCTGACAATTTCGTTACTGTTGGCTATATCCTGAATCCTAAAGGTATATGAGGATTGATCACCCTCTCTCACGAAAGGGTATTTTCATACTGTCTAAGGTTTAAAGGTTTTCACCTTTCTAAGTCTTGGAGTTTATACACTCCCGCCTGTAGCGCATGTGTTAGGCCCTAAAGTGTGAGACTGACGCATCAAATTAATCCAACGGGCTATGGTTACGAACTGGTCTTTACCGGGTTAGTTAGTATTAGGTTTTGGACTTTTACAGGTCACTTGGACCAAGCTTTAGGCCATGTGGGCCAAGCAGGCCCAAGGGGAGCCCATGTAGGGATTTGGGCTTGTCTATGTATATAAACAAGTTTTAGACTTGTTTTAGGGTTTGAACTTTTGGGAACCTCCTTGTTACACAATTTCCTAGAGAAGCTAGAGTGGAGGCGATTCGATTGTGGTGTACTCATACCAGACGTTTTTGCTTGTTAAAGTAATCGAAACGTGTGTGAGTTAAAAGTTATTTCGGTGTTCTTGCTTTTCATATTTTTTCGGTTTATCTTGAATCATCTTGTGATTGGATTCCGCACTCTCACAAGATTAGGTTTGATATCATTGAAAGATCCGGTTAAACGGGACTTACAAGTGGTATCAGAGCCATTAGAACCTGTTTCTAGGCTCGGTTTGATATCAAATATTCAAGATTTTGAATTTTTGTTCATCGCATTCTTCGGATTATTCGTCGTGTTCATTGGAATTTTATTAGAAATTACTATCTTTTGGTGTTTTGATCTTTTTGGAATGTGTTTAAAAGATATATTTAAATAGTTTTAAAATATTTTTAAAGATTTCAAAAAGGGGTTGGTGATAAGTGATTGCAAAAATCTCGGATATTATTTTCAAAATTCACCAACTTTCCTATTTTGAAGATTTAAAAAAAAAAATTCGTTGAGTATTATCGAATTCCAAGTGACGTAGGGCTCAGATATCCACGGTTTCGAGTATCATCTTCATATCAGTTATCCTCGCCGGTCTCGAGTCCCATCTGTTGATTCCGAGTCGCAACCGACATCAATCCTCTAAGGTCTCGAGTCCTCCTTCACAACCGGCAACATCAACTGTCATTCTTGTTCTCGAGTCGCAACCTCATCATCAAGATCACAGTCGCATTATCGGTTCGTTTCGAGTTGAGATTTCGAGTCTACTATCTCGAGTCATCACCTTCATCACGTTTACGGGTCGCAATATACAACCTCCATATCATTGGTCTCGAGTCATCATCCTTTATCAAGGTCTCGACACGTGCTCCTGGTATTATCTTCATCAACATCACAGAGGTCTCGAGTTCACAACCTTTTTATCACAAGTCGCAATCAAGGTCTCGATTCATCACGGTTTCGGTCTCGACTTCACAGGTTTCAACTCACTTCATCTTCATAGTCTCGAGTCGCAACCGAGTTCTCGAGTCGCAACCTTTAATCATCACCTGCAACACTCTCTAACACGACCACCACCTTCGTCTTCATCATTGGTTTGATATCTTCTCCGACCATCACCACCATCTGAACTCCGGCAACCAAACCTGCAACTATCTATAGTTCATCGTCATAAACACCTTCGCTAATCATCATCTTCATCGTTCGCTTCGACTTCATCACCATCTTCGCTACACCCTCCATTAGGGCCGGACCTAGAGGCTTTCAAATCTAGGCAACGGCCTAGGGCCTCCAAAAAATAGGGCCTCAATTTTTTTTTAAAAAAAAAAGCTTTATATAGTATATGTGTATTATTGTATTAGTCCCTAATGAACAAAACAAAAATTATATTTATTGCAATGCTCAACCGAAAACCAAATTTAAAATAAAAGAGGCCCAATTCCATCTCCAAACAATATGTAATTCCTAAGTAATTAAGGCCGAAATCTCCTTTCTAGCTAACTGTAACGTCGCATATGCTAACTCCGCTCAATGATGTTGCTGACTGACTAGGGAGAAATTTGAGATGAAATTAGGAGAAATTATTGGTGTCGCAATGGTTAGCGGCTATTTTTTTTATAATAATATCCATATAAAATTTGAGATGAAATTAAGAGAAATTATTGGGGAGAAATCACTGTTTGCCCTAAAACCCTAATTGATACCTTAAATCTTTGAATTTTGATATTGTACTTGCGATTGAAACTTCCGATGTTTTCTTTATACCAATTCGAAGGGAGCCCGTCTTTATAGTTTGCTTAGGGCCTCCAGAAACGTTGGAACGGCTCTGCCCTCCATCACCGTGTCTATCTTCGTCACCGGTAACTGAACATCACCAAACATTTCCATTCAGTTATTCATCTCCGTCGCGTTCACCATCTTCTCCGAGCAACACCTGCAATCACCTCCGATCACTGTTCATCTCGACATCATCTCGTTTCCATCATCGTCATTCTTCATCGTTCACCATCGTCACATAACCACCTTCACCATCCTCTCCGTTCTCTGTTATCCGGTAACCTGCAACATCACCGACTACTGTACAACATCGCTCATCGCACATCTTCATCATAGTACACATTCCGAAACACCAGCCTACGACCTGCTTCATCTTCACCATACATTATCTCCGGCAACCACCTTCTCCTTTATCTTCATCTTCTCCGACGACCATAACTCTCTGTCATCATCTTCGTATAAGTTTGGTGGCTGAGATTTCAAGAGAAATTAGGGTTCGGTTCGGTGGTTGTTTTGAACGAAGAGGACAAACCAGACAAAGTAATTTGAAATTGACATTTAGTATTAAATTAATACAATATTTAAAATATAAATAATCATTAGGTAATCATTATACATTTATTAATAATAATATATTAAATAATAATAATAATAAGTATTACTTTATAATAATAATAATATTTAGGTTTTTCTTTTATATATAAAAAAATGGGATTAATAAAAAAAAAAAAAAATTGTTTGGTGGTGAATTCGGTTTGACAGGTTTTGAGGCGTGGTTCAAAAAGCGGGTTCATTCGCGTGATAGGGTTTTGAGTTAGCGACTACACGGTTTCCTGTTTGGATTGTGTTTTGAGAAGGAGAACAAAAGTATCAACCACGCTGAAATTATGGCGTTCGTATTTCACAAACCTGTGGTTCAAGAAATGACTGTTGAAGATACACTTTCTGCTCTCTGTACTCCTGAGTGTAGACAAAGAGTTGAAGTTTATAGAATGCACAACGCTGAGCTAATTCAAGATTATCAAGATCTAAAAAATAAAAACTTTACTTTATCAAAAAACGAAAAACTTTATAAAGAAAAAATTGAAGCTCAGCGAAAAGACATTGTCAAACTCAAGGATGATGTAAGCGTGAAATCATCTCAACTCTTATATGTTCAGGAGAAACTGTGCGCTGTGACTAAGGAACTGGAAGATATCAGAGAGAGATATCAAATTAATGAGCTCAACATTAAGAAATTTGATTCCTCCAGTAAATTAGTCAAAAATTTGTGTGATCAACAGCTTGCGTACAAGGAAAAGAAAGGACGTGGTTTGGGTTATAATCAGACTCCTCCTCCCTACAATGATAATTATACTTATTTACCCATGACTGAGGAGGAGCTGATGAATGAAAGTAAAATGACTTACGGTCCTAAAACTGATAAGTCATCAATCAACAGCAGACCTGTTGATAAACGAGCGACTCCTCCAATAAATTTTGTTGCTAAGGGTACAATTGATTCTAACGTTTCTTCATCATGTGCAGATGAAGTACCTGAAGTACCTGAAGTGATGTGGGGCGATATGTTTGGGAATGAACCAGATGCAAATTCAGATTTTTCTAAAAACTCAATAAATGAAACAGCTTCTGAATCTGTTTTTGGACCAAACTTTTTTACGTCGTTATTTGGTTCTTTTTCAGTTGATAATAATTCTGATGTTTCTTGTTCAACAGCAACTGAAGCTGAATAAACAAATGAAAGTGAGAGTGAAGATCAACAATGTTCTGATTATTCTTCTGAAATTGTTTCTGTAAATGTCCCTGATAATGTATCATGTGGGACCACTGAAACACACTCTCAAACGGACCAGGAGACTTCTTTCAAAAACAAAGCTGCCAGTGAACCATTCTTGGACACAAATGGTTCATGTGCTGATAACTCGTCAAAAGATTCTGCTAAAGTTTCTGGCATTTCTTCCGACAAACCAGAACTCTTCGATTCTGTCAAAGCTGATGACATGAAGGATGAAAAGAAGACTGACGTGAACAAGGCTCCAAGTGCGCAAGCTGAACAATCTGAACCTTTTGTTAGTGATGAAAAGGTTCAGATCAAGCAACAAGAGCTGAAGCAAGCAAGTAAAGGACGCGGAAAGAAGAAGCCTAAACATCAAAGACAAGCAGGCTCTCCACAGTCCTCAACGGGCAGCAATAGTCCTCAAAAGGCCCGTGATATGAGAAATGCTTTTGTTAAGCCAGTCACTAATGGCAAATGTGAAAAATATGCATTTGACTGTGCTAACAAAGCTTTTGGAAAGACTGGTGAGATTTCTGAACAAGACCTGCAGTCTAATCAAAACAAGAAGAATCAAAAGAAATCTCAACCACAGAAGGCCCCTGCAAACGATAAGTATAGACATCCAAATTCATCGTCGTCTGCAAGAAATGTGCAACAAAATCAAGCACAGAAAGGACCGGTTCGTCCTTCAGGGCCTGGAAGAGCAAATCCAGCTGATCAGAATGCCTTCTACGTAAAGAGACAAACATGCTTCAATTGCGGCATTGCTGGTCACATTGCAAGAAACTGCACACATCGTCCCTATGTGCCCTATTATATGCCAAATCAGAGGGTTACACCAAAGGGTAACTACCATTCCAAGCCAATGAAGGTATCTTCACCTAAGGCAATGAAGAATGTGAATCCCATGGTTAAACCTTCTGATGGGGATTGGGATGTTGCTAAAGCAAAAAGAAAACAAGCTTTGAAACATACAAAAATTTCGAAAAATAACAAGGTTGATAAGCCAACTGTTTTGCCAAAGGCATCTAAGAAACTAGAAAAGCCTAAACAAATTTGGAGAGCAAAACAAAAAGCAGCTACATCTCCAATCCTTGAAACGAAAGGGGACTTATGTTTAAAAGAAGTGTCTTATTTTGATGCTTCAGGAAATCCCAGGACCACGATGGCCTGGGTACCCATGTCTTACTAATCTCCTTAGTTTTCAGGAACAACCAAGGAGGAGCTGTTGACAATCTCTGGAATGTTGATAGCGGTTGTTCCAGAGATAAAACGGGTAACATTTCACTTTTGCAAAAAGTTCAAATTTTTTTTACAGATGATATGTTTCCTTTGGAGGAGATTAGAGAAGTAAGAAATGATCAGCAAAAGGTACCGTTTAAATTCAGTACTTTGATTTGATTTTGATTAGTCTTCAATCTGATGACAGAACGGTTAAGCAAAAATATTTTTCTCTCTTTTTCTTAGTTTATAACTTTGTACATAAAGTGTTCTTTCTCTAGTAAATGGTAAATTTGCGCAAAAATACAAGATTTATGCACAAATTTAGGGGGGGAGAGGAATATATAGATAGATATAGAGTTTAAGGGGAGAAAACTCAGAAAAGAAAAATACAAAAAGAGTTTGATGTATATATATGTATTGCTTTAGGGGGAGAAAATGAGAAAAACACAAAAACATTAGAAAAATGAAAAAGCCAAAAAGATAAATTGCATGAAATGGGAAGTGAAATAAATGTTCGTGTTAAAGGGTTTGACTAACACATGTAAGGTGCCATAGCTGAAAAGACTAGGATCTACTGCGATATGTCGATAGGCTTGACGCTCAACATGATAAAAGATACTAAGTGATATAAACATAACGAACTGTGTACCATGTGGGTAACATACCAACGGTGTATGATTTTATGGTCTTAAATCTTGCTTTGATAGATAGCCAACATCTGAGGTTTCGGGTCTTTATATTGTTGAATCATCCGGGGATATCTTGGCTGTCCTTCTGCTTAGAACTAAAATTGTACATGACCCCAGGAAAGAAAGTCACTTGGAATTAGCTCATTTCTATTTGAATGTCTGTATGTTGTCCCGATACACACAATTTTGATCTGATTCTGAAATCTTCTCTGAAAAAGTCGTGTACCTCCTCTGCTGCATCCAGATATATGCTGACCTGGAGGTGCTAGGCAACGACAGCTTCTGCTGCATCCAGATACATGCTGACCTAGCTGTACGTTGTCGCGCTGTAGATCTAATACACCCGAAAGAGGCCCTCTAGTGCCCAAAAGAAACCCCAAGAAACCTATATCAAATTGAGAAAAACTCATTTGATTTGTGTAACACCTCGAAAAAATTTCGTCCAATAATGTCTTGACACGTGTCATAAGGTTCCGTTATGTGAAAACATACTTTAGAGGGACTAAAAGTGACAAACGGTGAAAACTATGGAACGTAAGGGTCCAAAGTGTCAACAATGGATAAATAGGCTCTATGATAACCCCACATAATGTTTATAACCTTTAACGGATGGTTCATGGATCATACGACGCGGAAATTGCACAAAAGTGAAGTATTTCAAACTATAGGGGCCAAAAGTGTCAACATGTTTAATTTATACCTCTGAGTGAACTTTTGGCAGACCCGAAGCTTTGTATAGCTAAAATATACTCACTAGAATATGTGGTAAAAATTTCATGAAGTTTCGTCAACGTATGAGAAAGTTATGGCCAAAACCGTACTTAAAGGACTAAAAGCGTCAACGTCGAATTTCAGGGCTTTTCGGTTGAGCGCAAAGTTATCCGAGGGCATTACCATGTTGGTAAAAGTCCTAAGGTTCTTAAAAACCAAGTTTGGGGGTTTACGGGTCGAGAAAAGTAGCCGAAACATCGCACGCAAGCTCAGGGACTAAAGCTGCCAAAAATAAAAACTTGTTTTGCTGAACCAGGGTCAGGCGACCCGCCTGGTAAAGCCCAAGCGGGCCGCGTGGGACTGCCAGCGAGCAGAAAATCGGATTTGGGTCGAATTGGGTCCGAATTTGAGTGGAATCCAGTTGTCTTTGCCTCCAAATGCTCCAATTAGAAGCCATGCATGGCTAGGCAAACAGTAAACCTCAAAACTTCAGCTTTAAATCCGAATTCATCTCATTTTTGATCATTTACAATTGGGAACAAGAACTCTCAAGACTTGCAAAGGCTCTCAAGACTTCCTGGAGCTAATCCGATCATCAAAGCTGCTTTCTAGTGTTCACTAAGCATCTATAGGACCTTTGTAAGCTTTCAATTCGTTCTTTAATCCGTTCTTGTTGTGTTTATTGATAAAAGTCAAACTGGGTGTTCATAACCTTTGACTTTCTGATTAAACGGATTTCTTTCAGTCATTTCTCGAATTGAAACTTGTTATAGATTGGTATTTATGTGGGAAACAAACCCTCTAAAGGGGTACTCTCTGATTCCCACCACATGCATGCTAAATGTCGAGTCAAACCTATTTCTAAAAAGTCAACAGAAGCGATTTTTGTGAAAAATGACATGATTAATGATATAGATGACATGCAACCTGATTGATCATTAAAAATAACTTGTAATACATATAAGAATGTGTTTTAATCATCATCAACTCGACAATCTATAGTATAGCCACGAATCGGAACCGAAAGTCTTGTAAAACGATTATTTCGTAGACTATCGATTCGGATTCGTACATGCATGTTCGAGATCTGTATTGGAAAGTATTTTTGACTATTTTTGTTTTAGTTAAACTTTCTGGAATTTTCTTTGATTGAATCTATGCTTAGCCTATTCGGATGCATGTTCCGATTTATGCATAAAGTTGACTATTTTGCCCTTTTTGATTTAAAACGGGATTTTTGGAAAAGTGAAAGGATAGATATCTTTATTTTTAATATATGAACTTGCACCGAAAATTTCGGATCAGTTGGTGGTCCAGATTGTGAGTTATGGCCATTAGCGTAAAACTATATTATAAATTTACATAAACGGTCCTTTTCGCATAGAACCCGTTTCTGGCCACGTCTTGATACGAAACTTTTTTACCAACTGATGTATTATAATATTCTGGGAATTTTGATGATTTTTAATTAATTTTTGGCTGAACGGATCCTAGATCGCCTAGTCATTTCGGCTTATGTCGGTTTTGACCGTTTTAGCCATAAAATGAGTTTTACACATCCTTTTGACCCGAAACCTTTTTCTACTGATTTTATATGATGAATAAATTATTTTAAGTATTCTGGAAATATAAAAATCTCAGATTTTATTTGAAAACCCGAAAACGTCCTTAAATCGCATTTTTAGCGTTCTTAGCGCATAGTAAGCGTTATACTTGTTTTAAACATATAAGACCTATACCTACTGATGTGTTTAGCATATTTTCATATAAAAACAGTAAGTATAAGTATATAAACTCAAACTTCCAGTTTTGGCACTTTTAGCCCTTGTGAAATTACTAAAATACCCCTACGGTGCATAGTTTGGTTTTAAATGATAAATTTGGTATATGGGTCATACCCTACTGTTATATTATGTTATATTAAGTATATTTACTGATGAACCAGACCCGAAACTCAGATTTCTAATTTTACTCTTTTATTATCTTTTAAATGACCAAAATGCCCTTCTAAGGCATAAATTGAGTTTAAAATTACTCCGGGCAATATAGAACATAACTTACTGATATAGTATCATATTCTAAGCATATTACTTCAGGGAACTTACATTTGGATCATTTGGCTACCCGTATCGCCCTTATCGCGTTCGGTTCGGTTTACGTAACTAGTTTGCGTAAATTGACCGAGACGGGTCAAACATTATCATTTTTATCTCAAAATCCAGAATGTATTTAGTATACCCATATTATACAAGTATTCAAACTTGTCGGGTCTAAATCACATTCTATCCGGTCTTTCGCTTAATCGTGCGTAAACCGTATCATTCCTAAAACTAACCGGTCAAGGCTTAGGCTTAAATAAAAGACCCGTTAGGAATCTAATAGGTTAATTATAAACCTTTGTTCCAGATTAGGAGGCCCGGTAAAAGCTACCAACACTTATCGTTTGTGACTTATACTTGCTCAGGTAAATACATTTTGACTTATTTTCCCTATACGGGCTTGGGGTACGGTATTTAAAATACCGCTTGATCGGGCGCACAAGTCCTGCGCCTTATAGGTGTACAGTCTTGAATAGCTTGTGCGACTTCGTTTAAACAGTTTTGTCTTACTTAAAGGCTTTGGGGGGTTATTGACCGTGTCCCGGATATCCTTGGCATTATCTTACGAGATGGCCACGACCAGAGCACGGGGTGTAGGCGTACACCCGTCGTGTATAACTCTTTGATGTGGTGTGTCAATTAAATCTCTAGCCCGGACAGTAGATCCCGGGCCACCAGAGATATAAGTGCATGTAATTCGTTCACAAGTTTATATTGCATCAATATCCCAAGTTAATAAAAATATTTATGCCTTGTGCATTTAAATCAATTTTCAATCATTTTCAAAATGAGTCAGTCGATTTGTATTTACCAGTGTAAACTGACGTATTTTTCTCAAAAGGTTAAGTGCAGGTACTATACGGAAATAGGCTGGTTGTTTCCTAAAGAGCGTCCACTATAGTCTCGCAAGCTCGGACGACAATTATCTGTTGAACTATTTATTTCTATTTTTATTGATCCGCCTGTGGATCCATTTCAACGACTGTGATATTTATTATTGCACTTTAATTAAAGTTGAAATGTTTCTATTCTGCTTCCGCTGTGCATTATTATATTGTGTTGATTGTCTATGACGATGCCAACTACGTCACTGTACCCCACACCGGGCCCACCGGTGACACGTGGAAATCGGGGTGTGACAGGTTGGTATCAGAGCCAACGCTGAGTGAATTAAACACTATCCTAATGTGTTTAATCTCAGTTACACAATTGCACATTCCTCGATTTTCGAGTCTAGACAAAGAACTTAGGAATGTTCAACTTTTCGTTTAATTTATTTTTATTTATTATTGCATTGTCTTATATATTTTGTTGTGCAACTTGTTTGACTTTTGACAGGATCACTATGCCGCCGCGAATGAGAGGTCGAGGAGGATTTGCTACTACCCACGACCATGAGGCAGGGCCCTCACATAGGCGAGCACCATCCGCCACGCACAACACAGCCGCCAACGACCTCTGGAGGTCTTTCGCCGAGCCTGCTAGACACTCGGTGTCCGCCAGCACTTCACCGTCTTTACCCCACTCGTTTGGGCCCCACTCGGAGAATGGGCCCCATGGTTCGCATGGATCCTACATACCTTTGCAGCAGTCACCGCACCAGTATCCAGCGCCAGCCTACCAGGGTTTGTATAACCCTGATGCTTTCGTGGACGAGCCGGTGGGTCATAACCCACTTGGACCGGAGGACCACTTTTCTGGTGGTCACGAGATGGATGTCGACGAGGATACGGACCCCTCGCTACCACCATCAGGTACGCCTAACCATCCGATTGAGATATCGGATGGGTCGCCATTTAGGGGATCACCCTACAATGGTGGGGACAGCTTTCAGGAGAGATTCAAGCAGCATGATTGGTATTTCACCCCCAGCCACAACTCTCCGATGCTTCAGTCTCACCAGGTTTCGCCGGTGCACTCGCAGCACCACTCGCAGCAGCTTCAGCAGCAACCGCCTCTACCGCAGGACCTATCTGAGGCCCTGTGGCGTGACGTGATCACTCCGTCACCACCGCCGCCACCAGTTTTACCTCCTCCACCCCAGAGGCCGAGGAGGAACGCGCGCATGTCTACGCGCGGAGGGATTCGCATAGGCACCCCTCCACGTGTTAGTAGCAGCCGCTACACGTCTCTTCCCGGGGAGTCCGAGACAGGGGAGTCTCAGCATCCCGTATCGGAGGTTACTTCTGTTCCGATCCCGCCTCTGCCGCCGCAGAATTTTGGAGAGCCGATTCCGGCTTATGCTAGTGCCGCTCAGTTCAACCCGTTCGAGCATGTATTCCCTCAGGGTTATGATTACACAGGAGACCCTTATTGGCAAGCTGTGAACTACAGCTCACTCCCTCCTAGTGGTCCGTTGGGAGACACTTGGGCTGCTGGGCAGTCTACTTTTGGTTACCCTCCGGGTTACCAGCAGCTACCGCAGCCACAGCAGTACAAGCCACCGCAGCCGCATCAGTACCAGCCACCGCCACCGGCGCCTATGATGTCGCCACCGCAGGTTCAGGAAATCCTGCATGGGATTGATAGCATGCGACGGGAGTTGCAAAGTGATCGCCGACACAACCGCGGTATGTTCAAGAAGGTATTTGACCTGCTCAAGGGTAAGAGCAAGAGGGATCATTGAATCCTTCGATTATTATCTCATGTACTGATGTCCCTGCGTGGACATCTATCCTTGTACTCTACCCCTGCGTGGGTATATCTATCTTATTCTACCCTGCGTGGGTATGTTATCCTGTTAACCCCTGCGTGGGTTTGTTTTATTTAGTTATTGTTGTTATTTGTTTAGCCCCTGCGCGGGCATGTTACTCATGTTATCCATGTTATTGCAAAGTCCCGTTTAGGGCAAATATGTAATGGTATTTTATTGGAAATTTAAAATGGTTAATTTGAATTTCTCATTTTATTTATATGCATGAATAATATTAAAATAATGGAAAATATCAATTTTTATTTGATTTGCCATTTATAAGAATCTTAGTAAGGTATAACCTAGCTTGAATGCCTTATTAACAGGCCTGGCCATGATGGTAAAACCTGGTTGAAAGGATTCAACTCCCTGTTAACATCTGAGAACATGTTAACATTCTGGCTAAGCGTGATCTGTAGAATCACACAAGCCACCTTTTTTTTTAAATTACCTACAGATTATATCTGTATACAAGTCTATTAATGACTTGATACCTACGGGTTATGACTATGTCATATAGTGGCAGTTGTGGTCTATGACTCCCTGCCTAGTGAAGAATTATCTACAGATTATATCTGTACACAAGTCTGTTTATGACTTGATACCTACGGGTTATAACTATGTTATATAATGACAGTTGTGGTTTATGACTCTCTGTCTAGTAAAGGATTATTTGTTTAATTATACAATTTATAATCCTATAAAAATCTAAATTTATAATTTAGTAATTGTCCTTGTGACTAGGCCTATGGTGCCAATATATATATTTTCATTCCTTGATTGCTAATAAGAGCCTGAATGAAATTTATTAAATTAACTGCTAAGGTTCTTGATACCATGGTTAATAAATCGTCTAGAACGATAATACTGTTAGGTTCTAAATTAGACCTTGTCCTTTATTGTAGCTTAAAGCTACAATGGCCAAATCGGAAGAAACCAACAGTCATTCTGGGGAACGCTCAGATAATGCAAAGATTCACGTTACCGGTGCAGAATTGCAAGCACTGATAGATAATGCTGTCGCCAAGGCTATGGATAGGCAGTTCAAAGAATCTAGTGGTACTCGGAGTAGGACCCGAACGGAAACACACGCAAAGCCCAAGACTCATTCTGAGGCTCATAGTAAGCCTCCTTCTAAAAAGAGTGAGCCGAAGAAAGCTGAGGATGATAATCATTCCTCCAACCACAGCAGCGTCCCAAAGCAGGAGATTAAGCTGAAACATGACACGTACAGCAGGTCCTGTACGTATAAGTATTTTGTATCTTGCAAGCCCAGAGATTTCACTGGGGAAAAGGGAGCCGTCGACTGCATGACGTGGATTGACGAGATGGATACTGTGGTTGATATCAGCGGGTGTGCTGATAGGGACGTCGTGAAGTACGTGTCCCAGTCATTCAAAGGAGATGCGTTAGCATGGTGGAAGTCACTCCTACAAGCTGCCGGTAAGGCCACACTGTACGGTTTGTCATGGGAACAGTTTGTGGCCCTGATTAAAGAGAACTTCTGTCCGCAGCACGAGGTCGAGCGAATCGAATCGGATTTTGTATCCTTAGTTATGAAGAACCTCGATTGTCAAGCGTATCTTACTACGTTCAACACGTTGTCTCGTTTAGTGCCTTACTTGGTGACCGGAGCCGCGAAGAATTGCTCGATTTATTGGGGGTCTGGCACCGGAGATAAAGGCTAGTGTTAAAGCTTCAAGACCCACTACATTTAGATCCGTAGCAGATCTATCTCTCTCCCTCACTCAGGATGTGGTAAGATTGAGAGCTATGAAGAGCTCTGAGGAGAACAAACGGAAACGTGAGGATGACACCTCACGAAGATCTGAAAAGCGACATAGAGGGAACAACGACCACAGGAAAGGGTCGGGGTCTAGGAAAAGTGATCATCAGTCGGGTGAGAAACCCAGATGCAAGATCTGCAGGAGGCACCACTTTGGGAGGTGTCGGTTAGAAACGAAATCCCAGTCTTCAGAGAAACGATGTGGAATATGCAAGTCCACAGATCATAAAGCTGTGGATTGCAAGAAAATGAAGGATGCAACGTGTTTTGGTTGCAACGAGAAGGGGCACATTCGGCCCAACTGTCCAAAGTTTGCAAAGAAGGCCGAGGAAGGGAAGAAGACTAATGCGAGAGTCTTCCGAATGGACGCAAAGGAAGCAGTCCTTGACGATAACGTCATTACCGGTACGTTTCTTGTAAATGATGTTTTTGCTAGAGTCTTGTTTGATTCAGGAGCTGATAAGTCGTTTGTAGATGATAAGTTTTGTAAACTGTTGAACCTTCCTGTTAAAACCTTAAGCGTGAAATATGAGGTGGAATTAGCCGATGGAACCTTAGAAACCGCCTCAACTGTTCTAGATGGATGTGTTATATCCATTAGGAATCATTCCTTCCCGCTATCCTTGCTTCCCTTTAAGTTAGCTGGATTCGACATAGTGATAGGCATGGATTGGTTGTCGAGTAACCAAGCCCAGATTCTGTGCAATAGAAAGCAAGTAATAGTTAAGACTCCGTCTGGTGAGTCACTTACTATTCAAGGAGATACCCAGCATGGATTGCCGGAACAAGTGTCCATGCTCAAAGCATCCAGATGCATGCAGAAAGGATGTGTCATTTATATGGCACAAGTTACCATTGATGAGCCGAAGCCGAAGATTGAAGATATTCCTGTTATTTCGGAATATCCTGAGGTTTTCCCTGAAGAACTACCTGGTTTGCCACCGGATAGGCAAGTAGAGTTTCGGATAGATATCATACCAGGTGCAGCACCTGTAGCAAGAGCACCATACAGATTGGCACCTACGGAGATGAAGGAGTTGAGGACGCAGTTGGATGAGCTTTTAGCCAAAGGTTTTATTAGACCTAGCTCGTCTCCTTGGGGAGCGCCAATCTTGTTCGTTAAAAAGAAGGACGGATCGATGCGTCTGTGCATCGATTATCGTGAGCTTAACAAGGTCACTATCAAGAATCGGTATCCGTTACCCAGGATCGACGATCTGTTCGATCAGTTGCAAGGAGCAAGCTATTTCTCCAAGATTGACCTAAGGTCAGGATATCATCAGTTGAAGGTCAAGGATGAAGACGTACACAAGACCGCGTTTAGGACTCGTTATGGACATTACGAGTTCCTAGTGATGCCGTTTGGGCTCACTAACGCACCAGCCGCGTTCATGGATCTCATGAATCGCGTCTGCAAACCTTATTTAGATAAGTTCGTCATCGTCTTCATTGATGACATTCTTATCTACTCGAAGAGCCAAGCTGACCATGAGAAACACCTTCGTTGTATTCTCAAACTTCTGTATCAAGAGAAGCTTTATGCCAAATTTTCGAAGTGTGAATTCTGGCTTCGAGAAGTCCAATTCCTTGGACATGTTGTAAGTGAGCGTGGTATCCAAGTAGATCCCGCTAAAGTAGAAGCAGTCATGATCTGGCAGGAGCCGAAGACTCCTACCGAGATTCGCAGTTTCCTCGGATTGGCAGGATATTATAGAAGATTCATCGAGAATTTTTCTAGGATTGCTGCGCCCCTAACCTCATTGACCCGTAAGAAGATTAAGTTTGATTGGGGCCCTAAGCAGCAGGAATCCTTTGACATTCTGAAGCAGAAGCTGAGCAATGCGCCAGTGTTGACATTGCCCGATGGTATAGATGAATTTGTGGTGTATTGTGATGCATCACATACTGGCATGGGCTGTGTACTCATGCAGAAAGGCAAAGTCATTGCCTATGCTTCTCGACAGCTCAAGGTGCACGAGAAGAACTACACCACCCACGATTTGGAATTGGGTGCAGTTGTATTTGCTTTGAAGTTATGGAGACATTACTTGTATGGAACCAAGTGCATAATTTATTCGGATCACAAGAGTCTTCAGCATCTGTTCAATCAGAAGGAATTGAACATGCGTCAAAGGCGATGGATGGAAACTCTCAATGACTATGATTGCGAGATACGATACCATCCAGGCAAGGCAAATGTGGTTGCCGACGCCTTAAGTAGAAAGGAAAGGGTGAAGCCAATCAGAATCAATGCCAAGCGCATTGAGATAAGGAATAGTTTGAATGAAAGGGTGTTAGCTGCACAGAAGGAAGCTGTGCTAGAAGCTAACTATCCTGCAGAAAAGTTGGGAGTAACTGAGGAGCAGTTATCCCACGACAAAGATGGAATGCTACGCCTAAACGGACGAATATGGGTTCCAGTATATGGAGGACTTCGGGATGTTATCCTCCAGGAGGCCCACAGCTCTAAATATTCAGTTCATCCTGGAGCAGATAAGATGTACCAGGATTTGAAGCCAAACTACTGGTGGATTGGTTTGAAAAAGTCCGTGGCCGAGTATGTGGCCAAATGTTTGACTTGTGCGCAAGTCAAGGCTGAGCATCAGAAGCCGTCAGGTTTGCTTCAACAACCTGAAATTCCCAAATGGAAGTGGGAAATGGTGACAATGGATTTCATCACCAAGTTACCAAAGACGAAAAAGGGAAATGATACCATATGGGTCATAGTAGACAGACTGACTAAGTCAGCTCATTTTCTACCCATCAAAGAGACGTATAGCTCAGATATGTTAGCTCAATTATACGTCGATAAGATAGTAGCGCTACATGGTATACCTATATCTATTATCTCCGATAGAGATACCAGATATACGTCACATTTTTGGAAGAGTTTCCAACAATCGTTGGGCACTCGTTTGAATTTTAGTACGGCTTATCATCCTCAGACTGATGGTCAGAGCGAGCGTACTATTCAAACCTTGGAAGACATGCTTCGTGCATGTGCGATCGACTTAGGTGGTAGTTGGGATAAGAACCTACCACTGATTGAATTCTCCTACAACAATAGCTACCATTCCAGCATAAAGGCTGCGCCTTTTGAGGCCCTATACGGTAGGAAGTGTAGATCGCCCATTTGTTGGGCAGAAGTTGGAGATGTCCAGTTGTCTGGACCAGATATCGTCTTTGAGACGACAGACAAGATCGTTCAGATCCGTGATCGTTTGAAAGCTGCCAGGGATAGGCAGAAAAGTTATGCGGATCCTAAGCGCAAAGATTTTCACTTTGATGTGGGTGAAAAAGTGTTGCTTAAAGTATCACCTTGGAAAGGTGTAATGCGATTTGGAAAGAAAGGCAAGCTAAGCCCGAGATATATAGGACCTTTCGAGATAATCGAACGTGTCGGGGCAGTCGCTTACAAGTTAAACTTGCCTGAAGAGCTTAGTGCTATTCATAATGTGTTCCATATCTGTAATTTGAAGAAGTGTTTCGCTGACGATTCACTGGTTATACCGCATACAGACATACACATAGACGAAAGTCTAAAGTTTGTGGAAAAACCTTTGTCGATAGAGGATCGACAGGTAAAGAAGCTTCGAAGGAAGCACGTGCCTATTGTAAAGGTCAAATGGGATGCCCGTAGAGGTCCCGAATACACGTGGGAAGTGGAATCCACGATGCAAGAAAAATATCCCCATTTGTTTGAATAAATCTCGGGGTCGAGATTTCTTTTAAGGGGGTGAGGATGTAACACCTCGAAAAAATTTCGTCCAATAATGTCTTGACACGTGTCATAAGGTTCCGTTATGTGAAAACATACTTTAGAGGGACTAAAAGTGACAAACGGTGAAAACTATGGAACGTAAGGGTCCAAAGTGTCAACAATGGATAAATAGGCTCTATGATAACCCCACATAATGTTTATAACCTTTAACGGATGGTTCATGGATCATACGACGCGGAAATTGCACAAAAGTGAAGTATTTCAAACTATAGGGGCCAAAAGTGTCAACATGTTTAATTTATACCTCCGAGTGAACTTTTGGCAGACCCGAAGCTTTGTATAGCTAAAATATACTCACTAGAATATGTGGTAAAAATTTCATGAAGTTTCGTCAACGTATGAGAAAGTTATGGCCAAAACCGTACTTAAAGGACTAAAAGCGTCAACGTCGAATTTCAGGGCTTTTCGGTTGAGCGCAAAGTTATCCGAGGGCATTACCATGTTGGTAAAAGTCCTAAGGTTCTTAAAAACCAAGTTTGGGGGTTTACGGGTCGAGAAAAGTAGCCGAAACATCGCACGCAAGCTCAGGGACTAAAGCTGCCAAAAATAAAAACTTGTTTTGCTGAACCAGGGTCAGGCGACCCGCCTGGTAAAGCCCAAGCGGGCCGCGTGGGACTGCCAGCGAGCAGAAAATCGGATTTGGGTCGAATTGGGTCCGAATTTGAATGGAATCCAGTTGTCTTTGCCTCCAACAGTAAACCTCAAAACTTCAGCTTTAAATCCGAATTCATCTCATTTTTGATCATTTACAATTGGGAACAAGAACTCTCAAGACTTGCAAAGGCTCTCAAGACTTCCTGGAGCTAATCCGATCATCAAAGCTGCTTTCTAGTGTTCACTAAGCATCTATAGGACCTTTGTAAGCTTTCAATTCGTTCTTTAATCCGTTCTTGTTGTGTTTATTGATAAAAGTCAAACTGGGTGTTCATAACCTTTGACTTTCTGATTAAACGGATTTCTTTCAGTCATTTCTCGAATTGAAACTTGTTATAGATTGGTATTTATGTGGGAAACAAACCCTCTAAAGGGGTACTCTCTGATTCCCACCACATGCATGCTAAATGTCGAGTCAAACCTATTTCTAAAAAGTCAACAGAAGCGATTTTTGTGAAAAATGACATGATTAATGATATAGATGACATGCAACCTGATTGATCATTAAAAATAACTTGTAATACATATAAGAATGTGTTTTAATCATCATCAACTCGACAATCTATAGTATAGCCACGAATCGGAACCGAAAGTCTTGTAAAACGATTATTTCGTAGACTATCGATTCGGATTCGTACATGCATGTTCGAGATCTGTATTGGAAAGTATTTTTGACTATTTTTGTTTTAGTTAAACTTTCTGGAATTTTCTTTGATTGAATCTATGCTTAGCCTATTCGGATGCATGTTCCGATTTATGCATAAAGTTGACTATTTTGCCCTTTTTGATTTAAAACGGGATTTTTGGAAAAGTGAAAGGATAGATATCTTTATTTTTAATATATGAACTTGCACCGAAAATTTCGGATCAGTTGGTGGTCCAGATTGTGAGTTATGGCCATTAGCGTAAAACTATATTATAAATTTACATAAACGGTCCTTTTCGCATAGAACCCGTTTCTGGCCACGTCTTGATACGAAACTTTTTTACCAACTGATGTATTATAATATTCTGGGAATTTTGATGATTTTTAATTAATTTTTGGCTGAACGGATCCTAGATCGCCTAGTCATTTCGGCTTATGTCGGTTTTGACCGTTTTAGCCATAAAATGAGTTTTACACATCCTTTTGACCCGAAACCTTTTTCTACTGATTTTATATGATGAATAAATTATTTTAAGTATTCTGGAAATATAAAAATCTCAGATTTTATTTGAAAACCCGAAAACGTCCTTAAATCGCATTTTTAGCGTTCTTAGCGCATAGTAAGCGTTATACTTGTTTTAAACATATAAGACCTATACCTACTGATGTGTTTAGCATATTTTCATATAAAAACAGTAAGTATAAGTATATAAACTCAAACTTCCAGTTTTGGCACTTTTAGCCCTTGTGAAATTACTAAAATACCCCTACGGTGCATAGTTTGGTTTTAAATGATAAATTTGGTATATGGGTCATACCCTACTGTTATATTATGTTATATTAAGTATATTTACTGTATGAACCAGACCCGAAACTCAGATTTCTATATTTACTCTTTTATTATCTTTTAAATGACCAAAATGCCCTTCTAAGGCATAAATTGAGTTTAAAATTACTCCGGGCAATATAGAACATAACTTACTGATATAGTATCATATTCTAAGCATATTACTTCAGGGAACTTACATTTGGATCATTTGGCTACCCGTATCGCCCTTATCGCGTTCGGTTCGGTTTACGTAACTAGTTTGCGTAAATTGACCGAGACGGGTCAAACATTATCATTTTTATCTCAAAATCCAGAATGTATTTAGTATACCCATATTATACAAGTATTCAAACTTGTCGGGTCTAAATCACATTCTATCCGGTCTTTCGCTTAATCGTGCGTAAACCGTATCATTCCTAAAACTAACCGGTCAAGGCTTAGGCTTAAATAAAAGACCCGTTAGGAATCTAATAGGTTAATTATAAACCTTTGTTCCAGATTAGGAGGCCCGGTAAAAGCTACCAACACTTATCGTTTGTGACTTATACTTGCTCAGGTAAATACATTTTGACTTATTTTCCCTATACGGGCTTGGGGTACGGTATTTAAAATACCGCTTGATCGGGCGCACAAGTCCTGCGCCTTATAGGTGTACAGTCTTGAATAGCTTGTGCGACTTCGTTTAAACAGTTTTGTCTTACTTAAAGGCTTTGGGGGGTTATTGACCGTGTCCCGGATATCCTTGGCATTATCTTACGAGATGGCCACGACCAGAGCACGGGGTGTAGGCGTACACCCGTCATGTATAACTCTTTGATGTGGTGTGTCAATTAAATCTCTAGCCCGGACAGTAGATCCCGGGCCACCAGAGATATAAGTGCATGTAATTCGTTCACAAGTTTATATTGCATCAATATCCCAAGTTAATAAAAATATTTATGCCTTGTGCATTTAAATCAATTTTCAATCATTTTCAAAATTAGTCAGTCGATTTGTATTTACCAGTGTAAACTGACGTATTTTTCCCAAAAGGTTAAGTGCAGGTACTATACGGAAATAGGCTGGTTGTTTCCTAAAGAGCGTCCACTATAGTCTCGCAAGCTCGGACGACAATTATCTGTTGAACTATTTATTTCTATTTTTATTGATCCGCCTGTGGATCCATTTCAACGACTGTGATATTTATTATTGCACTTTAATTAAAGTTGAAATGTTTCTATTCTGCTTCCGCTGTGCATTATTATATTGTGTTGATTGTCTATGACGATGCCAACTACGTCACTGTACCCCACACCGGGCCCACCGGTGACACGTGGAAATCGGGGTGTGACAATTTGTATATTATACCATCTCTGCTTAAGATCTATCCTGTTCTCTTCTCAACCTATTCCCAGTTAAGATTTCAGAAATCTGGATTGGACTTGTGAAATATGTGGTAGGGAAGATACTTGCATGATAGAGTGTGCTTCTTATGTTTCCGGAATTTGATTAGTATTTGTTTGGGTGTTCATTGTTAAGAAATCAAAACATGATAAAACAGATTATATGCAGACCTAGACACAGTCAGGATATCTTAAAGGATGACATCAGTATACTCACCTGCTACGATGAATCGTTGTGCTTAACTTGATCGTGGGGGTATGACTTGGAATGGGACACACGGGTATAATAGTATAATATTACCTTAAGCATATCACGAAGTTGAAAATTGAAAGTTGAGCGTTAAAGTTTAAGTGGACAAACATATTGGCAATCGCATAGACCAGTTTGATTAGGCTTGTGCTGAAAAGTGTTCCTTAGTCTGTCTGAGAACGAATTTTGATCCCATTGCAATTGTAATTGTATATTATGGTAGTTGTTTATATTTTGATTTTTATTTGTTTTTGGTTCTTAAAATTAAAAATTAAAAATTAAAAAAAAAATTGAAAAAATTAGAAAAAAATCCAAAAATAGAGTTTTTAATTGTTTTTCTTAAAATTAAAAAATTATAACCGTTGTTGAAGATTTGACTGATCATCAAAAGTTGAAAGAGTTTAAATTGTGAAATCCGAGTACAAGTACTTGGATGTACCTAGTGTTCATATGGTACTCTCCCTGTTGCATAAGAAATGTTTGCTTATGAGTTTGTGAGCATGTGCAGAATTTGATTTCAATCAAGAACAGGGGTTGATGAAGACTGAGATGCTGTTAGTTGCTGAAGAAGCCCAAAGCTTCACAACAACAAGATGTACCTGAGTCAGAAGAACTGGATACGAGACGCCGTCTGACAGTGAAAGTACATTTGAAGAAGTACTGTGAACCTGCTTGAAAGACAAAGACTGAAGAAGAAAAGAGCTGCTGAGAATCCTCCTCTCGCATTCTTTTTGACAAGATTTTCAAGCAAATGCTGGTCGTGATCCTGATATGAAGCTAACCACAAAAGATGAAGAAAGAGACCCAGTGCTGAGAGTTCAGAAGTCAAGAACTTCCACAACATCTGCAGCTTAGAGACAACCATAGATTTCGTTGAAGACGTTGCTGAATTCAAGTTATGAAGACAATTTGATGGCATCAGTCTAGGGGGAGATTGTTAGGCCCTAAAGTGTGAGACTGACGCATCAAATTAATCCAACGGGCTATGGTTACGAACTGGGCTTTACCGGGTTAGTTAGTATTAGGTTTTGGACCTTTACAGGTCACTTGGGCCAAGCTTTAGGCCATGTGGGCCAAGCAGGCCCAAGGGGAGCCCATGTAGGGATTTGGGCTTGTCTATGTATATAAACAAGTTTTAGACTTGTTTTAGGGTTTGAACTTTTGGGAACCTCCTTGTTACACAATTTCCTAGAGAAGCTAGAGTGGAGGCGATTCGATTGTGGTGTACTCATACCAGACGTTTTTGCTTGTTAAAGTAATCGAAACGTGTGTGAGTTAAAAGTTATTTCGGTGTTCTTGCTTTTCATATTTTTTCGGTTTATCTTGAATCATCTTGTGATTGGATTCCGCACTCTCACAAGATTAGGTTTGATATCATTGAAAGATCCGGTTAAACGGGACTTACAACATGAAAATTTGGGATTTTCCCCAGGATACAAGGGATTTATCTCCAGTACATCCTTGGGTTTTGCCCTTGGGACGTAAAAAATTGCCTATACAATGGAAACTGACATTCAGAAGATTTCTAAAGTATTTGAAGGCATTGTACACAGGGGACATTCCCACCAAGGTGATGGTGTAAAGCTAAAAGGATGAGGCTTGGAACTAATGCACTAAGTACCTTGCACAGGGGACATCTTCATTGGAAGAATTGCAAAGGGATTGAAGTTTGGTAATAGGTTTATACCCTATTTCTGGTAACATTATGATATCAAACCTAAACATCGTCTAAGTTTTTAGTAACATTATGATAAGTATCCTGATATATTCTTAAAGTCCTTTTCAGAATATTTGATTAGGGTGTTTGAAACTAGTGTTAGTTTGGAACTTTGATCATTTAAATATTATCGAAAACTGGTTTTGGAAAAATAGATTGTTTATCAAAAACTTTCTACAAAGTTGAAGGGATGTTTGGAAGTTCTATCTAATAAAAAGTTTTTACAGTATATCGCTGAGCATACTGATCAGGATATTTTATAAGATAACAGTATGAAATTTTTGCAAAGCTAAGATTTATACTTAGAAATAAAAAAAGATGAAATTATTCTTGAAGCAATCAATACTGGTTGATAACCGAAGTTTTCATCCTGAAACCCAGGACCCATCCACCTTCGGCTATCAAATTGTTTAGATACAGAAATATAAATTGTTCATAAAAACATAAAATTGTTCAAATAATTCAAAGGAAATAAGCTCTAGGGGGTAGTGCCTTCTTGGTCCATAGTGCTTTCAGCAACATCCGTCTTGGGATCCGCCTCAGTATCCTTCTCAGCATCGGTTGCTTTTTCGACTGTTTTGGAAGGTTCATCGACAGTTGATTTGGAAGAGGTGCCGCCAAGGTTCTTTAGCTTGGTCTCCCAAGCACCAACATCCCAAGAAGGGCAGTCGAAACCTAATGTTTTGGCTTCATGAGCCATCTTCAACCTGGCTTGGAGGAGAGAAATGACGACGGAACTTTTGAGGCTTTCCCGGTAGCTGACCATATCCCGTTCATACTGCACATGGGCGGCTTCCAGATCGGCCTGGGCTTGAAGAGTAGCTTTGTTGAGAGCAACTTGGTGTTCTTGGGTCATAGCTTTGTATTTCTCCTCGTAATGACGAGATTTGGCGGCCGCAATCATACCTTGGTCGGAGATTGTGATTTCTGCTTCCTTTAGTTTAGATTCAAGTGTCTTGTTGAGCTTGCAGGATTCTTGATATAAGTTAACCAAGCGCTCAAGACCCTACAAAGGTAAGACGATAGGTATTAATATTGATAAATCTTTGATAATAATGTAAATTGCAGGATATGATATGAGAATACTAACCTGGTTAAGAAAAGAAGTCATAAACCCGCTAGCTTCAATGAACCCGTGCTTCTCGTAAGGAAATGTGTCAGAAATGATAGGGGAATCAGGTTCTTTCCTTTTGCGGGAACTTGAACTCCGGGGTTTGGTAGCCGGTAAGGGTTTAGGAATGATGATGGCTTTGGAGATGCTGGGTTTGGATGTAGCTGTGGTCTTGGGGCTAGGTTCTTTCTTGACCTGGATCTGGTCAGAATAGCTGTCCAATTCGTCAAGATCAAAGATTTCAGGGATCTTAGCTGGTGCTGCATAAAGGGAAAAGTTTTACTCTTTATCTTATCATTATACTGTTGCGACTAATTATTTTGAAAGAAATTCTTACCAGACATCTCGGATGATGAGTATTGGCTGGAACTCGGGACGTGTGTGGTGAAAGTCCTGTCTATTGCAGGTAACCGGTAAACAGTATTGATTCTCTCTTCTGACTCAGCGGTAGGGCGAGCAACTTCCTTGAAGTTCACTGCATAAAGATCAAAAAGAAGAGTATTAACAGAAGATAACAATCAAATTGTCTATGAGGATATTTATGATCTTACCGGTGGTTAACCACTCCACCGGAAGGCTGGCACCCTCAGCAATGGAGTCTCGTTTGACAAAGAAAAATTTGCGCTGCCATCCGTCTTTGTTTTTGGTGGCCTTGAGAATCAAGGGTTTGCCGGATGTCGAGAAGAGCAAGAATCGGCTAGAGCCGTGGGATCGGAGGCGATAAGCAATAGGCAAATCCTCAATGCGAAGGTCGGAACAATGGAGATTTTTGATTTGGTTAAGTACAATTGGTACTCTCCAAACCATGGGCATGGTTTGGGCAAAAGAGATGCCGGTGGTTCGAAAGAATTGCATCATGAATTCAGGAAAAGGGTATCGAAGACCTAATGAAAACGGATATGCTGGAAAACAAACCCATTCAGTGGAAGAAACATCCGATCGGATTGACCGATCGAATGGTCTGAAGACCGTGTTATCAGGGAAAGCGCCAGAAGCTCTTAAAGCTGCAATGTCTGCGTTGTCAAAAGCACAGATCTCCTTTTCGGGATTTTTAAGGAGATTCTGCTGGGTGAAGGTCTCGGCATCCATTGCAAGTAAGGTAAAGTAAATTGACAGGAAGAAAATCAGAAATGGAGAAATTACCTGAGGGTTCTGTTGAAGATATCTGCTTTTCAAACAAGAAAAGAGAAGATATAGGGGCATCGTGGATCTCCATTGAGTAAAAAACGCGTTGGAAGTTACGATGTGATCTTGACCGTGCTTCGTTTTAAATGCCTTGAGTTATGGGATAAGATTTTTGAAATATATCCGTTGGATTGGTATACCAACTGATATATTTGGGGACAATTGTTATGGCTCATTTTCTAAGCATACATATCCTGACCAATATCCTACCTTTGTTTGTTTATTTGTGACCAGGATGCTGGAAGAGGATATTGCTAACATCTTGGGCGATATCCTGAGGTTTATTAATTAACCACGTGAAGGCTGGCACCCTCAGCAATGGAGTCTCGTTTGACAAAGAAAAATTTGCGCTGCCATCCGTCTTTGTTTTTGGTGGCCTTGAGAATCAAGGGTTTGCTGGATGTCGAGAAGAGCAAGAATCGGCTAGAGCCGTGGGATCGGAGGCGATAAGCAATAGGCAAATCCTCGATGCGAAGGTCGGAACAATGGAGATTTTTGATTTGGTTAAGTACAATTAGTACTCTCCAAACCATGGGCATGGTTTGGGCAAAAGAGATGCCGGTGGTTCGAAAGAATTGCATCATGAATTCAGGAAAAGGGTATCGAAGACCTAATGAAAAGGGATATGCTGGAAAACAAACCCATTCAGTGGAAGAAACATCCGATCGGATTGACCGATCGAATGGTCTGAAGACCGTGTTATCAGGGAAAGCGCCGGAAGCTCTTAAAGCTGCAATGTCTGCGTTGTCAAAAGCACAGATCTCCTTTTCGGGATTTTTAAGGAGATTCTGCTGGGTGAAGGTCTGGGCATCCATTGCAAGTAAGGTGAAGTAAATTGACAGGAAGAAAATCAGAAATGGAGAAATTACCTGAGGGTTCTGTTGAAGATATCTGCTTTTCAAACAAGAAAAGAGAAGATATAGGGGCATCGTGGATCTCCATTGAGTAAAAAAGGCGTTGGAAGTTACGATGTGATCTTGACCGTCGCTTTGTTTTAAATGCCTTGAGTTATGGGATAAGATTTTTGAAATATATCCGTTGGATTGGTATACCAACCGATATATTTGGGGACAATTGTTATGGCTCATTTTCTAAGCATACATATCCTGACCAATATCCTGCTTTGTTTGTTTATTTGTGACCAGGATGCTGGAAGAGGATATTGCTAACATCTTGGGTGATATCCTGAGGTTTATTAATTAACCACGTGCAGGTTAAAGGTTGAGACTTGCTAACGGTCAAGAGGACTTCTTCTCCTCAGGACTCGGACGAGTTTGTTGAAGGAGAGACGTTGAGCCCGAAAGACCAGGTCTACAACGTTCGATGAAGGAATATTCGGTGGATCCCGGAAGTTTAGGATAGTTTGTTATTTTATCTTTACTATAAATAGATGGGGGCGGATCAGTTTAAGGCACACAATCTCCACTGACACTCTCGCATACTTTCACTTTCTAGCTCATTGCAAACAGCACACTTGTATTCAAATTTCGTTGTAACACTTAGTCGATCCGCACCATATCCTGCACTGTATCCTGATATTTGAAGCAATAGAAGAACAAGGCAGCTGCGATTGTCAGCTCCCGAGGTTTTATGCCGGCGATCTAGATTGATCAAGGGCTTTCCTCGTACATCTCGTGTCATTTACTTTACTTTTTTGCTCATTGTTTGATCACAGATACGACTCTATATCCTGAGTCGTATCCTAAAACTGTTTTTGCAAATAACTCAATTAACATATTTTTGAACACTTTCTCTTAGCACACTACCTCACTTAACTAATTTGATCACTTAATTGCTTCGGTAATTTTTGACCAAAACAATAAATATGTCATTAGAACGAGAATATTCGTATCTATATTTTGAACCAAGTTTCATTAAAAACGGGGTAAGTCTAAATATAATGTATTTTTTAAACGGTTCCTATGCCTGCCAAAATACTTTATATTTCTATTAGTCAGCTTACCCATGACCTATTCGTATATTTTGTTTTAAAATTTTTGGGAATGTTGCATCCTCCCCGCCTTGTTTTAAATCTCGTCCTCGAGATTTACTAAAATATAGATGAATACTTTTATTTACAGGTTTCCAAATATGTTAATAATCTCATGGGGAATTCATATACTTTTGATGGCGTCCCAACTTATAGGGTTCCCGCCGTTCATCTTGTCACACGAGTTACGAGATGGATGATTTAAATGAAATAGTGTTTGATATTGAGATTATAGACGTATAAGAGAGATTCTTAATAAATAAATCTAAAATTATGATTGACATAGATGTTAGTGATTTTTCCCTAATTGTCAATTATTATGGTCTTTGGATTTCCTTATAGATATACATATCTATATAATCGTATATTTCACATACTTGTAATATATACATCATCTATAAGGTAAAATGTATTTAACAGATTCATATTTCCACAAACAGGTCATGGTACTATTTAGGGAATTTCATAACATATACCTCATCTCACCCGGTCTTGCCGGAGAGGTATTTGTCATTGTATTTCCCTTAGATAGAATTTCTCTCAAATCATGATTTTAAAAGTGCATCATTTATTATGGCTTATATCAAGAAACAAGGGAATTAGTATTCTCATGATGGATGATATTCTAGAACCGAGTAGTACTAATAAACAAGAAATAACAGTGGCCAGGTGTTATCGCTTATTTATCATACTCACACTGTTCTAGTCCTCATCCTTACGGCATACCAATACCCATCACACTTTATCTAAGTAATTTAGCTTATCTTAAAGCTTAGTTTCAGGATTTGATGAAATGATACCATTATCGAAGTGACTAAGTTTCACAAAAATCAAAAGAGAGATTTGATAGGTATAGAATTTGAAATGCAATGACTTGTAGAAATAATAGGATTCAATGCCAGAAAAAGAACTTACTTTAATTATTAATTTGAGGGAGATTCTGAATCAATAATCTTAATTTGAGAATGGAAGTATGAAAAATGATTTGTCAATGATCAACCCAGAAATGAATAACGTTTATTTAAATAGCAAGGATACACTAGACAATACAAATAGAATTTAGTGTATTATGGTTTAAATACATAATTGTATCAAGACTACTTGAATGATGAATCGAACGAATGACGTATGAATAGGGTTTATTATTAGCACAGGCTACAAATTTATACAGACACCGCAAGGTGTTGTAGTGATTGAAAGAATTCAATAATTACGGTGACCGAACGAATTCACCATTTTTGAAATTAACTGAAAATTTCAAGGAAGCGAATCTGGATATTTCAAAAGATAGGATATTTCAATTGAAGAAATAATGTGGAATCATTTCAAAGATGAAAGAATTACTGGAGGTACATTGCATTAAGACTGGTTTAGAATAATGAATCAATACATAAATTCGTACCTCAGGTGTGAAAATGAGATGAGTCCAAGTTTCAAAGAAATTGCCACCGCAAGGTGTCATGTTTTAACAAATGATATATTGAAATTGAAGACTTTAAACAAGTTCAGATAACGAAATTACCTTGAATATGATGATCTCAGTTCATCATATGAAATTTTGAAATTGAATATATATATATATATATATATGCAAGTTCAAACAATTGAGTTTGGTTTGGACATATTCCAACAATGGATATATGTATTGACAAGAAATGGTTTCAATGAAATTCTGGTAAGTAACTTTGAAAAGGAGTTTTCCAAGAAAGTTGTTGACTCGATTATCAAAAGTCAAAATTAGGCAGTCATATAGATTACCAGAGTGAGTATAACGAAATATGTATTAAAACTCACGAATAAATGAGCGTTTAAGATGAATTCACATGTATGACAGGCAATGCACGTATAACATAGGAATCTGTCAAGAGATGAGACAAATAAGAGATGACTCTATAAAAGAAAAACAAAGACCTTTTATTGATGAAGTTTGGATCGGAATTAAAAGTCAACTAATTATTAAGTGCAGACAAAATATAAGGGTACTTTATTTTAAAAGTTGCTGTTGGCTCGGGTGTTATAAGTTTTTATGCGTTCTCCTTAGCTTCATCGGGGTTTCGATCCTCGTTGTCGGGTGCCTTAGATAGTTTCGGACAGTAACGACGGAAGTGACCTGGATCTCCATATTTGTAACATACGTTAGTTTCCCTTTTCCTTCTATATTCTTCTTCTACATGTCCAGCTTTCTTGCAGAAGTTACAGCGAAGTGTCTTCTTAAAATAACGTTCTCTCGCGTGCTTTTTGCTGTTGTTGGTAGGTTGTGCGATTTGTGGTTTCATTCCTTTGTCTTTGGAGGATTTGTTAGAGTAGAATTCCTTATAGGAGTAGCCGTAGGTTGTGGTTTTCTTTCGTTTGGAAGATGGAGTTTTGATACGAATATCATGACTTCTGTTGATACTAGGGCTAGGTTTAAAGTGGTGAGTATGCTTACAGTGTATAATAGGATTCTCGTTTATAGGCACAGAAATTTTAATAGCTTCAATGATCGAAGGTATGGCATTCGATATTCCTTGAGCTATTATATTTTCTATAGTGTTTCTATCAAAAGAGTTTGCATTACTATTCTTAAATTCTTGATCACATGCCATTTCCTTTGAGATCTGAATTACAAACATGTTCAGATATAATTATCACAGAACTAAGTAATTATATAGGCATATTTTGTTTAACACCATTATGGTTATAGCTATCAGTATTATGAGATGATAATTATATATTAAGGTAACAAATATACATGTTATATCTTAACATTTTCTTTTACTATAAGTCTTATCAAAATATAAGAAAAATGTATATCTTATATGTGTTGTTTCTTCCTTTGGTGTAATAGCTTTTATATTGCCTTAATTTAATTTCCAGAGCTCATAGCTGGATAGGTATAAGGTAAAAGCTTTATATGAAATTCTGAGATTTTCCGTCATTGACTCAGTTATTTGTTTTGCAAGAGGTGATGCTAAGACAGATATCCTTAAGGTATCTTTTAAAAGAATGAATCTTAAGTAAACATGTAGGTTTGTTTCTTCTGTTATATAAAATCTTGTCCTTTTGTAGAAGACATTTGATTCTTATATCGTACATATATTATATAGTTTTAAAATTTCCTTTATAATATCAATTTATAAAAATCTAGTTACATAATCAATTGTATTAGCTATCCTGTTTATTCTCATAACTTTGTTTATTCCTTGATATTAATCTATCAAATTTATTGAAGAATATTTTAGAATAAAAGGGGAATTCATTAAAAGGAATAAATTTAATAGAGATATAATTTTCTGGATTCTTTTTAAAGCAATTTAATCTTAACAGACTGACTCAATTTTGGTTATAACATATTTATAATTTGATTCAAATTATGTTTTTTTTATATTCGTAATAACCAATACCGAGTCTGGTGTTTCTAAATTTGATCCTTAGTATATATTAAGAAATATTAAGAATGAAATATTATTCTTACATCAGAATACATATACATATGGCTCAAATATAATTTAAGAAATGAATCGAACTTATCAAATGGTAAGAAGTGTTTTTTTTAGAAATATATGTATATATATTTTAAACCATATTGTTATATCGTACTAAATATTTTTGTACATATTTTATTTCATGGGTGAAATACTATTTATAATATTGATACAAGTCGTATATATAAAATATACATACATTTGATTTACAAATAAGTTTTAAGTCATTTCCCGTTGACACATAGGTATTATGTATTAAAATCACAGTATCAAGTTGTTGGATGTATTCTGATTTCATAAATATTGTTTTATAAAATATTTTGCATTTTCGGTAGTATACGTATATGTGTTTAAATTTTAAAATCGTCGAACTGTGTTCATTATTAAATTTAAGAATTACGTTTTATAAAATCCTTTCTAATGTAACTTTATTCAAGAGTCAATTATTTTATTCTTCCAAAAATATTATTATCATTATTAGTTTAATTCAAAACATAACTTAATAATACAAATAATGGTGATAATAGCAGCATATCTTAAAGATTTTTCTTTAGAGAGCAAATTTTTAATATATTAATTATCATAAATATTGACTTTACACATAAATTTTTTTTGAATATTACGTAATTTATCAAAATTTAATATTTAATAATACGATAAAGAATTATAAAGTGATTTACAAAGTATTTCAAATTATTGTAGTTAAATAATACTGAAATATTATATTTTAACAAAATATATGTGTTATCAAAACTTTGCTAACTACACATCTTTAAATTAAGTAAAATATCTTTCTTTCAGTGAATAACATTTTATATTATGATATTTTAGTGATATCGTACCTAAAGGTGTTATTTTACATCTCTGGTTAAAATATTAATATCAATATCATAATAATATATTGGTATGGTATACATCACAAAAATTGAATATTATTTTATGAATAACTTTTCTTTTTATAACTTGACACATTGTAAAATATAATAGGAATTATATATCCTGAGGTTTTTAAATGATATAGGATCATTTAGATACATTACATATTATCTAAATATTTATATCATGATATTTACAAAGTTATCATATCTTAATTGCATTTATTTTATATTAATATTAAAATATTAATATTAACGTCGTATTACTACTATGAAATTTATTATGTTTCCACATATACATATGGATATAATAGATACATCAAATATTACAAAATTTACTTAAGACATGATATTATTAATATATATCATTTATATATATACTATAGCGTAAGTGTAAAATACAGATATAGGTAACACATATTGGGAATGTTAAATGGCATAAAAATCATAATAAACACATTAAGATTTTATGTTCACATGATAACACATGAGATATTAATTTCCTAACACAAATGTTTAAGGGTTTAGGTATTGGAAGAACACCTAAAGGGCTTAAACCAGTGGCATAGCTCTGATACCACCTTCTGTCACAACCCCCGACCCCTATACCGGGAGCGGGCGGCCGTGAGCCAGTTTCAGTGGTATCGGTGTTTATCAATTTGGCAGTGAAAATTTCATCAGGACCGTAATTAGGAAATATTTTTATCAGAGTTAAACACCAAATATATTTAAATTAAAGAAATGGGATAAACCCAGGTCTCTTTGATAACACATTTATAAGTGGGACAAAACCCGATTTTCATTTTGATACATCTATAGGGAATGACCCCAATTATTGAAAACAACTCTCAATTTTTAATTAGGTAACTTTTATTGCCACTTTTCTAAGCCTTCAGTGCTCTCCAGCTGGCTTTTATGGGCTTCACACTAAGTTACCTGAAACACGTGTTTAAAACATTTTATCAGCAGAAAATACTGGTGAGTGAATCCCAGTTTAATCAAGTTTAAGTAAAACCCAGTGTACAGTATTGAGGGCGATCTCGCAATTGCATTTGTTTCCAAGTTATAACAATTAACATCCATGGTACTGTCATACTCAACTTGTGGAAATGTTACTCCTTGACCAGGTGGTAACAAATTTTGTATACAAAACCCCAACATACCCATGATAATTGTATTCTTACAAATACTCAATAACTGTTATTCGCATGGAAAAGTATTTAAGGTTTTGTAAAAACAGTTAACAAAAAGAGGATTACTCACATTACTATTATTGGTCTTTCCTTTGTGACTTCCTGGTTATAATCTAATTAAATAAACAATGCACACGTGTTAGTATAATAACCTATTTTAACAATAGTAATACCCTCCCCGAGACGGCATTCCAACGACTACGTCGGGCAGAACCACGACAGCCATTACAGAACCCTAGATCAATCGGGCAGAGTATCTAATACGTATCCAGGGGTTATGATACTTACAACGAGGCAGAGCTTCGCTAATTAGGGGGATATAATGCCCGAGAATCACTTTATTTATACAGAAATTCGAGAGAGGGAAGAAAGAAATGAAGGATTTGGACTGAAGCCTCGACCTCCCATTTATAGTTGTGATCGGCCACTCTCTCGCGGCCCGCGTAGAAGATAGCAAGGGCTTACGTGGCCCGCGTGGTCCAGAAAAGGCGGCTAGGCTTGCTGAGTCATCGACACATGGCGGCTTGTGGTGTCTTCCGGATATTGAGTTGTCGCGGCCCGCGTAGCGACCCATGGAATTTGTTTTATTTGTTATTTAAGTATTTGGGACCGGTTTTCGCATTCGGGGTGTATTTCAGGACATATAGGGTATTCTAAATATATTAGGGGTGTCAGAAATATTTTTGGAGGGTTTATATCTTGGTACAACCCCTGGATTATATAATGCACTCACATTAAGTATAGTAACCCGATTCCACTTTATCCCTACGTCACGAGACAAAACCCCAACGAATTTAGGCAGAGCCTTGACATACGTTACGGGGCTCTACGTCAATCGGACAGGGTATCAGTGATCAAGGGTTAAAACACTTAAAACAGGGCAGGGCTTTGGAGCATTATTAGTATAATAATACTATAAGAAAGGAAAATATATGAAGGCAAGGAGGTGGCGCATGAAAGATTAGAAAGGAGGGAAGCAAGTTGAAGTCTTTGTACCGAAGCTCCTATTTATACAAAAAAATGGACTTGGGGCATACGCTATATCATCCACGTGTATCTTCAGCATTTAATTCAAAAACAATACGCGAACTTTCATTTCAATTTCTTAGTTAGATTATTATTAATATTTTATTATTATAATTAATTCAGCTGCTTCATTTATTTGGCGCGTATAACTTCTAACATATGACGTTTTTTTAAATAATAAATATGTCATTAGAACGAGAATATTCGTATCTATATTTTGAACCAGGTTTCATTAAAAACGGGGTAAGTCTAAATATAATGTATTTTTTAAACGGTTCCTATGCCTGCCAAAATACTTTATATTTCTATTGGTCAGCTTACCCATGACCTATTCGTATATTTTATTTTAAAATTTTTGGGAATGTTACACTCACGCTACTTTAACGCGTCCTTCGCGCAAAAACGCGTTCGAGACGCCTAACTAGTCCTATGACAAGTATTATATGCCCTAACATGTTGCATAATCAGTTTAAGTGACAAAAATTAAGTTACATATGTTTAAAATCCAATTATGCATGAAAAGGGCATTTTGGTCATTTTCCTAAGGCATATAAACTACCTATCATACAACTAATTAAACTAAGTGACCATAAGGTATAACCTCAGAAGGTTATTCCCTATACAACTATGGTCACTAAATGTGCTTGGTCGGATCCTAAAGACCAACCAAACGGGTCGGGTTCGAAAGTATAAGCGGTTGTTAAGACCACTTATCTTACGACCCTATACAAGCACTATACTAAAAGTGACGAGTTAAACATATTAAAACATGTTTAACTAAGTTAGAAAACAGGTTTGATATCAAAACAAAGTGTCTTGATACCCCAAGGATAGTTTCGTTGCAAAATACGCGTAAACACGTACTTTGACCGAATCTATGACTCATCACTTCGACTAATCAACGTGGTAATCAGTAGGTATAGTCAAAAGGGACTATAACCATCGTGATTACGCTCATGTTGCAAAGTTCAAATGAACTTTGTGTTGACCACAACGTGGTCAAAGCAGAAAGTCAAACACTGTTTGACTTTCATGCTTGAAATACATAGAAAGCATGAAAGAAACTTACAAAAGGTCCAAGCAAGGAAGATTTGAACTCAAAATTCTCAGGTATGAAGCTTCACAAGTGAGAGCTTTAACTTAGAGAAGGAATTGAGATCAAATTGTGAGTTGAATGAATGAAATTATGTAGGATCGTTTGCACGACCAAACGAGTCGTTCAGAAGAGTTTTTGCTCAATACAAAAGGCGGAAACAGAAGTATAGAGGTGATTCAGCCAGATATTCACTTTAAATGTCTTTTCTATTGATATAACAGCTTTTTACAGCGAGTAGACACTTCGGCAGCAGTTCGGTACTGAAACCGGAAAGTTACAAATGACAAGGCACCTCTAGTATTTATAGGCTGGATGGTTTCGCACGAAATGCCTCAAACGAAATCACTTTCACACGAAATAGCTATTTCGTGCGAAATAGCCAAGTGATTTCGTGCGAAATGACACATTGTCATTTCGTGCGAAATAGCCATAAACACACATTTTGACATTTTTCTCGTACTACGTGCCCTGATCTATCTATTCTAATACAAGACTCGATACAAGACAAAGTCGACAGACGTATGCACCAACAGACTCCCCCTCGGATGTTGACGAAGTCTTCTGTGTCGAGTCTTCAGTCTTCAGTCTTTACCAGTCTTCTCGAACTCTTCCAAAGTATCTAACAATGTAAGCATCCTCAATCTCTGTCTTCCTTTCATCTCCAGAATCTCGATCTGGCTCTTATCTCACTCTAATTCTCTTGATCAGATCTCTTGATTTCTTAAGTTCATCAGTATCATCAGCTTGCGTGAATGTCAGGATCTGAACTTGGCTCTACAATCTTCAAACTCCCCTTTGTTAACAGACTCCCCCTTGACTTGTGTTCGGGATCGTGGTCTGGCTTTCACAGGAACATAATCGAAGACTGGCTCTTCCTAATCACAGACTCCTCAGGAATTGAAACCTGGATTACCTGCACATCTTCTACCTCAAAATAAATTTCATAAATTTAAAATTTGACAACTTTATATACCACTTGCAGGTAGATATCAATCAATAAATGATTTAACATTTTTAATTACTGATGAACCACTTGAAAGAAAAACATTTATTCCAAATTTACTTTTTATATCAAACAAACTCCTCCTCAGTTGATGTCCATCATGTTTAGCACTCGGAATTTTAAAATCAGCTTTCCAACATCAGTTGTCGAAAATAAGATGAAATAAAATCTTTTTGGATTTTTGATTCAATGAAATACAGGAAAGAAATATTTACATACAATATTTTTGTGAGTTTGTGTAAGAGGATCATATCAGTTTTTGAGACAAATCACTAACACCGTTAAGCTTTAAACATTTTAAGTTCTAAACAATTCACTTAGATTGTCAGTATATTGGTCCTCTTAAATTTTCACACAAAGTTCAACTGTTTCGAGATACGAGATTAATGTTTTAATGACTTAAACTTATTCGCATGTCCCACCTCAGAATATACTCCCGTATCCAGACTTCTATATTCAGTCTTACAGGTGAATGTACACTAATGATATATGTAAACGGGTAAATGCGGGACCATCCGAGCTCAGGCTAGAACTTCCGTTCATACAGAGAGATGATGGCTCGTCTTTAGGTGTGTCCCGTTTGGGGATCTTTTCTTCAACAGCACATGATTAGCATTTTTCAATGTTTCATCATATTTTGTACTGAGGGCTGGCTTTAAAGATTAAAGCTTATGGAAAGCATTATACGAGGACTAGGCTATTGCTTCCGCAAAATCAGAAGTCCAGGTATAATACCCCAGATATCACCACGCACAAAGACCTAGTATGTCAGAAATAGAAAGTCTTTCAAACAAGATTTCGGGGGTTACCCATATATCCGAGAGATGTTCCCCACGAGATAAGTAAGTATGATATTTAGGTTTATATCTCGAACACAATCTACTAAATGTATAAAAACCTACTTACATATCCACAGTGAGATTGTTTATCACATTTGACTTTCCAATTCTTTAGCGTGTTGTGATAGTCCACTGATGTACTATCATTTCCTCTTTTTCTCAACAAAACTCATTTTGATTTTTATCATGTTTTTGGCTTTTTCAAATTTTCTAATGTTTTTGGATTTTCTAAAATTCTTACTCCCCCTAAAATTAGTTTTGTTGATTTTCCCACTTGTAGAGAATGGGGATCAATTCATCACCTTGTTCTTTCAATCATGTTGAAAAATTTAACAATTTTAGATTTTACCAACAAATACCACTTGTAGAAAATCAAGTACAACTTAATGTCCTTGATTAACCACTTGTAGATACAAACTTCCTGTCAATCACTTGTAAATCGAAATATCACAGTTACCAACCTGTGAATTTCTCAAGAAAGATGCCGATTCCTACTCCCCAATTACCAACATGGGAGTTCCGGCAAGTCGGAATTTTTACTTATGAAAAACAGACATCCAAGCCTGACCAAACTTGGATGTGATCTCTTCAGTTTCACTCGGGGTTCCAATAATTCTTTTCTCTTCATAAAAATCTTTTACCCCTTTGACCTTCCCATTGACCATTTTCCCAAAAATATGCTTTACTTTTCCATTAAACACTTTCTCGACATCAAATTCTTCCTTCTCATAATAGAATTGATTCGAAATTTCAAATTTTCCAACCTTTTGTTTGAAATTTTCAGTCTTCAATGGTGGAAAATTCACATCATCCATTGGAGGAACTGAGTTTTCTTCTTTTGAAACAAATTGTGGCTCCTCTGATTTTGTGGAATCAGATTCATCGCCATTTTTCACATCACATTTCTTAACAACCCACTTTTCGTTGTCAAGATTCACTCTTCTTCTGTAAAATCTTTTCGAACATTCACCAACTTCATATGTTGAGTTTTTGAAAACTTTGAATTTTTCAGTTGGTGGTTCGATTTTATCAACAACTTTTCCTTTTAGCTTAGAAACAACTTCCTGTTTTGTGTTGGTTGCCTTCGGGCAGTTCCAGGCAATGTGACCAACTTCTTGACATCTGTAACAGGTTCTTGTTTCCTTTTTCTGATTAGCTCCATTCTTCATTCCTTCTTGCCTTTTTGCAAGGAATTCTTTATTCGACTGCTTCCAGAATGAGCTCTTTGCTTCTTTTTCTGAACTTGTTCCTGAAACAAATTTAGTTTTTAGTTTAGAAATTTTCTCATTTTTATAATTTTCATTAAGATTTACATCTTTTATTTCAGAAATATTAATTTCTGTTAGTTTGAAAACCTTTTTGATCTTTTCAATTTGAACACTTCTTATTGGAAACTCTTTATCAGAATATAATTTGTCAGAATCACTCAAAGTATATGCAACTTCGAATGTTTCGTCACTCAAATTTGATTTTGATAACAAAAATTCTTTACTATAAACCCGTTTGACCGACGACTTTGGACTGTCAACTGATGATGATCCCGAACTTTCAGACTCAGACTTTGACTCCGACTCCTCATCTTTATCCAACACCTGATCGACCACCTTTTTTATTAACTCAGACTCATGATCAGTGTCAGACGATGTGAACATGACATCAATATTTTCTGGGAAATCATCAATTGTTTCGAATTTTAACTTTATATTGACAACCTTTTTGACTTGCTCCTCATTCGGTTTTCTAGGAGAATAACCTTCCCATATCGGAGGCGGACACTTGTTATAACTGACTCTTTGTTTCTTACCAGTATCTTTCTTCTCCAGCTTCTCATCTTGAAATGCTTAAAGACCTGCAACAGTTGGATAAATTTGATCAATCAAATAATCAGAACTAGAATAACTTTGAAGTAACCTTCTGATTCTTTCATTTTCAATCCTCTCAGTTTCCAACTCTTGCTTCAATTTTGCACATTCTTCAATGTAATGATTGATAGCCTTCTGCTTGGACATCATCACCGCATTCATCATTGTTAAAGCATCTTCTCTTTCAGAGTTAGTCTTTTGCAAACTATTCACTGTCCTATTTAACACGTCATATGACTCTTTCACGTAATTGAGATCCAACAATAATTTTTCTTTCATCTTATCTTGCTCACTCAACTTCTCATCTTTCTCTTCACACTGCTTGCATGATTCCAAACACTTTAAACAAGGTTTAATGACATCAACAATATTCTCGACTTCAACTACTTTTTCAACTTCCTTTACAACATCAATCACTTTTTCAGCAACTTGAACCTCTTCACTCTGTACATGCTTCTCTTCCTGAACCACATTCTCGTGTTTTACCTTTTTCTGTTCTTTCGCTGCTCGTCTCTCCTTCAGCTTCTCCAATCTATCTGCAAAATAACTTTCAGGAGATAAAACAGATTTCCCAATATTTATTTGTTTTTCTTCTTCATCATCACTGCTATCAGACGATGAATGATCAAAGACTGTTATCTTTTCTAAACTATCATCTGAAGAACCAAACTCTTCATCTTGGTTTTTCTTATCATCATCAAACACTTTCATCCATTCTTTCATCAAATCTAGTTCTTGAACTATCTGTGCAATGAAAGCTCTAAGCTTTGTATTAGGTGGAACGTATTTGTCCCAGCTAAAACCTTCAGCTACTTTCTCATCATCTTGATCTATGATACCATAATAAGCTTTCTTATTTGCTTCTTCAATCATCTTCTTCTTTCTGTCTTCAAACTGTTTTGCATTTGATGATGAGGGTTGTTGTTGAAATGGCTGTTGAGCAACTTGAAGATAAATTGCCTTTTGATAATAATCATTGTTTCCGAACGGATTTTTAGCTCCACTTGCTTCTCGATTGGTACACTCCCTCTTGAAATGTCCTTTCTCCCTGCATCGAAAACAAGTAACTTTAGATTTATCAAAACCCAAAGTAGACACATTTGCATCTCTAAAATCATCTCTTCCTGTAATCATTTTAAACTTTTCAGCTCTCCTCAAAACACTCGCTAAGCACCATTTGATATCCATAAGCTCCATTTCCTCAGCATCAATCTGATCGTAATCCTCTTTTGTCAACATAGGATTTGCGATCCTTCCTGCAACCAATCCCTCATAAGATTCTAGCACTGTAGCAAGTAATGACATGTGATCCTTAGCAAATTCTTCAGAAAAACTTTGACCATTCGGAAGATTCAATGCAATGTTGCATTGTATCACATAACCATTACCACTTTTTGAGCTTTGAGACTGATAACTTGATGTTGAAACATTTGGATTAACATTCGAGTATGAAGAAAAGCCACTGCTACTTGGACTTTGATTGACTGATCCAGATGAATTTTCGGCACTGAAAGCAGTTTGAACTTTCGGACTTAATTCAGTATCTTGAACGCTTCCTTTGTAATACATCTTGATGTCTTGTTGACCACTTGGATTGTTCATCCTAGCAATCTTTTGCTACTCAAGATCCTGTCCTTCAATTTTTTCAATGAACTTGGAAATTGTCAAACCATCATATTCTCCAGTGTTCTTTAATATCATCAAAAATGTACCCCATTCTTTCTGCGGTAAGGCATCAACCAATTTGCCAACCCATTCTTCTCGTTCTTTATTTATATCTAACAAAGTCATTGAACGAACTAAGTGACAATATCTTTCAATCAGTTTCTTTGTACCCTCACCCGGTAACTCGTAAACTATCAAACTGTTTCTTTAATCAAGCTTTCTTATTTCTGATCATCTTCTCACTTCCCTCAAACTTAACACGAAGTGCATCCCAAATTGAACGTGAAGTGTTATCATGTTGAAGCAAAATGAAGATGTCTTCTTTTACAGCTTGTTGAAGTAGACTAATCATCATCTTTTCTGCTTTGTACATGTCTCTTTCTTTATCTGACAACTCAGAAATTGCTTTGATAACTCCCAAATCAGTACGAGGTCTAACATACTTCTTCTCAATACATTCCCAAGACCTCAAATGATTTGCTTGAACCCAATTTTTAAATCTATCTTTCCAACCATAATACTCCTCAATGCCCATTAGTTTCGGGGGCTTTTTGCAAAGTTCCAGTTTCATTTTCCATGTTCATGCTCTAAGCAATGGCAGCCGGAGTAGTTGGGGTAGTAGCAAATGCGTTATAGAATTCCTCTTCCATGATTTGGTAACAAGTTTCACAAAATCATCTTTTCAAACGAAATCAGCACTCTTCAAACGAAATCCCTCACACGAGATGCCTTTTGGTACGAAATGACCTGCAAGACAACTTCAAACGAAATGATTCACACAAAATAGAAAATTTCACACGAAATGAGGACTTTCACACAAAATGACTGATTTCGTGCGAAATAGTCAAGCGAAATACTACCTTGGTGCGAAATACACTAATTTCGTGCGAAATCAACCAAATTTCAAATGAAATACTGATTTCGTACGAAATGAACTGACTGTTTCGTGCGAAATACCTCTCAAATGTGATTTCGTGCGAAATGAAGTGCTTATTTCGCGTGAAATACTGCTGACGTCATTATGTCGATCTGATTTTTGTCAAATTGATCAATGTTTAGTCTGATTTTAGGTCTGAAACTATCAAGGCTTTGTTAAAACACAGTTTCTTATTGGAAACTCTTTATTAGAATATAATTTGTCAGAATCATTCAAAGTATATGCAACTTCGAATGTTTCGTCACTCAAATTTGATTTTGATAACAAAAATTCTTTACTATAAACCCGTTTGACCGACGACTTTTGACTGTCAACTGATGATGATCCCGAACTTTCAGACTCAGACTTTGACTCCGACTCCTCATCTTTATCCAACACCTGATCGACCAGCTTTTTTATTAACTCAGACTCATGATCAGTGTCAGACGATGTGAACATGACATCAATATTTTCAGGTAAATCATCAATTGTTTCGGATTTTAACTTTATATTGACAACCTTTTTGACTTGCTCCTCATTCGGTTTTCTAGGAGAATAACCTTCACATATCGGAGGCGGACACTTGTTATAACTGACTCTTTGTTTCTTACCAGTATCATTCTTCTCCGGCTTCTCATCTTGAAATGCTTCTAGACCTGCAACAGTTGGATAAATTCGATCAATCAAATAATCAGAACTAGAATAACTTTGAAGTAACCTTCTGATTCTTTCATTTTCAATCGTCTCAGTTTCTAACTCTTGCTTCAATTTTGCACATTCTTCAATGTAATGATTGATAGCCTTCTACTTGGACATCATCACCGCATTCATCATTGTTAAAGCATCTTCTCTTTCAGAGTTAGTCTTTTTCAAACTATTCACTGTCCTATTTAACACATCATACGACTCTTTCACGTAATTGAGATCGAACAATAATTTTTCTTTCATCTTATCTTGCTCACTCAACTTCTCATCTTTCTCTTCACACTGCTTGCATGATTCCAAACACTTTAAACAAGGTTTAATGACATCAACAATATTCTCGACTTCAACTACTTTTTCAACTTCCTTTACAACTTCAATCACTTTTTTAGCAACTTGAACCTCTTCACTCTGTACATGCTTCTCTTCCCGAACCACATTCTCGTGTTTTACCTTTTTCTGTTCTTTCGCTGCTCGTCTCTCCTTCAGCTTCTCCAATCTATCTGCAAAATAACTTTCAGGAGATAAAATAGATTTTCCAATATTTATTTGTTTTTCTTCTTCATCATCACTCCTATCAGATGATGAATGCTCAAAGACTGTTATCTTTTCTGAACTATCATCTGAAGAACCAAACTCTTCATCTTGGTTTTTCTTATCATCATCAAACACTTTCATTCATTCTTTCATCAAATCTAGTTCTTGAACTATCTGTGCAATGAAAGCTCCAAGCTTTGTATTAAGTGGAACGTATTTGTCCCAGCTAAAACCTTCAGCTACTTTCTCATCATCTTGATCTATGATACCATAATAAGCTTTCTTATTTGCTTCTTCAATCATCTTCTTCTTTCCGTCTTCAAACTGTTTTGCATTTGATGATGAGGGTTGTTGTTGAAATGGCTGTTGAGCAACTTGAAAATAAATTGCCTTTTGATAATAATCATTGTTGCCAAACGGATTTTTAGCTCCACTTGCTTCTCGATTGGTACACTCCCTCTTGAAATGTCCTTTCTCCCTGCATCGAAAACAAGTAACTTTAGATTTATCAAAACCCAAAGTAGACACATTTGCATCTCTAAAATCATCTCTTCCTGTAATCATTTTAAAATTTTCAGCTCTCCTCAAAACACTCGCTAAGCACCATTTGATATCCATAAGCTCCATTTCCTCAGCATCAATCTGATCGTAATCCTCTTTCGTCAACATAGGATTTCCGATCCTTCCTGCAACCAATCCCTCATAAGATTCTAGCCCTGTAGCAAGTAATGCCATGTGATCCTTAGCAACTTCTTCAGAAAAACTTTGACCATTCAGAAGATTCAATGCAATGTTGCATTGTATCATATAACCATTACCACTTTATGAGCTTTGAGACTGATAACTTGATGTTGAAACATTTGGATTAACATTCGAGTATGAAGAAAATCCAATTGTACTTGGACTTTGATTGACTGATCCAGATGAATTTTCGGCACTGAAAGCAGTTTGAACTGTCGGACTTAATTCAGTATCTTGAACGCTTCCTTTGTAATACATCTTGATGTCTTGTTGACCACTTGGATTGTTCATCCTAGCAATCTTTTGCTACTCAAGATCATGTCCTTCAATTTTTTCAATGAACTGAGAAATTGTCAAACCATCATATTCTCCAGTGTTCTTTAATATCATCAAAAATGTACCCCATTCTTTCTGCGGTAAGGCATCAGCCAATTTGTCAACGCATTCTTCTCGTTCTTTATTTATATCTAACAAAGTCATTGAACGAACTAAGTGACAATATCTTTCAATCAGTTTCTTTGTACCCTCACCCGGTAAACTCGTAAACTATCAAATTGTTTCTTTAATAAAGCTTTCTTATTTCTGATCATCTTCTCACTTCCCTCAAACTTAACATGAAGTGCATCCCAAATTGAACGTGAAGTGTTATCATGTTGAAGCAAAATGAAGATGTCTTCTTTTACAGCTTGTTGAAGCAGACTAATCATCATCTTTTCTGCTTTGTACATGTCTCGTTCTTTATCTGACAACTCAGAAATTGCTTTGATAACTCCCAAATCAGTATGAGGTCTAACATACTTCTTCTCAATACATTCCCAAGACCTCAAATGATTTGCTTGAACCCAATTTTTAAATCTATCTTTCCAACCATAATACTCCTCAATGCCCATTAGTTTCAGGGGTTTTTTGCAAAGTTCCAGTTTCATTTTCCATGTCCATGCTCTGAGCAATGGCAGCCAGAGTAGTTGGGGTAGTAGCAAATGCGTTATAGAATTCCTCTTCCATGATTTGGTAACAAGTTTCACAAAATCAGCTTTTCAAACGAAATCAGCACTCTTCAAACGAAATCCCTCACACGAGATGCCTTTTGCTACGAAATGACCTGCAAGACAACTTCAAAAGAAAAGATTCACACAAAATAGAAAATTTCACACGAAATGAGGACTTTCACAAAAAATGACTGATTTCGTGCAAAATAGTCAAGCGAAATACCACCTTGGTGCGAAATACACTGATTTCGTGCGAAATCAACCAAATTTCAAACGAAATACTGATTTCGTACGAAATGAACTGACTGCTTCGTGCGAAATACCTCTCAAATGTGATTTCGTGCGAAATGAAGTGCTTATTTCGCGCGAAATACTGCTGACGTCATCATGTCGATCTGATTTTTGTCAAATTGATCAATGTTTAGTCTGATTTTAGGTCTGAAACTTTCAAGGCTTTGTTAAAACACAGTTTCTTATTGGAAACTCTTTATCAGAATATAATTTGTCAGAATGATTCAACGTATATGCAACTTCGAATGTTTCGTCACTCAAATTTGATTTTGATAACAAAAATTCTTTACTATAAACCCATTTGACCGACGACTTTGGACTGTCAACTGATGATGATCCCGAACTTTCAGACTCAGACTTTGACTCCGACTCCTCATCTTTATCCAACACCTGAACGACCACCTTTTTTATTAACTCAGACTCATGATCAGTGTCATACGATGTGAACATAACATCAATATTGTCTTGTAAATCATCATTTGTTTCGGATTTTAACTTTATATTGACAACCTTTTTGACTTGCTCCTCATTCGGTTTTCTAGGAGAATAACCTTCCCATATCAGAGGCGGACACTTGTTATAACTGACTCTTTGTTTCTTACCAGTATCATTCTTCTCCGGCTTCTCATCTTGAAATGCTTCTAGACCTGCAATAGTTGGATAAATTCGATCAATCAAATAATCAGAACTAGAATAACTTTGAAGTAACCTTCTGATTCTTTCATTTTCAATCCTCTCAGTTTCCAACTCTTGATTCAATTTAGCACATTCTTCAATGTAATGATTGATAGCCTTCTGCTTGGACATCATCACCGCATTCATCATTGTTAAAGAGTTTTTGCACGACCAAACGAGTCGTTCAGAAGAGTTTTTGCTCAATACGAAAGGCGAAAACAGACGTATAGAGGTGATTCAGCCAGATATTCACTTTAAATGTCTTTTCTATTGATATAACAACTTTTTACAGCGAGTAGACACTTCGGCAGCAGTTCGGTACTGAAACCGGAAAGTTACAAATGACAAGGCACCTCTAGTATTTATAGGCTGGATGGTTTCGCACGAAATGCCTCAAACGAAATCACTTTCACACGAAATAGCTATTTCGTGCGAAATAGCTATTTCGTGCGAAATAGCCAAGTGATTTCGTGCGAAATGACACATTGACATTTCGTGCGAAATAGCCATAAACACATATTTTGACATTTTTCTCGTACTACGTGCCTTGATCTATCTATTCCAATACAAGACTTGATACAAGACGAAGTCGACGGACGTATGCACCAACAAATCAAGTGGGTATTTATAGCAAGTCTTGAGTTCTTAAGATCTTGACATGTGTTTTTGCAAGATTCAAAGCTCAAATCTCACCATACACTTGTGGAACATGGTTTACAATACAAGGGGAGCCTCAAAACTAGTTCATAGTATTGAAAAAGTTGCATAAAAGACCCCCAAGTTCAACTTAGTTGCTGAAAATTGATTTTTCTGTCAAACCATATAGGGGTCGCGTGACGCCACCACAGCCCAGTTCCAGAATCTTTTGAAAAATGGCATAAATGGTCCCTGCAGCTCGTTTAAGCTATTTTCGATGCGTTTAAACCCCGTTAACCCATTTTCAAGGCTCTACAAGGATGTTAAAGCATAGGGGACTTGAAACATGCTTGAAATTATCTCGGATTTCGGTTCGTTTGGTCGTACGGTTGCGTTATTCGGTTAATTACGACGAAAACTCGAACGGACGCAAAAACGGTCCAAATTACGCGACGAATGGTATTTTTGCACTCCAATCACTAAAATAAAATATTTTAATGATTACAAAAATTTTTGGCTGTCCGGATATGTTCAGAACGTAAGATATGCGCGAAAATGCAAACTTATGCACTTTTTGACGCTTTTAGTCCCTGTTTGATCAAAAAGTTTATTTTCGCATACCGAACCCCTCAAAGCCTATTTCTAAGCTATGTAAAGGATATTTAGGGTATGTTTAACTTATGATCAAGTTCCGGAGTGTTCGTTACTATACAAATCGGCATAGTTTCGCAGTTTGACGCAGATAGTCCCTGCGATCGAACAAACTTGTTTCGACACACCAAACCCTCCAAAACTTATTTCTAAGTTATGTAAAGGTTATTTAAGGTATGTTAAGTCTATTTCACTATTCCGAAGTGTTTGTTGCATTAAACTGATTATGTTTACGCATCAGTTCACGTAAAACTTTCAAGAAAGCGATTTAAAGCTCGAAATTTAACAAGAATTGATATGTGCAAACGATACACATATTTAGACAAATCCCAAGTATGAAACACAAGATTTCATTGGTTTTGTATTCGCATGATGGTTGTAGAGGCACAGATGTCACACTTCGGCTGTCAGAAAGAATGCTCTGGCATTCTTCTTGGGTCCTTCGTTTGCCTTAGCTTTGCTGGTTGTCGCTAGAGCTAGTTTCGGACAGTTCGGTTTGATATGACCAGCTTCTCCACAATTGAAGCATAGCCTATTGCTAGCTTTCTTCCTGCAGTCTTCTTCCTTATGTCCAGACATCTTACAGAAGTTGCAGTAAATTGAGTACCTTCCTGAGTGCTTCCTTTTGCAATACTTGCAGTTGGGTGAAGAGGAAGAACTTGTACCTTTCCCACGGTAGGAATTACCGTAACGAAATTCTTGGGTAAGCTTTTGAGCTAGGTTCTTTCTCTGGTTTTCCTCTTGTGTACGTACCAATTCATTAGTCAGGGTGTTAGATAGTTCTATTGCTTCTTTTATGGTTTGTGGCTTAGCTCAGTTGACTACATGTCTGATTTCACTGATTAATCCCTAGACGTAACGGGAGATTAACACTGGCTCTGGTGAAGCTAAGGTTGGTACTATCCTAGCATATTCAAAGAATATGGTAGTGTACTCCCTGCAGTCTATTCCAATCATTTTATGATTTAGGAACGTATTAGCGATTTGTTCCTTTTCATGAGGGGGACAAATTTTCTTTCAACTATCTCCTTAAAGTTGTTCCATTCTATATTATAAACTCTGTCTCCTCCTCAAGATTGGAGAATGGTATTCCACAATTCTAAGGCTGCATTCTTAAAAAGAATAGAAGCAAACATAATCTTATCTTCATCTGCACATTTACTTATTTTTATGACTGCTTCTGTGTTTTCTATCCAGCGCAAGGCTGAAATGGCTCCTTTATTGCCTGAGAATTCTATTGGTTTGCAGGCCAAGAATTCTTTATAAGAACAACCATATGATATGGTTCTTCTTCTTTTAGGAATTGGAGCTTGGATCAGGGTCCATGATTTCTATTCACGCTGTGACTTGGTTCAGTGGTTTGACGTTTACTTCCAATCACAAATTTATTATTTTCTGCTTCTTTAATAGTCTTGATAATATATGGCATAGCATCTATAATTCCTTGTGCTACGATATGTTCGATGGCACTTTTATTCACTTGGTTCTCGTTATTATCGTTATTCTGGTTTTCCTGATTTATTTTGTTATCCATCTGAATTGAAAATATTTATCAGGTATTAATATCACAGAATAAGATTTAATACAAACATTCATACAAGCAGATTGATAAAAAATGTCGAGCATTGTGACTTACTCTTTTTATATATATACCTATATATGTATCTATTACAAATTACAACTGAAATTTAAATACTAGTAACTATGCATCGATATATATTAGTTTATCTATTCTAGTTGATGATATATATTTGTATATATATATATATATATATATATATATATATATATATATATATATATATATATATAGGATGAGGATCATTACAGAACACTAACTATTGCGAGAACAAAAAGAACAACTCTAAAATACTAAATTTTGTGATTTAAAATATATATTTTTTAAAATTTTATCTTTCTTACATTTATATGTGTATTATACATACATAAAAAAACCAAAGATTTTAACCTACACGTAGCCTACATACATGTTGGTAATTTAACCTACATATAACCTACATATAACCTACATATGTGTAGGTTATACAAAAAGTGATAATTTTCCACATTTTATTTGAATTCTAGTGTAAGAAACAATACATCTTATATTTGTAACATTTTCATTTACTTTTTAAGTTTTAGGATAGAAAAAGTGGGTGATTCATTGTGTTCTGCGTGTTCTCGCAATATTTAGTGTTCTGCATAGAACCTTCTTATATATATATATATATATATATATATATATATATATATATATATATATATATATTTATATCAAAGTACAAGATTACACACACACACACACACAGACATATATATATATATATAAATATATATATATATATATATATATATATATATATATATTAGGTTTTGGGCTTAGCTAGAACTGCATCTCACGCTCGTCATACTTCCAGACGAGTTTCTCTCCTATCTGACGGATCCGATTTTCCCCTTCAACTAACTCTTCGCCATATGAGCGAAGTTCCTCCACATTTTCTTGACTCATGGGTGGTAGTGGTGCTGGTATTGGGTCAGGGTAACGTGGAATGGGTTCTCCGTATGGGTATGGGTTGTCTAATATATCCTGAATATACCTGTTGTCTTTCCACCACGGGTCTAAAGGGTTCTCCGTGCGGGAATTCTAGGGATCTCATTGGGGTCAAATGCTGGGATTGGGAATTGGTTCTCCTGGTTTGGTTCTAGCACCATTGGTTGGTTAGGGAATAGGGGTAAAAGTTCTGGTTCAGCCACTTGGTTCAGATTAGGGTCTGCTGCTATATTTGCTAACATATGGAAATCAGCTAATTGCCTATCAAGTTCCTCTTCCTATAATGGTCTATCGCTCGCTGTTGTTGGAGCTTTTTCATTCTTTTCCTCCTTTCATGCTCTACTAAACCATCCTCTCTTTTTAGGGGGGGGGGGAATGGTTCCTCAGATTGGGCCTTAAAGATAAAGATTCTTTCCTCAGAATCAGCAGAGTATCCTAAGGTTGGCTGGGATGAGGTTCCTTCATTCTTTGGGGAACTAGGTAATTGACGGTAAGCGTCAGAGGTACCTTGCTCAGTCATACTGTAAACTAACAAATTGTCAAATAACACAAATTAATAATATACATATTTACACAGAATCACATAAGTTATTTCCTAACACAATTGGTTAAAATTTAGGTATTAACAGAACACCTACATTGCTTAAACCAGTGGCATGGCTCTGATACCACCTTCTGTCGCAGCCCCCGACCCCTACCCCGGGAGCGGGAGCCGTGAGAACGCAGTGCGGGTGGTATCGGTGTTTATTAATTTGGCAGCAGAATATAACATCAGGACCGTAGTTAGGAAATAGTTTCAGAGTTTAAAAACACCGAACTTTTATAATAAATAAATGGGATAAAACCCAAGTTTCATTCACATTACATTTACAGGGATCAACCCTAATATTGAAAACATAATCTCCTTTTATTTAGGTAACTTTTTATAGACACTTCTTTAAGCCTTTAATGCTCCCCTATTGGCTTTTATTAGCTTCACATTAAGTAACCTGAAACGCGTTTTAAAAAGATTTTATCAGCAAGAAATACTGGCGAGTGCATCCCAGTTTAATCAAAACAACTTTTATAACTTTACAGTATTGAAAGCGATTACAATGTTTATATCTACCAATATACTCATTCAGTATTTGTCATGTTGGCCGTTCCATGACTGTGGTCATATTACTCATTGGCTAACTTATTGTCCAATAGTAACAGATTACTATTAGTGTATACATAACCACACATACCGGCAGCAATTGTAGAATACATAGACTCAATCACTGTTAAGTATAATTGAAAACATTTGAGGTTTTGGTAAAACAGTTTGGTAGAAAAAGAGAATGACTCACTTTGTAAACTTAGGTAATACTATAGCTTCCTGATGATTCCCCTGATTATTTTCTATTAAAACAAAAAAATGCACTCGTGTTAGTAAGATAACCCAAATCACATTAGCCATACAACACGAGACAGAACTCCAACAAACTTAGTCAGGCAGAGCCTCGACATGTGTTACGGAGCCCTAGATCAATTGGGTAGGGTAACGAATTAGTGATCGGGGGTTAAAATACTTACAACGAGGCAGAGCTTTGTGTTTTAGGGGTATAATTCCCGATAATTTTCACACTATATGTTTGAGAGAGAAAGAAGATTTTGAACGAAAAAGACTGAAGTTGATTGACACCTTTTATAGGCTGATCCCGGGCTCGCTCGCGCCCCGAGAGCCCCCTTTCTGTTTCTTTCACGCCCTGTGAGCCAGGCCTAGCTAAGCTAGGTCTGGTTAGTCACCATAGTAGGTTAGCCAAATGTCGTGCCACGTGGCACGTTGAGAGGCCGCCATGTATAACTCGGTTGCGCCTCGCGACTCACCTAGGGGACTTGGTCGTGGCCGCGAGCGACACGTATATCTTATTTTATTTGATTTTTGTTAAAACTAAGGTTATTTAGGTCCGTTTACGTGTATTCGGGGTATAAGTAGAGCGTTTAGGGTGTTTTTCGAGGGTTGTTATATATCATCAATGCGATGATCATATTTTAACATCCTTAGTGATGAATCGCCTATGGGCTATAATTTAACATCCTTAGTGATGAATTGCCTACGAGCTATACTTTATTGTCAATTGAGACGATGACAGTTGTAACCCTACGACAGTTGTACCTACAAATATTTCGTCTCCTGTAAGCCCCATGACTTCAATGGTGAGAAAGGGGCTATTGATGCCATTAGGTGGCTAGATGAAATGGAGACAGTTGTAGACATCAGTGGTTGCGCTGAAAAGGATATTATGAAGTTTGTTTCACAATCGTTTAAAGGCGATGCCCTAACATGGTGGAAGGCGGAGAAGGTGGATTTAGATTAAGGACACTTACCGCCACCGCATGAGGCGGAGAAGGTGGAGTCAGATTTTCTGACTCCCACGATGAAGAACTTAGACTGTCGGAAGTATGTTACTGACTTCAACTCTCTATCAAGGTTAGTGCCTTACTTGATCACTCCAGAATCCAAATGCATTGCGCGTTTCATCGGTGGTCTAGCACCTGCAATAGGAGGCACTAGGGAGAGTGTCGTTCAGATCAGCAGGCTAAACCTTGTGGTATTTGGAAGAAAACAGGGCATAAGACGTTAGATTGTAAGGATCTTAAGGATGTTGTCTGTTTCGGCTGTGGCGAGAAGGGCCACATTAAGGCGAACTGCCTAAAGGCTGCCAGTGAAGGTACTTCTAAGCCTGGTGGGGCCAAGAAGGGAAATGCCCGAGCTTTTCAAATGAATGCTAGGGAGGCAGTCAATGACAATAATGTCATAACGGGTACGTTCCTTATCAATGATGTCTTTGCTAGAGTTCTGTTTAATTCGAGTGCTGATAAGTCTTTCGTAGACCATGTGTTTAGTAAACTATTAAACTTACCTATAAGAACTCTAGATATTTCTTATGAGGTAGATCTTGCCGATGGAACCATAGAAACCACATCTTCCCTTCTTGATGGATGTTCCATATCCATTAAGAATCATTCTGTTCCTATCTCTCTTCTGCCAATGAAATTGGCGAGGTTCGATGTAGTTTTAGGCATGGATTGGTTATCACATAACCAAGCCCATATTGTGTGCGATAAGAAACTCATCGAGGTGTCTCTACTCAAGGCATCCAAGTGTCTGAAAAGCGGATGTGTCATCTACATGGGACAGGTGATGGTAGATGAACCAAAGCCAAAGATAAAAGATATCTCTGTCATTTTCGAATACCCATATGTCTTCCCTGAAGAACTACCCGGTCTACCCCCCAGAAATGCAAGTGGGGTTTAGGATTGACATCCTACCCGGAGCTGCACTTGTTGCAAGAGCTCCTTATCGATTGGCACCAACAGAGATGAAAGAGTTGAGGACCCAAGTTGATGAGCTATTGGAGAAAGGCTTCATACAGCCTAGCTCATTACCTTGGGGAGCTCCTATCTTATTTGTTAAGAAGTTGGACGGTTCAATGCGGATGTGCATTGACTATCGCGAGCTTAACAAGATAACGATCAAGAACCGTTATCCGTTGCCCAGGATCAACGACTTATTCGACCAATTGCAAGGGGCTGGCTACTTCTCTAAGATCGATTTGAGGTCGGGTTATCATCAGCTGAAGGTCAGGAGTGAAGACGTTCCAAAGATTGCCTTCAGAACGAGGTACTGCCACTATGAGTTTCTAGTGATGCCTTTTGGGCTCACTAACGCACCTGTAGCATTCATGGATCTCATGAATAGAGTCTGCAAACCAAATCTAAATAAGTTTGTCATTGTCTTCATAGACGACATACTTATCTACTCTCGTAATCAAGCTGATCACGAGAAACATCTTTGGTGCATCCTTGAGCTATTACAGAAGGAGAAGCTTTATGCTAAGTTCTCCAAATACGAGTTCTGGCTTTGAGAAGTCTAATTTCTTGGACACATGGTTAGCGAGCATGGTATCCAGGTGGATCATGCCAAGATTAAAGCCATCATGAACTGGGAAGCACCAAAGACACCTTCTGAAATCCGTAGTTTCTTAGGATTGGTCGGTTATTATAGGAGGTTCATTGAGAAATTTTCAAGGATAGCCACTCCTTTGACTTCCCTGACCTATAAGAATGTCAATTCTGACTGGGGTCCAAAACAACAAGAATCCTTCGAGATTCTAAAGCACAAGTTGAGCAATGCTCCAGTGCTAACTCTACCTGAGGGTATTGAGGATTTTGTTGTCTACTGCAATGCCTTGCACACTGGCATGGGCTGTGTACTAATGCAGAGAGGCAAGGTGATTGCCTACGCATCACGACAACTAAAGGTGCACGAAAGAAATTACACCACCCACGACTTGGAGTTGGGGGCCGTTGTATTTGCACTTAAGTTATGGAGACACTACTTGTATGGCATGAAGTATATTATATACACTGACCATAAGAGTCTCCGACATCTGTTCAATCAGAAGGATCTGAACATGGGACAACGTCGCTGGATGGAAACGCTAAATACCTATGATTGCGAGATTCGTTATCATCCCAAAAAGGCAAAGGTAGTTGCTGATGCACTGAGTCGCAAAGAAAGGGTTAAACCGATTAGGATTAACGCCAAAAGCATTGAGCTCAGGAACAGCTTGAATAAGAAGCTATTGGATGCGCAAAAGCAAGCCCTGATGGAGGCCAACCTTCCTAGTGAAGGATTATGTGGAACTGTTGATTAGTTGTCACCTGGGAAAGATGGAATTTTTAGATTCAATGGTCGAATCTGGGTTCCAATCTTTGGAGGACTTAGAGATCTAATCCTCCAGGAAGCGCATAGTTCCAAATATTCTGTTCACTCAGTAGGTGACAAAATTTACCAAGATCTAAAAAGGAACTATTGGTGGATGGGAATGAAGAAATCCATAACCACCTATGTAGCCAAGTGTCTGATGATGGAGAGGGTGAAACCCGAGCATTAGAGTGTTTAAATATTGGATTTTATGTGCGGTTTATGTGTTTACTCGTTTATAATGAGATAACTACGAGAAATTGGTGATTTGCAGGTAAAGCACGCTATTCGGTGCACTTACAATGGTTAAAGATGAAGTTGGAAGTTGATGTGTGTAAAATACAACATATAAATCACATCAATTAAGGCATAAAACTAACCCTTTTTAAGTACTAATGTTGGAAAAAGAGTGTTTTTGTCTTTCTTTTGTATTTTCAGGATGAAATGAGCTCAAATTCACAAAAGAAGCAAAAAGACAACTAATTCTAGCATAAATACAAGAAAAGGAATAAAAGTAGACTGCCCGGACCCTCAACGGCATCCTCCAAGGCAAAGAAGAGAAAGCAGAAGACTGAACACGCCCCGTGCTCAGCCAGCACGGGGCCGTGCCCAAGAAGCAGCATAAAAGACAAACTTATAAAAGCTTCCATTGCCCACCACGGGGCCGTGTCCAGCGGGCACGGGGGCGTGGTGAAAGTACAGCAGGCGCATTAATTGTAATTGCGAATTACAATTAATGAGGAGAGAGAGTGTCAGACGGGCACGGGGGCGTGTCCAGCGGACACGGGGCCGTGCCCAGCCTTCTGTTCAGCCTATAAATAGGAGTGCTTGGTTTCATTCCATCTCATCCCTTGGCACACCACCTCTCTCACACTTCATCCACCACCCACCACCACCATAACACCATCACCCACCACCATCATCCATTGTCCATCGTAGAGTGTGTGAGTCGTCTCGGGATCCAAGATTGATCGTAAGAGTTCTTGACAATCAAGGTCATGTTTGCCTAAGTCTCTTACATCACTTGGTGAAGACAAGTGTTTAGTATAATACTTTTTTTTAATCTTTTGCACTTTTTATTTGGTTTTGTATTAATGACTTTAATAATGCTTATGTTGAAGGTGATCTTTCCTTATCGTTTGTCCGTGGTGTCTTGGCATTATTTTACTGTCTATATAAAATAAAAGATTTTCACCATTCATATCTCCACGGTCTATATGGAGGTATGTTGGCTACCTGGTCGGGGGTTAAGGGAACGGTTTGGTAAAGGTCTTGCCCTTGTTCAGCGTTTAGAGGTCCTGCTTGGGACCTGGGTCAAATTTAGTAGGATCTCCTTCAATGCCCATAGGTATTGGATGGCGGGGATCCAAACTCTTTGACCCCCTCATAAGTTAACTACTATTAATACTATAACCCGGCTATTTAGGACTGTATCCCTGCTGACTCAGACTACTTAGCCGAGGGTAACGTCACCGCCGAAAGCGGGGCCTACCACAATTTGCATTAATAACTTAATTCATTATCTTTCAATAATCCGACCCTTTAGGATTGTATCCTTGCTGACTCAAACTACTGGGTTGAGGGTAACGTCGCCTTCAAAAGAGGGGCCTACTACAATAACTAAGATAATCTCTTAAACAAGTGCAAAAGTGCGAAAATAATCAAAGGTTATACTAATACACGTGTCGGATCCAAGTGATTCATCTTGTCTATCTGTTTTTATTTTATTTTTATTTTTCAGCATTTAGTTAGTTTTTATTTTCTTAGTCTAAAAAACATTTTTCTCACTTTTTGATTTGATTAGACGTTGAGGATAAACCGGTATTAAAAGCTCTTGTGTCCTTGGACGACCTCGGTATCTTACCAACACTATACTACGTCAACGATGGGTGCACTTGCCCATATGTGTGTTTAGTGTTAGTGAATATCGTGTTTTATAAATTTAAAAATTGGCTAAAAGTGTAAAAAGGGCTTAAATATACATTAAAAATATAACACACTTCACGCACATCAAGTTTTTGGCGCCGCTGCCGAGGTTACAAGGATTTTAAGAAAGTTAGGAATCAACGGCCTAATCATATTTTTATTTTTCTTTTTAATTTTTAGGATTTTTCTTAGTTTTTCAGCTTCTGCAGGGCTCAGCACGGGCCGTGCCTGGTCGGACACGGGCCGTGCCCAACATCTTTACTGGCAGTTTTTGTTTTCCAAGTTACAGAAGGCTGACCACGGGGCCGTGCCGGTGTAACACGGGGCCGTGTCCAACTTCCAATAACTGGGATCTGGAAAACAATCACTGAAACTCCGACCACGGGCCGTGTTCGCTAAACACGGGGCCGTGGTGAACCTTCTGACCAACATTCTTTTCTGTTTTTATGCAGGACTTGGAACCCGACGCCAACCTCACGTAGTGTATGAGCTCCAGTTCCAATAAAGACATAAAAGAACCACTAGAAGAACCCGAACGCTTTCTCAGAAAAAGGTTAAAAGCCAAAAACCAAGAGAAGGTTTCGGGTGACCCACCTCCAATGGCGGACCAACGTACCCTTATGGATTACCTACGACCCACCGTAGGTAATCTAGGCACCACTATCAATGCTCCGAATGTCGAAGCTAATAACTTCGAACTTCGGCCGCATTTGATACAAATGCTCCAAAACTCCGCAACCTTCCACGGGCTTGCGGACGAGGATCCCCATCTACATATAACTAATTTCTTGGAAATATGTGATACCTTTCGGATCAATGGAGCATCAAACGACGCCATCCGCCTCCGTATGTTTCCCTTCTCACTAAAAGACCGAGCGAAAGCTTGGCTCAACGCCCTCCCAGCTGGATCGGTAAACACCTGGGATGAACTAGCCCAAAAATTTCTATATAAGTATTTCCCTCCCGCTAAAACTGCTAAGTTAATGACTGAAATTAATACATATTCACAAGAGGACGGGGAATCCTTATATGAAACTTGGGAAAGGTTCAATGAGCTATTACGCAAGTGTCCCCATCACGGCCTCGCAATATGGCAACAAGTATCCACTTTCTATAATGGATTGTTGCCACACACTAGGCAGACACTTGATTCTAGCTCCGGGGGACTTTTAGGTAATCGACGCCCACACGAAATATATAATCAAATTGAGGAAATTGCTCAAACCAATTTTCAATGGCACACCCCCCGGGGAAATAAGTCTATCGCCCCGGGCGCCCATAAGGTCTATGAAAGCACTTCTTTACAAGCCCAAATCGAGGCCCTTTCTTCAAAGATAAAAAAATTGGAAATGACAAAAACAGTCTCGGTTATGGCTTGTGAAGGGTGTGGTGGGTCACATGAAAATTGGAGTTGCATGAAAGAAACAGACGATCAACAAGAAATGGTAAACTACATTGATAATAGACCTAGGCCGTCGGGTCCCCCAACGGGAACTTACAACCAAGGATGGCGAAACCACCCAAACCTTGGTTGGAGGGAACCCGGCAATAGTAGTAACCAACAAACCCAACGAACAAACTTTCAGCAACCAAGAAATGAGTCACAAAATTTCACTCAACAACAAAGTGGACGAGAAAGGCTCGAAGATACTGTATCTTGCCTCGTCTCCGACACTGATAAGAAAAACTCGGAAAGATTTCTACAATTAGAATCAAATTTTAGAAATCAACAAGCTAGTATTCAAAACATAGAAAAACAATTAAATCAAATAGCTCAAAATTTTGCCGAGAGACCGCAAGGCGCATTACCTAGCAATACCGAAACGAACCCAAAAGCGCAAGTTCACCTCATCACACTACGGAACCGCACCGTAGGGCCTGCAGAAGTGCCACCACCAACGGAAGAAACAGTACCCACACCTCTGCAGGAAAAGAACTCCCCTCCGTCACCAGAGCCTATCAAGGCTCCTCGAGTTCCATACCCCGGTAGGTTAATTCGTCAAAAGACCACTGAGCAATTCGCAAAGTTCGAAAGTCTGTTAAAACAATTGCATGTCAATATTCCTTTTATCGAAGTCCTAACCCAAATGCCCAAGTACTCTAAATTCATGAGGGACTTCCTTACACATAAAAAGAAAATTGAAAGTTTGCAATTAGTCAATTTAGGCGAAGAATGCTCCGCCCTCGTACTCAATAAACTTCCCCAAAAGAAAATCGATCCCGGAAGCTTCACGATTCCCTGCTCAATAGGGGAATCACCCGTTCGTAATGCCTTAGCCGACCTTGGGGCTAGCATTAACCTCATGCCCTCATCAATGTTCAAAAGACTCGGTTTAGGAACCACGAGCCCTACAAAAATGAGCATACAACTCGCTGATCGATCCGTCAAATTCCCACAAGGTGTCATCGAGAATGTCTTGGTAAAGGTAAGCAGATTCGTTTATCCAGCTGACTTTGTCATACTCGATATGGAGGAAGACACCGAGGTCCCCCTCATACTAGGGAGACCCTTCCTTGCCACCGCCCAAGCAGTGGTAGATATGAATGACGGGACACTCACCTTGAGGTATGGGGATGATGAAGTGAAGTTCGGAGTTGGGAAGAGAATAGAGGACGACGACCCGGTCAATTACATGAAGGTTATTGATTCGAGCTTGGATGCTGCTCTCCGACGGTGTAACATGGGACGCCAGGCATCCCACTCAGAAAACATATAACCTCGCATTGGGTCTAGCCAAGGACCCTTATAAACGTGGCGCACCACGGAGGCATTCCGCGGAACTATCCTTAGTTTAGTTTAATCCTTTAGTTTTAATTTGCAGAATAAAACACACTCATGGTGGTAATGGATGAAAAAGGGAACGAGAAAAATGGCCCCATGCACAAAGAACAGAGCAACCCGACACAAATCTCCATCACAGAAGGCTCAACACGGGCCGTGCCCAACCAACACGGCCCCGTGCTGAGCCACCTGCAGAAAAACGCCCAGTACAGGTAACTGGACACGGGCCGTGTTCAGCGGACACGCCCCCGTGTCCAGGCTTCTGTCTTAGTTCTTTAATTTCTGTTACTGGCACCTGACCACGGGGCCGTGCCCGGTCACCACGGGGCCGTGTCCAGGATGCCAGTAACATAAATCTTTTCTTTTTAACCCACTTTTACACATTCTAATCAACCGAAAACCTTATTTTTGGGACACATTGAGGACAATGTGTAATTTAAGTTTGGGGGGGATGCTAAAACCTTGAATTTTGCAAATCCTAATTACAAGCCTTACACAAAACTCTATTGGAACCGCTAAACACCCCAAATTTTTTCAAAAACTTTTCATTTTTTTACTTGTCTTGGTTTAATTTGGGAATAACAAGTTCTAAAAAGGTTATATTTTTACAAATTTACAACCGATAGCGTCGTGATAACAAAGAACCAACATAAGAAAATTACGAAACGGCATAACAAGTCTAGTTAAAAATTCGATTATATATACTTGATCGCATTAAAAACCCATTCCCACAAAAGTGAGTTTTGAGCCTTTATTGAGCATACAAATATACATCTTTAGACTAAATGCTCATTTTTCGTTTCTTGTGTGAATAGCCGCTTGGTTCTTACAACTCTAGAACTTGCCACGACGATACATTTCCGGTCCTTACCAACTTAAACCCAAGTAAGTAAGTGATGGAGGCATTAGGACTAACCATATTTTTCTTTCTACACCATTATTTTTTATTTTTTTTACCACCTACCCAAAATCCCCCTAGTTAGCCCCTTTGAGCCTAAACCTTTCATTTCATTACCCTAAAACCCTTTTTACCCACCAAAAACCCTTTTTTTTAATTTTTCACCCTTTATTTTAGTAACAAACTCGGTTTTTCGTAAGCTCGCTATTTTATGTGACCTATCAAAAAAAAAATGATGAAGTCAAAAACAAACAAAAGCTATATAAAAGCTTGTTTGGAGAAATACTTCAAAATAAAAAGTCACTAAAAAGAAGGTGTGTTACGAAAACCGACGCTTTTTACGATTTTCGCCCTTTTACTAACCACTAACCCAACCACCCACCTTTAACCCAAGCCTAACCCTTCACCCAAAAAGTCCTCTTGATATTTACAAAGGTAAAAAGTTAAAAAGGAGGAGGATTGATTGCTTGGCAAGCCTATGGAAGGCGTAAGTTCCATGCCGCTCTCGAGTGATTCACTAAAAAAAAAAAAAATTACACCTTCGGCCGAGTGTTGAGTGATCTCCCGTGAGGTATGTGAACTTGTATATAAATGGAATTTTAATGAGGCATGCTATGCCCGAATAAGTAATTTATCTTGTGAAACGTTCTAAATAAATCATAACGAATAGGATTGTAAATAAATAAAAATAAAACTTACAAAGATCTTGGATTCCCGACACTCTATGACAAGCCAAAAACTTTCTCTTCTACCTATTCCATTTGGGAGTGTAAGCCACATTTAAAGAGTTTTGCTTGAGGACAAGCAAAAGTTCAAGTGTGGGGGTATTTGATGTGTGTAAAATACAACATATAAATCACATCAATTAAGGCAGAAAACTAACCCTTTTTAAGTACTAATGTTGGAAAAAGAGTGTTTTTGTCTTTCTTTTGTATTTTCAGGATGAAATGAGCTCAAATTCACAAAAGAAGCAAAAAGACAACTAATTCTAGAATAAATACAAGAAAAGGAATAAAAGTAGACTGCCCGGACCCTCAACGGCATCCTCCAAGGCAAAGAAGAGAAAGAAGAAGACTGAACACGCCCCGTGCTCAGCCAGCACGGGGCCATGCCCAAGAAGCAGCATAAACAAACTTATAGAAGCTTCCATTGCCCACCACGGGGCCGTGTCCAGCGGGCACGGGGGCGTGGTGAAAGTACAGCAGGCGCATTAATTGTAATTGCGAATTACAATTAATGAGGAGAGAGAGTGTCAGACGGGCACGGGGGCGTGTCCAGCGGACACGGGGCCGTGCCCAGCCTTCTGTTCAGCCTATAAATAGGAGTGCTTGGTTTCATTCCATCTCATCCCTTGGCACACCACCTCTCTCACACTTCATCCACCACCCACCACCACCATAACACCATCATCCACCACCATCATCCATTGTCCATCGTAGAGTGTGTGAGTCGTCTCGGGATCCAAGATTGATCGTAAGAGTTCTTGACAATCAAGGCCATGTTTGCCTAAGTCTCTTACATCACTTGCTGAAGACAAGTGTTTAGTATAATACGTTTTATTTTTAATCTTTTGCACTTTTTATTTGGTTTTGTATTAATGACTTTAATAACTAGTTGCTTATGTTGAAGGTGATCTTTCCTTATCGTTTGTCCGTGGTGTCTTGGCATTATTTTACTGTCTATATAAAATAAAAGATTTTCACCATTCATATCTCCACGGTCTATATGGAGGTATGTTGGCTACCTGGTCGGGGGTTAAGGGAACGGTTTGGTAAAGGTCTTGCCCTTGTTCAGCGTTTAGAGGTCCTGCTTGGGACCTGGGTCAAATTCAGTAGGATCTCCTTCAATGCCCATAGGTATTGGATGGCGGGGATCCAAACTCTTTGACCCCCTCATAAGTTAACTACTATTAATACTATAACCCGGCTATTTAGGACTGTATCCCTGCTGACTCAGACTACTTAGCCGAGGGTAACGTCACCGCCGAAAGCGGGGCCTACCACAATTTGCATTAATAACTTAATTCATTATCTTTCAATAATCCGACCCTTTAGGATTGTATCCTTGCTGACTCAAACTACTGGGTTGAGGGTAACGTCGTCTTCAAAAGAGGGGCCTACTACAATAACTAAGATAATCTCTTAAACAAGTGCAAAAGTGCGAAAATAATCAAAGGTTATACTAATACACGTGTCGGATCCAAGTGATTCATCTTGTCTATCTGTTTTTATTTTATTTTTATTTTTCAGCATTTAGTTAGTTTTTATTTTCTTAGTTTAAAAAACATTTTTCTCACTTTTTGATTTGATTAGACGTTGAGGATAAACCGGTATTAAAAGCTCTTGTGTCCTTGGACGACCTCAGTATCTTACCAACACTATACTACGTCAACGATGGGTGCACTTGCCCATATGTGTGTTTAGTGTTAGTGAATATCGTGTTTTATAAATTTAAAACTTGGCTAAAAGTGTAAAAAGGGCTTAAATATACATTAAAAATATAACACACTTCACGCACATCAGAAGTATTGCATTGGATATCGCAGCTCGAGAATGGAATTTGGAGCTTGTTCGGGTGATGTAAAGTCTTAAGGATGCAATCTATATGAAGGAATGAAGTTCAAGGGCCGTTTGGTAATAAATTAGAAGTTATTTTGTGCTTATATATGAGAGGGATTGGAGGAAGCAAAGTGCAGGGGCTTGTTTGTCATTAGCTGAAAGTTGATTGTGAAGGAAAAAAGAGGAAGGCTGTCACGACCCCCGACCCACCCTGGACGGAATCGGGTGCCGTGAGCAGTCCCGTGGTACCGGTGATTATTTTTGAAAAACATTGCAGCGGAATTTTCATCAGGACCGTGAGTTAGGAAAAATATCAGAGTTTAGAAAACACCGGATTTGATTTAAATAGATGGGATAACTCCCTATTTTAAAATGGTAGCTTTAATAAAGATAAATTTTATTTTATAAAACAATATTTCTTTAATAAGCCATTTCTTGATGCCTTTCAGTGCCGTATCCAGGCTTTATTCCAATCTATGGTAATTACCTGAAACATGTTGGAAAAAGGTTTTGTCAGCGGGAATGCTGAGTGAATTCATTCCATTTTTATACAAATATCTTGTTATACCTTACAGTATTAAGGTTTTATATTTATTTGCATTTACCTTACTTAATCAGTATTTTGTCACATAATAGCAATTCCAATATAACATCAATAATATCACTCATTGGTTTACTTCCATCCAATACTGAATTAATCAAATAACTATACTTTACTGTTATTCAATTCATCTATCATTAGGCAATTCTTATGACTGGGTCATATCACTGTTGATCATTCTTTCAACTAGTGACTCTGACCATATCACTTGTTCATAACACTGTTGATCATTCTTTCAACTAGTGTTTCTGGACATTATCGGTCTTTGGTCATATCGCTGTTGATCATTCTTTCAACTAGCGATTCTATTCATGGCACTGTTGATCATTCTTTCAACTAGTGCTTCTGGTCATTATCACTGTTGATCATTCTTTCAACTAGTGATTTTAATTATAACACTGTTGATCATTCTTTCAACTAGTGTCTTTGGACATATCACTGCTGATCATTCTTTCAGCTAGTGACTTTGGACATAATGATGTCTTATTACTTTTGTCAAATATATTATTTTCAGCACCAAATCATGCAATTCAGAATAATGACATGTTATGTCAATTATTATAACTTATCAAAATATATTAATTCACTAATTGTAATATCAGTGTATAGTAACCTGACTAAAAGTATTATATTTGACTGTTTGATTATGGTATACACCATTTAGATTTATAATTTAATATTAAGAATAATATTAGTTATAATTGTGGTCATGCTAACCTTCTGAGAATCAAATAATGCATAATACCTCCCAAAATATAATACCTAATCACTGTAAGTATAACTGGTAACCATTTAGGATTTTTAGAAAGCAATTTGCAATATAATTGTTTCACAAAAAGGTGATAAAACTTGTGATAAAAGAGTATGGACTCACAAACGGTGAGAAAAGAGAAATGAACTCACAGTGCAGATTTCTACGGGCAAAGTTTAGCTTACAGATATCCTTGATATATTGCTGATTCAATTTGGGCAGAGTCTAGCCTACTGATTAACCTAATTCACACAAACGGGGTTGTAACTAATACAACAATTACGACAATTCACGAGATTAAACCTTCACAACGATTAATCAGTGCAATACTCGATAATTCAATCGGATTCACAACGAATAACAGAGCATAGTCCGAATTCGAACAGCACTCTAATATTCAAGTCGAAATCACGACGAATAATCAAAGTGCAAGCTCAATTGAGCAGCACCTGGACTATCGTTGGATAGTTACAATCGATCGGACGTTGAATCGTAATAGCGATCGAGTTATTACCCTGATTGCGGCAGCGATTCAAGGTTTTTGGAGTAATCTGGTGATATCTCAACGTACAGAACGAATTTTCTCGTCGATTTTGTGCCAGAATTCAAGTCCCAACCTCTACTATTTATACCCGAATTTTGACCCTGTCGCGTAGCGCGAGGGGTACCCCCTATAGGTGTCGCGCTACGCGAGTGGTCACCTATTTTCATAGGGTAGCTTCGTGTCTAAGTAACTTAGCTGAGTTGATGAATTTGGAAAATTCTAAATGGCCAGAAAGTTATTTAGATTATCGTAACTAGGGTTTTGCCCCCCCCTCCCCCCCCCCCCCCCGAGTTTTAGGGGCCCTGATCCTGATTCTGATTGTTCTGGAAATTTTAGGGTTAGTGCAGAATTACTTGGGTTTCTCAATTAGGGTTTTCTTAATAGCTAATTACCATCCTAATTATGGTTTTTAGTGACAGTTGTTACATTCTCCCCACCTTAATAAAAATCTCGTCCTCGAGATTTGGGTTATGATATTTCTGTTAGATTTATGTCATAATTTAGTCAATGGAACTAGATTCTTAAGGTAAATGACACAGAGTCAAATTTTGTGAATACTAGTTATATCAGTAGAGTTTAAAAAAAATCCAACTGAAATAGTTCAAGAAATCGATGACTACTGAATGAGATGAAATGATATAGTTTTGAATAGGACTAGGTTCAAGTCAACAGATATATGATCAAATAGATATCTGTTTAGTGAAATAACTTTTTTTAGAATAAAATTCATGATCAAAAGAAGACTTACTTTGATTGGCAACTGGGGAAGACTCAGAATCAATAAGGTCAGAATGAAATAATAGGACGAAGATGATTGTTAATTATCGAATCATATTAAAAGAAAAATCAGTGTGTTGACATTGCAAGGATACACTGGAATACAATAAAGTTTAGTGTATCATTGTCTTAATACACAATTGTATCAAGACTATTTTCAAATAATGAGCCAAACGAAAGATATACGTGGGTTTTGAATGGTTCGTATGATTAGGATTAGCCCAAGCTACAAGTTTGTAATGACTCCGCAAGGTGTCGTAATGATTGGAATAATTTCAATAGTTACGGTGCTCGAACAATTTCACCGTATAATCAACTGAAAGTTTAAATGAAGAAAACTTGGATACTCATTTCAAATAGGAGTTTCAATTGATGTTGAAAAGACAAAATGAAATATTATAAAATTTTTGATGATAGAAGAAACGTTTAGGAAGTACACCGGAATATGATATGAATCTGTGTACTTTTATCTTAACACATAGTTGTATTAAGACTGGTTAAGAATATGAACCAAAAATTAAAATTCGTATATTAGGAGTGAAATTGAAAATAGTTCAAGCTATAAATTTATTATGACGCCACAAGGTGTCATAGTAGTGGTGAATGAAACGAGTTTCACCATGATGTAAATCAAATGAAGTAAATCCGAATGTTTCAAATAAATACATTAGGATTTTGGATTGAAATTGAAATGATCAAAGATGATAAAGCAATAAAGATTGCGAAGCGCTCGATAGATACACGGAAATATGAAATGAATTTGTGTATCATTATCTTAGCACACGATTGTGTTAAGATTGTTTTGATAGAATAAATCAAAGTGATTCAACATGAATGAATAATTAAACCCGTATGTAAGAGGTGCAACAAGCTTCAAATTTGTGAAAACGTCACCACAAGGTGATCGTGACCAAATAAATGATTCAACGAAAGTGAAAACCAAACAAGTTTGGTATGGATCTGAAATAGAGGAAATATTTGACGGAATGTATTTATTTATGAACTTTTGTTTGTACTAGGGTCAAATAATAACTTAACTTAGATATATATCAGTGACTACGTCTGGAATCATCTCTGCTTCTTGTGTAGTAAGTGTGTATGCTCGCGCGTTCGTCTTAGCTCCGTCTGTTGTTCTAGCCTTGGTGTTAGATGTTTTGGTTAGTTTCGGGCAATATGGTTTGATGTGTCCGGTTTCCCCGCAATTGTAACAGACGTTAGTTTTCCTTCTGCATTCTTCTTCTATGTGCCCGGTCATCTTGCAGAAGTCACAGTAGGGTGTGTTCCTAAAACGACATCGTCCTGAATGCGTTTTGTTATTGTTTCTGCAGATAGGTTGCTCCAATGACGGTTCAGTTTCTTTCTTCTTGAGTTCTTGGGAAATTTTCTGGGCTAATTCTTTCTTCTTGTTTTCTTCTCTTGTGCGGATTAGTCCATCTGTCAGCATGTTAGCTAGTTCAACTGCTTCCTCAATAGTCTGTGGTCTAACGGCCTTAACTATGTCTCGGATTTCGCTAACTAATCCCCAAATATAACGAGAAATTAGTACGGGTTCTGGCGAAGCCAGAGTTGGTACCGTTCTTGCATATTCGAAGAATGTTGTCGTATATTCACGACAATTCACATCTATCATTTTATGATTTAGGAACTTGTTAGTTATTCGTTCCTTTTCATAAGGAGGACAAAATTTTCTTTCTACTACTTCCTTGAATTTGTCCCAGTTCATGGTATAAGCCATGGTCCTTCCTTTTGCCTGAAGAATAGTATTCCACCATTCTAAGGCTTCTTCCTTAAAGAGATTAGATGCATACATCACCTTATCTTCTTCAGCACATTTGCTGATCGTAAGAACAGCCTCTGTCTTTTCCAACCATCGCAGAGCAGCCGTGGCACCTTCACTGCCCGCGAACTCAGTTGGTTTACAGGCTAGAAATTCTTTGTAGGTACACCCGAGAGTCATCGCCTTCTTCTTCTTAGGAAATGGGGTTTTGATAATATCATTATTATCACTATTGACACTATGGTTAAAACTATCGTCACGGGTATGCTTACTGCTCATAGCTTTGGTAGGTTCTATGGGATTTTTAACAGCTTTAATTATTAAAGGTAAAGCATTAGCTATTCCTTGAGCTATTAGATTTTCTATAGCATTTTTATCCAAAGGATTTTCATTATTAGCATGAACTTCTGGATTATGTGATACTTCCTTCGACATCTGGATTGCCAATATTTTCACTTATTAATATCACAAAAATAATTAAAACAAAATAATACCCCCAGGATATTATATGTGCATATAGACATATACATATTCATGTATAACACATAAGTTAATTTGTATTAGTTTCCTAACTTTATTGTTTAGGTATTAAAGAACACCTAATTAGCTTAAACAAGTGGCTTAACTTATACAAAGGCATCTTTTCTTATTCAACTTTTGAATATTATTAGATGTGCTACCAGTTAATAGCAATCTCCTAACTCTTTTATTTAAATTTAAATATTATTATCACAACACTTATAGGATCAAAGTAATGGCTTAGCTCTGATACCACCTTCTGTCACGACCCCCGACCCACCCTGGACGGAATCGGGTGCCGTGAGCAGTCCCGTGGTACCGGTGATTATTTTTGAAAAACATTGCAGCGGAATTTTCATCAGGACCGTGAGTTAGGAAAAATATCAGAGTTTAGAAAACACCGGATTTGATTTAAATAGATGGGATAACTCCCTATTTTAAAATGGTACCTTTAATAAAGATAAATTTTATTTTATAAAACAATATTTCTTTAATAAGCCATTTCTTGATGCCTTTCAGTGCCGTATCCAGGCTTTATTCCAATCTATGGTAATTACCTGAAACATGTTGGAAAAAGGTTTTGTCAGCGGGAATGCTGAGTGAATTCATTCCATTTTTATACAAATATCTTGTTATACCTTACAGTATTAAGGTTTTATATTTATTTGCATTTACCTTACTTAATCAGTATTTTGTCACATAATAGCAATTCCAATATAACAGCAATAATATCACTCATTGGTTTACTTCCATCCAATAGTGAATTAATCAAATAACTATACTTTACTGTTATTCAATTCATCTATCATTAGGCAATTCTTATGACTGGGTCATATCACTGTTGATCATTCTTTCAACTAGTGACTCTGACCATATCACTTGTTCATAACACTGTTGATCATTCTTTCAACTAGTGTTTCTGGACATTATCGGTCTTTGGTCATATCGCTGTTGATCATTCTTTCAACTAGCGATTCTATTCATGGCACTGTTGATCATTCTTTCAACTAGTGCTTCTGGTCATTATCACTGTTGATCATTCTTTCAACTAGTGTCTTTGGACATATCACTGCTGATCATTCTTTCAGCTAGTGACTTTGGACATAATGATGTCTTATTACTTTTGTCAAATATATTATTTTCAGCACCAAATCATGCAATTCAGAATAATGACATGTTATGTCAATTATTATAACTTATCAAAATATATTAATTCACTAATTGTAATATCAGTGTATAGTAACCTGACTAAAAGTATTATATTTGACTGTTTGATTATGGTATACACCATTTAGATTTATAATTTAATATTAAGAATAATATTAGTTATAATTGTGGTCATGCTAACCTTCTGAGAATCAAATAATGCATAATACCTCCCAAAATATAATACCTAATCACTGTAAGTATAACTGGTAACCATTTAGGATTTTTAGAAAGCAATTTGCAATATAATTGTTTCACAAAAAGGTGATAAAACTTGTGATAAAAGAGTATGGACTCACAAACGGTGAGAAAAGAGAAATGAACTCACAGTGCAGATTTCTACGGGCAAAGTTTAGCTTACATATATCCTTGATATATTGCTGATTCAATTTGGGCAGAGTCTAGCCTACTGATTAACCTAATTCACACAAACGGGGTTGTAACTAATACAGCAATTACGACAATTCACGAGATTAAACCTTCACAACGATTAATCAGTGCAATACTCGATAATTCAATCGGATTCACAACGAATAACAGAGCATAGTCCGAATTCGAACAGCACTCTAATATTCAAGTCGAAATCACGACGAATAATCAAAGTGCAAGCTCAATTGAGCAGCACCTGGACTATCGTTGGATAGTTACAATCGATCGGACGTTGAATCGTAATAGCGATCGAGTTATTACCCTGATTGCGGCAGCGATTCAAGGTTTTTGGAGTAATCTGGTGATATCTCAACGTACAGAACGAATTTTCTCGTCGATTTTGTGCCAGAATTCAAGTCCCAACCTCTACTATTTATACCCGAATTTTGACCCTGTCGCGTAGCGCGAGGGGTACCCCCTATAGGTGTCGCGCTACGCGAGTGGTCACCTATTTTCATAGGGTAGCTTCGTGTCTAAGTAACTTAGCTGAGTTGATGAATTTGGAAAATTCTAAATGGCCAGAAAGTTATTTAGATTATCGTAACTAGGGTTTTGCCCCCCCCCCCCCCCCCCCCCGAGTTTTAGGGGCCCTGATCCTGATTCTGATTGTTCTGGAAATTTTAGGGTTAGTGCAGAATTACTTGGGTTTCTCAATTAGGGTTTTCTTAATAGCTAATTACCATCCTAATTATGGTTTTTAGTGACAGTTGTTACAAAGGCAGGCGCGACCGTAGGTTACGGATGGGTGTGTGTAATGAAGGTTTGGTCAGAGTTTGTGAACCGTAGCCTACGATTCATAACCGTAGGTTACGGTTGGGTCTGATTTTGTGAACAGAGATTCTGGACCGTAAGCTACGGTCCTCAATCCGTAGCTTACGGTTGGTAGGACAGAAAAACGCGCAGATTGGGTCCTATGGGATATATTAGGGTTTATTACTGTTGGCAATGATTATCTCATCATCAAGGATGATCTTAGGCACTCCGAGAGCTCCGAGTTCAAGGCTTTTCACCGCAATCCATCAATTCTCTTACCGAATCATCCACTACAATCATGAATTCATCATCAATTCAAGCTTTTGTTGACTTTGTAAGCGAGATGAGCGGCTAAACTTCTATTGTTTCCTCCGGATGGAGGGTTTTTGTAAGTTAGGTGATAGGGTTTTTGTAAGTTAGGTGATACTATGTGTTTGCTATAATCGTTTTGACTTGGTGATCTAAGCATTCGATGCTTTTCACTTTGATTTGATTTATTGATTGTAAACAATTGCATTTATTTAAACCTTGATTTCTAAACATTCAATTCCCGAGAGTTCTAGTAATTGGGATATATTTGTCATGGGATTAGGGTTGGTAATTGTAATTGATAATCATTCGATAACCTCCCGTTATGTATTGACCGAAGTACTTAGTCGTTGGTTATCACAATTAGTTAATCAAGTTTAACACTTATGTCTATGTAGGTGTCACGATTAAACACATAGTTGATGCTAACTGTAAAACCTGAAATCTGGAGGAACCATTTTCTCTCTTATTGATTCAAATCTCAATTTTTGTTTGCTAATTTAGATAATTTTCATAATCAATCAAACCGATTTTCCAATTCAGTAGTAGTTAATTAATACTTGGCATCATACACTTTCCACAATACTCCCTTGGTTCGATACCCTGCTTACTCTATACTAATAGTTTAAATAGGTTTTGCATGTCCTTAACGACAGGCATCAAAATGGCACCGTTGCCGGGGAGGCGTGCACAAAGTGTTTAGTGTTAAGTTCTAGTTTTTAGTTAAAATAAATAGACAAAAATTCAAAAATAGTTTTACTTTGTTTTGTTCGGATTTACACGAGGTCTTCTTGTTTTTGTTGTGCAGGTGATCTAGAAAGTGTATGCATCATACTCGGAATTCTGGGAAGTCATCACCATTAGTGTTCGACCTAGAGATCGAGAGAACAGTGAAGCATACAAAGCGAGTAATACATCGTGAGAACAAGATCTTACAAACACCAACACCCAAAACAATGAAGAACTTGGCAACTCTGGAAAACAACCGGAAAACCCACTACAGCAGCAACAATTCTCACCAACACCTAACCAACCATCACCGAACACTACCATACCAGCTCCACCACCACCACCACCACAGTCTACACAACCTACCTCTACCTCTCCAGTACCACAATTCTCAACATTTTTCCCAAACCTTGAGAACATTCAACAAGCTCCCAATCAAACGACATCTCTGCAATACCCGTCTGCCACCTTGCGGACAGCCAACATACAATAGTCATCTCCATACGTGAGAATCATTGCAGATGATAACACCGCATCACCGAGCCACACCCAACCAATTAATGCATCCTCTACGATTCCTTAATCAACACATCCATCTCATTATCAACCCGATCATCAGCAATTTTCCTACAAAGTAGCAACGGTTGATTAAGGGACAAGTTCGAGAGAGTTCGACGATGGGTACGGAGAATACGATAGTTATGGGCAGCAAGGGGATCGCCAAGTGTTAAGAACAGCAAATGTTGAGAGGTATGCTATAGAGTTCGGTTCTATGGAAACGGGAAATCAGAATGTTCCGGGTTATCAACCATTTGTGCAGCAGCAGCAAGTACTAATTCAACAACTTCCATATCAGCAACCGCAGGTGCAACCGATACCGATGCTATAGCAGCAGTATCATCAACCTGACCCGATCAATCAGCAGCCTATTCCGCGAAGGCCGGTGGATATTCTATTAGCACCACCGGTACCTCAGATGCCGGGTCAGATAACACCACTTCCACGAAACTTACACCGACCGGTGAATCTACCGGAAGGTATTCCACGGAGAAATAATCAGGGTACAGTTCGTGGTATCGAGAGCCACTTCAAGCCTGCTATAGCTAACAACCCATCGCCGGTTGTGATCCCGCAATTACAAGGAGGGCGGTCATTTGAAGTACGGGCACAATCATTATCGATTTTGCCCAAATATCATGGTCAAGCACATGAAGAGCCCTACTTACACATTGTTGCATATGATGCACGTTGTAACACAATCGATGGTCAAGGTTTTTCAACTGATGATGTGAAATTGGTACTCTTCCAATTCACCCTTGAAGACAAGGCACAGCAGTGGTTCCATTCGTTACCATCGCCCTCGATTTTTACGTGGAACGAGATGCAGCAGCTATTTTTAGATGAATTCTATACTCCGATGCGTACTAACAATGCCAGGAAGGATATTCGGGGGTTCCGACAACAGCCTGGTGAGTTATTTCATGAAGCATTCAATCGCTTTAAAATGATGCTCAAGAATTGTCCACATCATGGCATATATTTGTGGGAGCTTCTCAATGCATTTCACGAAGGCCTAACAGATGAGGATGCAAAAGATGTGAGTTCAATATCTAATGGTACTTCTGGAACAAATTACGAAGAGGACAATTGGGAATTTTTAGAAAGAACTGCGAGGATATCAAAACGGAAAGCTCAATCTTCTAGAAGTGCACGACATTCGGTGGTGAGAGCGGTAGAGAACCCACCTGACGCAAGTGGAAAGTTCCCGATGTGTGGACATTGTGGAGATATAGGGCATATCGCGAATCAATGCCCGGTTATTCATGGTGAAGGTGAGGATGTGAATTTTGTGCAAGGTGGGAGCGGTGGAAGAAACTTCAACATGTAGTCCAACACATATCACCCAGGCCTTAGAAATCATCCGAATTTGAGTTATGGGAATGCAAATAATCAGCTAAATCCGGGATTTCAAGGCAATAATCAATCTGGTGGTCAACGGAACTATAATCAGAACCGATTCCAAGGTAATTTTCAAAGTGGCTACCAAAGCAATCAAAGCGGACCAATTGGGCCCTCTAACACTTCTGGGAGTAATGATGTGGTGGAGATGTTGAAGGCAATTCAACTTGATTTGCAAAACCATACTCAAAAGGATGAGGTGCGAGACAAGGCCATTCAAGCATTAACTACACAGATGGGCCAACTTGCAACCGAGATGAAGGAGCTGAAGCAGAGTAGCGGGAAGTTACCGAGTGATACAACAACAAACCCCACTCATCAGAAGAAAGGCAGCTCAGTCGGCCAGGTAAGTACTTTACGCAATGGTAAAAGTTATAAAAAGGTCGACACTCCACCACAGCTTGTTGATGGTGTGGTGGAGGATTTAGGTAAAGATGGTGAGAATGATGATGATTCGGAACCTAACATTGTTAAAATTAATGGTAAAAATACCTGTGCTACAACTTCTGAGCCAATCAAGGCTAAGGAAGGGGAATCAATTTTACCCTTTCCCGAAGCCTTGAAGGATCCGGGTAATACAAAGATAATCAATAAAAGGGGACCTCAACCGGAGGAAATCTAGGAGGTATTTAACAAGTGAAAATCAATTTACCCTTAATTGATGCCATTAAACAGGTTCCAGCTTATGCTAAGTACCTTAAGGATTTGTGCACTAAAAAACGGTAGCACAATGTCCCTAAAAAAGATTATCTAACTGATAGAGTTAGTACCGTTTTGAATGGAGTCTTTCCACCCAAACTACGAGATCCCGGGACGCCTTTAATTTCAATACAAGTTTGTGATTTTCAAAATGAGTCGGGCGTTGTTGGATCTCGGAGCTAGCGTGAGTATCCTTCCGGGAAGTTTGTACGACCAATACGATTTTGGTCCACTACGTCGTGCTGACACAACTGTTGTGTTGGCCAATTTGACCCCGAAGCTTCCTCGAGGGGTAGTTCGTGACGTGATAGTTAAGGTGGAACAATTCTATTTTCCCGTTGACTTCTTGGTGCTTGACTATGTTTCTGCTGATCAAGTCAATCAACCAAACGTTATCTTAGGCCGACCTTTCTTAGCCACTGCACATGCTCAGATCGACTCTCGCACCGGCACTGTCGCCATGACATTTGGCAACAGAAAGGTCCGATTAAATGTGTTTCCTAACGTTTCTGACATGTTTCCCAGTGATGAATGTTTCATGGCAGATATCATAGATGGATGTTATCCTCACATGGAGGATGAGTTGCCCGAGTTTTGTTTGCTTTGTGACAGGATAGAAGAAAATCACATGTGTGATTTGGAAGAAGAAGTTCAGAAATTGGAAGCACAGGCGGTGCAAGAGAGAAGGCCTCCATGGTCCAATCATGTGGAGAGCCTTCCTGCTGAGATTTCATCTGGGCTAAAACCGTCACTAATCAGCGCACCAAAGGTAGAATTGAAAGAGCTGCCCGCGCATTTGAAGTAGCGTTTTTAGGAGAGGATCAGACTCTCCCGGTTATTATTGCAGCTAATTTGGAGAAAGAGCAGGAGGAAGCACTACTGAAGGTGCTGAAGACCCATCGAGCAGCGATCGGGTGGACTCTCGCCGATTTGAAAGGTATAAGTCCCTCAATTTATATGCATAAAATTATTACTAATGTAGATGCGAAGCCTGCACGGGATACTCAGAGGAGGCTTAACCCAAACATGCAAGAGGTGGTGAAGAAGGAGGTAATCAAGTAGTTGGACCATGGGATCATATATCCCATTTCAGATACTGCATGGGTGAGTCCAACCCAAACGCTGCCGAAGAAAGCAGGCATTCAGATTGTCAAGGGCGACAATGGCGAGCAGATAGCCACTCGCCCGGTAACTGGGTGGCGGGTATGTATTGACTACCGAAAACTGAATGCTGCCACGTCAAAGGATCACTTTCCTTTGCCCTTTATTGATCAGATTGTCGAAAAATTGTCAGGTCAGAAATTTTACTGCTTTCTTGATGGTTATTCAGGGTATAATCAGATTGTTATCAACCCTGATGACCAAGAAAAGACCACATTCACGTGCCCCTATGGCACATTCGCATTTAGGCGAATGCCATTTGGGATGTGTAATGCCCCGGCCACCTTTCAAAGGTGCATGATGAGTATTTTCTCGGATATGGTCGGGGATGCCCTAGAGATTTTTATGGATGACTTTTCAGTCTTTGGGTCATCATTTGATACATGTTTAGATGAACTATCTAGGGTATTAGAGCGATGTGTCCAAACGAATCTAGTGCTCAGTTGCCATTTTATGGTTCAAGAGGGTATCGTGTTAGGACATGTTGTGCCAAGTAAGGGGATAGAGGTTGATAGGGCCAAAGTGAGAGTCATTTCTACTTTACCTCCCCCTACTAATGTGAAGGGCATCCGTTCCTTTCTAGGACACGCCGGGTTTTACCGTAGGGTTTATTAAGGGCTTTAGTGTCATAACGAAACCTTTATGTAACCTATTGTTGAAAGATGTTCCGTTTGAATTTGACGATAAATGTTTAAATGCTTTTAATGTGTTGAAGTAACAATTAGTACAAGCCCCAATCTTGCAATCACCCGATTGGACAAAACCCTTTGAAATAATGTGTGATGCAAGCGATTTTGCTATTGGGGCTGTACTGGGGCAACGAGTAGATAAGAAACCGGTCGTTATCTACAACGCAAGCAAAACTCTCTCCGATGCTCAATTGAATTATACCACAACGGAGAAAGTGTTGCTTGCCGTTGTATATGCCTTAGATAAATTCCGGTCGTATATTTGTGGAAGCAAAGTAATCGTTTCCTCTGATCATAGTGCAGTCAGGTATTTAATGGAGAAGAAGGATGCCAAACCAAGACTGATTCGGTGGGTCCTATTATTGCAAGAATTTGATCTCGAAATTAGAGACAAGAAAGGGTGTGAGAATGTAGTTGCTGACCATCTGTCATGACTACCGGCTGGAGTAGAGGATGTCACACCCGAGATCAATGAGCACTTTTCTGATGAGTTCATAATGGCTGCTAGTTCCGGACCTTGGTATGCTAACTTTGCAAATTATCTTGTTTCAGGTACAATACCGGATGCATGGAATAAGCATAGGAAGCAGAAGTTCTTGACGTAGGTGAAGAATTATATCTGGGACAAGCCGAATTTGTTCCATATTGGTGTTGATCAGATTATTCGAAGATGTGTGCCCGAGAAGGAGTTCTTGGAAGTACTACAGCATGCTCACTCATCTGCATGTGGTGGTCACTTTAGCGGACAAAAGACGGGTCATAAAGTTCTTGAATCTGGCCTGTATTGGCCAACTTTGTTTAAAGACGCATTTGGGTTTGTTAAACATTGTCCTAATTGTCAAAAGATGGGTGGGATTTCAAAAAGGGATGAGATGCCATTGCAACCAATTTTGGTTGTTGATAGTTTTGATGTTTGGGGAATTGATTTTATGGGCCCGTTTCCCAATTCGAATGGTAATCTTTACAACTTAGTGGAAGTTGATTATGTTTCAAAGTGGATTGAAGCAATTGCTACTAAGACAAACGACCATGCCGTAGTTTGCAAGTTTGTCCAATCAAACATTTTTGCTGGGTTCGGGATTCCTCAGGTTATAATTAGTGATGGAGGATCCCACTTTAAAAACTTTAATTTGGCAAACTCTTGAAATGGTATGGCGTTGACCATCGAATTGCTACACCATATCATCCACAAACAAGTGGACAGGTTGAAGTGTCGAATAGGCAAATTAAGGAAATTTTGCAAAAGACGGTGCGAACTGACCATAAGGATTGGTCATCTAAATTGGATGATGCCTTATGGGCATATCGTACCGCTTATAAAACTTCTATCAACACTACACCTTATTGTTTGGTGTATGGGAACGGTTGCCATTTACCCCTAGAAATCGCACATCGTGCTTTGTGGACTGTTAAACAAGTGAACACTGACTATTTTGATGCAGTTGCCCACAGGTTGTTAAAACTAAGTGAATTGGAGGAATTACGCAATGAGGCGTATGATACCGCAGCCGCATACAAGGACAAGATGAAGGTGGTGCACGTTTTTTTTTTTGACGCAAAGCTGAGGCGTTTGGTGTTTGCGGTAGGTCAAAGGGTTTGGTTATTTAACTCCCGTCCTAAATTGTTTCCAGGTAAACTAAGGAGCAAATGGACCGGTCCGTTTGTTATTACACGAGTGGGACAATATGGAGACGTGGAGATTGAGGATCCGAAGGACCAACGAAGACAAGTGGTGAATGGTCATTGGTTGAAACCGTATCTAGACGGTGATGATTTGAACCCGTTACCATAGGAGGTGAGCTTTCTTGAAGGTTCACCGGAGTATACGACCGATTGAGGGTCATGAGAAGTCCGGTTAAAGACTAAAACCTAGCGCTACCGGGAGGCAACCTGGATGTTCGGTACATATTTCCTTTGTTTGTATTTAATTGTTTTTCGTTGTTTTATGGTTTGAAAAGGTTTTGTGAGTTACCCACAGTTTCGGACAAGTGTGGGGAAGTTGAAGATACCCAGGTACGTAGCCAGTCTTAGTTGTGTGTCGAGGAAGACACGGTTTTTATACGGGGGTGGAGCGGGCATGTGAACGAGAAACTGGGTGAATCGGTTTTATTTAAAAATTGTCATATGGGCCTTTAAACAAACACATTCCTTGAAAACCATTTAAACACATATATATCTAAAAAAACAATTTTAAAAGGTTGAACCGTAGCTTACGGTTTAAAAGTTCTGCCTCCCATATAAAAGGCAACCGTAGCCTACGGGTCCCAAACCGTAGGTTATGGTTGAGATTCGCTGATCACATTATTGCCAGAAAATTGGAACCGTAAGCTACGGTTCTCCAACCGTAGCCTATGGTCGGTGTAACGAAGGCGTGGGTGGATCAGGTTAGCATTGATATGATTCTGATTTCTTGTAAAAAAACCCGTGGTAAACGAATCTTAAATCATATCTTAGCATCATATGTTAGAATTTCAACCCTCATTTACCACAAACATCTTATCTCATCACATATCTCTTCCACAAGAACACCCACATCTTCCATAACCATCCTCCTTCTCTAAAATCTTTGTTTCTCAACCAAATCAAACGGTTCAAGAGTCTATCTTGACTAATTTTTCGAGAGGAACAAAACCCTACCATTGGTTTTCACCGAAAACGCCCAGAATCCTACAAATCAGATCGAGCACGAAGAACCCTAGAAATCCAAATTTGGGGGTTTTTGCCTAAACTTCAATTCCCAGTTATCTAAGTGTTTTCTAAGCCTCCTAAACGAAAAAGGTATGATTTTTACTACGATTTTGCTCTGATTTGATGAAGTCAAGGTAGTATTGTTGGGTTTATGTTTTGTTCATGTTTGTTTAGTTATCTAACAGTTGAGTAAACATGTAATGAGTCATGAATTTGTGATGTTGTCTTGGTTAATGAATTAAAACGGGGCAAAATAGTTGCAAGAGGGTTTGGATTACTGTTATGGCTAAGGGGATATCATTGAATCTGTTTTGATGCTAGTTAATGAACCACATTCTGATTTTTGTATTGAAGTTGTGAATTATATATTGGGTAAGGATTTAACTAGTGAACAAGTATAGCCATGGCATAGAACAAGTGTGGGGAGGTTTCACGGACTACACACTTGTTCTAGCGTATTATTAGCTGATTTGGACTAACTTGGGGTGTTTGTTTGTTTGTGTGATTGTAGATGGTAAGATCACGCCGAGGAAAGGAAAAGGAAACCGCACCACCGGAAGATGTAGCGGTTAGTTCAAAGAGGGCAGGAAGGGGTACCGGAGTGGAAATCCGGGAAACGACAATGGATGACTATGTTCAGCCTCAACGGGGACATGGTGATGTTCCCTATCGTCCCACTTGGAAAGATGGTCCTCTTCACAAGCAAGAAGCGGCGTATCAGGCTGAGTTATTTTATGAGAAGATAGGAGATACGCATTCGATCAGAGGAAACACATGTTTTGAGAAACGTATTAATAAACCTGATCTTAGGGCATTGGGGCTTTATGAGAAATTTGTTGAACTCGGTTGGGAAGCGGTTTTGGATTTCCGTGGAAATGAAAGTGGGGAAGTTTACCTCAGAAGTATCATGGAGTGGTTAAGTACGTTGACTAAGGATGACGGAAGTGACCCACCGAGAACCGTCACACTTACAGGGAAAGTGAATGGAAAGCCGGAAACTATGTCTCTTGCTTCGTTGAATCAGGTTACCAAATTCGATTCTAAAGCTGATAGTTTCTACACTTTTATCAAGGAGGATGATTATTTCAATGATCAGACGAAGATAATTGTAGAGAATGTGATGTATTCGGAGTTGTCTTTGTTGGGTCAAGGGGTGGAAATGAAGCGTGATAACTTGAAACCATTAGTGAGGGTTTTGCCGAGTCTGATGGTTTCGAATGTGGCTCCACGGTTAGGAGATCTGATGGGCGTTCGGAAATGGGAGCTGGTGGTTCTTTTTACCCTTATGACTGGGCATGTTCATTTAAATCTTGTTTGAGACTCTCTAAAGTAGCAGCTACTGATGAATCCAAGCCAACTTGGTTTACCCCTCGAGTGGCCGAGGAGGTAGTCACAGGAATGGAAGTCCTGCGTGTAGCGCTATAGTCCATATTAGAGTGGGCGAAACTCTCAAACAAATCATTACACTCATTAACTGTCTTCTTACCCATAAGTTGCCCCCCAGCAGAAGTATCAAACCGGGCTTTGATCTCGGGGGTGAGACCATTGTAGAACTTTTCAACAAGTTCCCAATCCGACAACCCATGCTGAGAACAACGAGAAATCAGAGTTTGGAAACGCTCCCAGGCTAGGTGATACGGCTCATCAGGCTCCATTCGGAACGAATGGATCTGATCGCATAGACGAGATGCTTTGGCAGGTGGGAAGTATTTAGCTAAGAAAGCATCTCGTGACCCTGCCCAGCTCGTGAAAGTTCTCGCTGGCTGCGAATCGAACCAGACGGCTGTGCGGCCAGCGAGAGAAAATGGGAAGACCTGTAGGTACCTGGCATCTAGATTAACACCTTCAATAGAGTAGGTGCCACAAAGACGGGTGATGCGGTTAATGTGGGCGGGGGCATCCTTATCATCTCGGCCATGGAATTGGCATGAGTTAGTGGTGGCCGTCATGATATAGGATGGAATCTGCCCAGAACTATCATTCGTAATGTTGGGAAGGGTGATGGGGGAATTAGCACCGGTGAAGCCGGTGGTGGCTTGTTCGTAAACGGTTCTATTGGCCATTTGAGCTACGGGTGTAGGACTAGGTGTACAGGAACGGGAGGGTGGTGGGGAGTTGTGGGGTGACGACTTCGGGGTGAAGTCAAAGTCTGGTGGTTTAGATTGAGATGTAGAGTCAGAAGGGGCGGAAGAAGTGGAAGATTTACTAACCTTTAAACTAGAAGACGAGACGGCAGACAAATCAATTGGCGGCTTCGGTGGTCCGTGAGAGCGTGTATGGGGCATTCACTGCAAAACCGACAATACAAAAGTAAGACGACTCTAACAAAAGACTCTAAAATAAAAACAAAAGACACTAGGACTATTTAGACTCCTACGACTTGAAAACACACAAATAGCACGTAATCATATCAAATGAAGTCCAAATAAACTAATCAACGCAATTGCCAAGAGTCCCCGACAACGGCGCCAAAAACTTGATGTGCTAAAAGTAGTTTAATAACAACAACTAAAATTAACCTAAATCTAGACTCAAAGTAATACTCTACACTCTCTAAACTAAACTAAACTACTAACCAGCAAGTCAACTGATCGTCTCTAGTAAAGCTAAGTAAGTCCGGATATCGACCCCACATGACTCTAATTAATTACGCTAATTACTTAATCTAGACTGCCTCTGATGCAAACTTAACTATTTTTATGTTTTAGGGGGGGGGGGGGGTTTCTAAAAATCCTAAGAATGAAATTAAAACTAAATTAATTAACTAGACTAAATACGAATTACTGTGAACTTCTTTCAGATGATGGAAACACTACCTAGACAGGAATCCTGATTGCTTTTAGTTATGATTATATTTGGAAGTTGTCTACTGTTGGGATTGAACCCTATCAAAGGAACAGATAATTAAAGCCAAAACTGGATCAGGGCAATGGATTCAGAATAAGCAGATGTTATGTATTCAAGTCTCTCCCTTGAAAGTGGTTTCAACATCTGCTGACCTCCAATCTACTAATCTTTAATTAACTGCTGACCTACAACTGCTGCTCAAGTCAAAGACTGATGGAAGACTAAAGCTCTGTTGTTCAATCTACTGCTATGGGTCAAGCACTGCTGGGTTCACATCAGTGGAAGGATGCTGCAGTAGTTTAGTTTATATCATGTAATGTATTGTAATAACAGTTGTTAGCATAGCAGTGGTTGTATAGATCAGATGTTAGAGTTTGTTAGGAGGTTAGATGTCACTTTCATGGTGACGTCAGCTTAGATGCTTCAGTGGTTTGTTCGTGTCTATAAATAGAGCAGTACTCTGTACTGTTCTATTAGCTCTTCACCATCTTTTCACCTGTACGAACAAATCATTGTGACCTCAGGCTGAAGGGGAGTTTGTTACATACTTGCAATGGTAATTGAATCTTGGAATAAATTCAAGCTTTCGGTTCAATATTAAACTTGTGTGTTTATAGCAATTCTCCTGTTTGATTGTGTGCAAAGTTTGTTATAATTTATATTCCGCTGCATTTCTCATTCATCTTTCATCTTAATTCAAACGTAAACCACAATCAATCCGAACTCAGATCCTAACAATTGGTATCAGAGCTCGGACAGTCAAATTTGATTTAACAGTCATTTTGACATAGATAGTTCAGCTCACAATCGTTGATACTGATAGTTTGTTCGTTTTGTTGAAAAACAGAGTAAGGTTTAATCACCATCAAACTTGTTTAATCAGTACCTGTAAAACAACCAGGATGACGTCACAATCACAAGATGATAAGAATAACATTGGCTCACTTTTTAAACCGCCCATGCTTAAACGTAATGAATACAACATCTGGGAGAGAAGGATGGGTCACATCCTTGCTCAATAGAATACTGGATGTTGGAGATCTGTTGTTTTTGGACCACATGTTCCCATGGTACCAAGTGCTGAGGATTCAAAGAAGTTCGTACCTAAACAACCTGAAAATTATACTGAAACTGATTTCCAAAAGTTCGAACTCGATGCCAAAGCATTTAGCATCATTGCATCTGCATTACCCAATGAAATCTATGCTGGGCTGTTACATTGTAACAGTGCCAAAGAGCTATGGGATGCACTGAAGGAACAGTTTGGGGGGACGGAAGAAGTTATTGAAAATAATAGGGAAATTCTGAATCAACAGTATGAAACCTTTTGTCACATCAAGGGTGAATCATTGACCCAACAGTTTGAGCGATTTAGCTGTCTCATTAGTGAGCTAAGACTTGTTAAAGTTACATTTCCCAATGCAACTCAAAATAGCAGGTTTCTTAGATCACTACCTGAAAAATGGGATACAATTGCTTTTGTAACTAGAAATTCAGCTGAGTTCAAAGATCTGACCCTGACCCAACTCCGTGGTAGACTCCTGGCCTATGAAAGGGAGTTAAACCAGAAAAGGAAGTTGCAAAAGTCTGGCAAAGTTGCTGATGACTATTCATTTGGCAGCATAGCTCTTTATGGTCAGGAAGAATCTGGTAGCAGTAGTAAGGATCAGAGTTATGACCACTTTATTGATATAACTGCTGGTGGAAATTTCAACAACTCTGATTCTCACTCTGCAAATTATGCTTTTGCTGCAAATTGTGAAAACCAGATGTCAGATAACTTGTGCTTTGAACTAAATGATTTGCAACACTTTGATCCCACTGACTTAGAAGAGATGGACATTTTGCATCAATTGGCTTTGCTTAGTGTAAGAACAAGCAAATTGTATAAAAGAACAGGGAGAAAATTCCCAGGGTTACATGGGAATTTGAGAGTGGGGTTGGATAAATCAAAACTGAAATGTTACAAGTGCAAGAGGCTGGGTCATTTTGCTAGGGAGTGCAGGAGTCAAACCACTGGTCCAATAATAACTCATCCCAACTCAAACCCTAGACCACAACATCAAAGCACTGTGCAGTATACCCAATATACCCCTGTAGCACATGTTAACACTGCTCATTATGCTGCAACCCCTGTGCCTGTGCATTATGTTCAAACCACTGTTCCACAAATTCAGTATGTTCAAGCCCCTGTCCCTCAGGCACAAGTGCAACCAGTTGCACCTCAACAAGCTGCTCCAACAGTAGTACAACCAGATCAACAAAGCTTTTTCACACAAGGCTTTGTTGACAGGAGTAGCATGCCTGATGAGCTTGGTGATGAAAATTTTGCACGCTATGCTTCTAATGATAATTTTAATGATGAATTTTGTTTGATGGCATTAGAGTCAATACCAGAAGGGGTAGAAACTGAAGGTGAACAGCTAAGTGCTGAAACAGTGGATGAAGTGCCTGAAGCAGTGGTTACTGCAGTTGCTGGTGAACTACTGCTGGGAGAAAATTCAGAAACCCTGATTGAACCACTGTCTGACCCCTGGTCCAAAGAAGAAGAGAAAGAGAAGAAAGCAGGTGAGAAAGAAGTTAGAGCTGATGAAGAAGATGATCATCAATGTGATTGTGCCATGATGGCTGCTGCTAAGGTATCACCTCAAGTTCTTGAAAAACTGTGTTCAGACAAATGTATTATTGCATTTGCTAACATTAAAGAGGTAAATGAAAACCTTAGGGATAAGTCTTATCTGATGAAGTCAAATTTGAAAAGTCATTGAAAGAACTTAAAAACAAATTGGCTGAAAAAGACAAAGAAATCAGCAGTCTCAAAGAAGAGCAAAGCATAACCAAGACTCAACTCCAAACTATGGTAGAAAAATACCAAGTTTGTAAAAAGGAGTTGGAATCCACCCAAATCACTTGTGAAAAATGGGTGGAGTCTTGCAAAGGTTATGAGGTCATGCTTGAAAAACAGATTAAAAGCAATGTGAAATTTGGTGTTGGTTTTAGAAAACATGATGAAATTGAAAACAATGTTTCAAAAGAATCTATCCAAACCATGGTTCAAGTTATTCCCACAAACAAGGATGGCCAAGAGGTTAAAATAACTGACAAACTTGGTTACAAAATTACTCTAGAAAGATCTGTGGGGTCCTCAACCTTTGAGGAAATTGTGAAATACCAATTTAAACCCACATGGTCTGATGAGTGTGACATCCTTGAAAACTTCAAACCGACGGATTTCACAACCACTGATGGTGTAAAAGCTCCAAAAGCAAAGGTTATTCCTATCAAAGACATCCCAACAGTGGTTCAAAACTCTGTTGCTAAGGAGTCTGAGAAAAGGAAGAAAAGAGAAAAGATCAAAAACCTGTTTTGTGATTTTTGTGAAAAGAGGAATCATCTAACAAAAGACTGTTTTCATCTAAAAACATATGATCTAAACAAAACAGGTGTCATTGTATCTGCTGAAAGCTGCACCATCTATGGTAAAACAAACCACAAAACTCAAGAATGTGTGTATCTCAAAAATTTTGATGTAAAAAAGGATTAGTACACTGCAAAAACATCCTTGAGTCCATCAGCATCATCTATCAAGTTCACAAAGAACCAACAACTATTTGTGCCAGTCCAAACAGCTGTTACAAAGCAGCTGAACCAAACATCTGTTCAAAGAGATGTTCAAGTGACTGATGCACCCCCTGCCAATTAATTCAGAAGAGGTAAAGGACAATCATCATACCAAAGGATCCCACATGTTTATGAGGCTTACAAAAAGCCTTCTAAACCAGGAGTGAACAGGCATCCTTTTGATTATCAACAGGTGATTGGTCAAGACCCACAACAGTGGTTAGAGAAAAACAGTCCTAAAACTGTCCAAACCCCTGACCTAACCACTGCCCATGCACCTAAAATCATCCCAGACACTGTTGAGACCCCATCTAAAGCCTTATTGGCTTTGGAGACCCTAATGAACTAATCCTTTTACTTTATGTGCAGGGAGCTTCTGCATGCTTACATAGCTTTTGGTATGTAGATAGTGGAGGCTCGAGGCACATGACAGGATGTAAAGCCCTTCTCAAAGATTTCAAAATCCATGGAGGGGGTGATATATCCTTTGGTAATAATAGTAAACGGAAAGTTCTGGGGTATGGTACAGTACAGTCTGGTAATGTAAAATTTGAAAATGTTAATCTAATAGATAATCTAAAATTCAACCTCCTGAGTGTTTCACAAATGAGTGATAAGGGGTATGGATCATTCTTCGCAAAGGAGTGTTGTAGGATTGTTGGACCAGAAATGGTTGAAAAGATTGAAGCAATAATAAAAGATGGAAAAACTAAACTTGTTGCTCAAAGGAGTGGTAATGTTTATGTGGTGGATATGTCAAAAGAGTGCCCCAGGACTGATGCCTGTCTGTTCTCAGCTGCATCAAACAAAGAGGCAGAACTATGGCACAGGAGACTGGGGCACACAAATCTCAAGACAATCACTGCCATTTCAAAACAGGGTTTAGTAAGAGGTTTACCTCAAAAACTGTTCACCTGTCCTGAGCATTGTGTTTCCTGTCTAAAAGGAAAACAACATAAAAGCTCCTACAAATCCATTGATGAGTCCAAAACAACCAAATGTTTGCAAATGCTTCATATGGATTTGTTTGGCCCAGTTAAAGTCATGAGTCTAAAGAAAAAGAGATATTGTTTGGTTATTGTTGATGATTTTTCTAGGTTTACATGGACTTACTTTTTACACTCAAAAGATGAGACTGCAGGCATTCTGCAAGACTTTGTGAAACAGGTTGAAAAGCAGTTTGACCTTCCATTAAAAATCTTCAGAAGTGACGATGGCACAAAGTTCAGAAACAAGGAGTTAGATGATTTCTGTGTGTCAAAAGGAATTGTAAGACAATACAGCATTCCAAGGACACCGGAACAAAATGGGGTTGTTGAAAGAAAGAACAGAACTTTGATTGAGGCTGCCAGAACCATGCTTGCTGATTCAGGTTTGCCATTAACTTTTTGGGCAGAGGCAGTAAACACTGCTTGCTATGTCCAAAACAGATCAGTTTTAATCAACCCCATGCATCAAAAGACCGCTTATGAACTGCTGTATAAAATAAAGCCATTGATTTCATATTTCAAAGTTTTTGGTTACCCATGCTTCATTTTAAACTTAAAAGATTCTATTTCTAAGTTTGCAGCCAAAATTGATTGTGGTTATCATCTAGGATACTCAATCACTGCTAAGGCCTACAAAGTGTTTAACACAACGACCAAAACAGTGGAAGAGACTTTGAATGTAAAGTTCAATGAACTTTCATCAATGAAAATCCCAGCAAACCCTGCAGATTTGTTTGATCTTGATAAATTCACTTTTGAAAATACTGCTGTCAAGACTAACGGTGCAGGTCCATCAGAGAATTCATCACCAGACTATGGATATGAGATCATCATTCCTCAACAAAAGTCTGTCACAATGGGAAGAGCAGCAGATGTTCAAAACAGTTGTCAAAGCTCAACCACTGCTACCTCAACAGTTGTTGACCAAAGTAGCCCTTTAACCACTGCTTCCATATCATCATACACTGTTGATAAAAGTCCTCAGACAGTGGATCAAAGTCAGCATGTGTCCACACCGTTACCTCCTATTCCACCATCTTTTGAAGCCACTGCTGGATCATCAAAGTCACGAGCAGTGGTTAGCTCAGATGATTCACATCTGTAGCCCTCTCCACTTAATGCCATTGTTCTATACCAAGGAGAACTCATCTTCTTGAAATCTCATCCACGAGGCCAAATTATTGGCAACATCAATGAAGGGTGCTCACAAGAAGTCAATCCAAAAACATTTGTCTTTTTGCTGGTATTCTATCTCTCCATCAGCCAGTCAAGTACCAAGAGGCACTAAAAGACAACAGTTGGGTAGAAGCCATGCAAGAGGAGCTCCAACAGTTTAGAAGACAACAAGTTTGGGAGCTTGTACCATTGCCAGAGGGTGTAAGTCCTATTGGCACAAAATGGGTCTTCAAAATAAAACTGATGAAAGGGGTATTATTGTCAAGAATAAAGCCAGGCTTGTGGTTCAAGGGTTCAGACAAGAAGAGGGCATTGATTATGATGAAACCTTTGCCCCTGTAGCAAGACTTGAAGCTATCAGACTATTTCTGGCCTTTGCTGTCAACCACAACATCAAGGTGTATCAAATGGATATCAAATGTGCATTCCTCTATGATAAGATTCAAGAGGAGGTTTATGTTTGTCAACCTCCAGGCTTTGAGGATCTATTTCATCCAGATCATGTCTACAAGCTAAATAAAGCTTTGTATGGCCTGAAACAAGCACCAAGGGCCTGGTATGAAACTCTTTCCACCTTTCTAATTTCCATTGGTTTCACATGAGGTAAGATAGACAAAACATTGTCTCTTAAATGGAGAGGAAAGGATTTGATGATTGTCCAAATTTATGTGGATGACATCATCTTTGGAAGCACATGTAATAAAATGTGTGAAGATTTCAGAAAACTCATGACAGCTGAGTTTGAAATGAGTGCAATGGGTGAACTCCAGTGCTTTCTTGGTCTCCAAGTAAGGCAACTGCAAAATGGCACTTTTATTCATCAAGGCAAATATGCCAAAGAACTTTTAAAGAAATTTGACATGGATGATTGTAAGCCATGCAGTACACCCATTGCAACCAATAAATTAGTCATGTCTGATGAGAAGGATGATTTGGTTGATCAGACCTTATATAGAAGCATGAATTGGGTCTTTATTGTACCTAACTGCATCTAGGCCAGACATCATGTTTGCAACATGTGTTTGTGCAAGATCCCAATCAGCCCCTAGAAAGTCAAACCTTATTGCTGTAAAAAGGATATTCAGATACCTCAAAGGTGCTCCCACACTTGGTATCTAGTATCCAACTGATGATAAAATTGAGCTTTCAAGTTTCTCAGATAGTGACTTTGCTGGATGTGACAAGACAAGGAAGTCCACTTCAGGAGGTGCCAATTCCTAGGCAATTGCTTAGTGTCTTGGCAAAGCAAAAAGCAAGCAGTTGTTTCCACATCCACTGCTGAGGCAGAATATATAGCTGCTGCAAGCTGTACAGCCCAACTGCTTTGGCTTCAAAATCAGTTGCTGGATTTTGGTATCACTGCCTTAAAAACACCACTCATGTTGGATAGCCAGGCAGCAGAAAATATCATCAAAAATCCAGTTTCTCACTCAACCACCAAGCACATTGACATCAGACATCACTTTGTGAGGGATTGCTATGAAAAAGGTTTGATTTCTCTGCACCATGTTCCAACTAAAGAGCAGCTGGCAGATGTGCTAACCAAAGCATTAGACACATCCACCTTTGAAAGCTTGATTTCTAGGATTGGCATGCTAAACATGGAATAATAGGCAAAATCCTGTTTTTCGATGAATAAAAGCATTAAAATGTTTTTAGAAAATCAAAAATCCATCCTTAAAATAGCTAAAAATGAAGTTTTCACTAAAATCCTTAAAAGTCTGCCATAACCACTGCTTTGTTCAAAAGTCTGCTCTACTTCAAAGTCTGTCCACTGCTGAAAATCAACCCCTGTTCTCTCATTTTCCTTATAAGCATTGTTGTTCAAAATCAGTGTTTTATCCACTGATGTGCTATCCACTGATAGTAAAAATCACCCACTGCCTTCATTTGTTACCGTTACAACCACTGATCCTTTTTCATCAGTGGTCTTCATAAAAGTACTGTCCTTCATTTTATCAAGGGTTGGCACATGGACAGTACATAGTGGTCAGACCTTTTGTAACCGCTGCCACGTCAGCCTTCACTTTTTCCTCTATAAAACCCTTTCCAAAACCCCAAACAGGGTTTTTACTGTAGAATTAAATTCTTAACAATTCCTTTCTCAAAGTAGTTTTCATCCCATTCTCTCAAATTTCTTCATAACCGGCTTCGATCATCTTTTCCAAAATGACAAAATCGAAGTCATCCACAAAATCCGCTTCCAAATCATCGACACCCATCGAAATCCCGCACAAAGCATCTCACAACATTCTAGGTCTTCTTACAAAACCCGGCACCACCGATGCTATCGATTCCATTATTGATCTCATGTCTGCATCAAAGTACAAACTTTGCTAACAGCAGATGCTAACCCAAAGAGAGTTTTGGAAAAATATTACCCTTGAAAAACAAGGAGAAAATATCATAGCCATTAATTCTTCTCTAAAGGGTAAAGCTGTTAAAATAACACCACAATCCATCTCGGAGGTCTTTCAACTCGATGATCAACAAGGTAAAACTTCTTTTCCCAAAAAAACGAGTTAAAAATTGATTTCCTTGAAAGAGGGTATGCAGATTCAATGATGAAGAGGTATACCTTACAAAAAGGGTACTTCCCTCCTGCAACAAGATTTTTATTTCATACCCTGTTAATGTGTGTTTCAAACAAAACCACCTCTTTCAATGAGATGCCATTAAAGATTCAAAACCTGGGGTATGCTATTCTTCAAGAAGAAAATTTCAATTATTCCCAGGAAATCTTTAATGATTTGGTTAAAAATGTTGAGAAAAAGCCATTCTTACTCTTTCCAAGATTTTTAAGTTATTATTTTGAAAAGAAACTTGGTAAGGATGATGCTTCTGCAATAAAACAAGGTGAATCTTTTCAAATAAACAGCTTAACAGCTGAAACTTTTACAAGAATGCCAACACCTTGCAAAACACAAGTAGAGGTGCCTGAGCAGAATTTAGCAGCTACCACTGCTCCTCATGTATCTGCTGCTGAGCCCACTGCTCAAGGTGATCAAAGCAGCAAAACAACTACTTTGAAACCCACACCTACAATCCACAAAAAGCCAAAACAAAAGAAAACTCAAAAACCCCCCAAACCTACCAAAAAGGCAACTCTGGAAGATGAGATACCATAGCAACTGCCTGTGACAGCACAAAAGTCACAAGAAACCACTACTGCTACTTCCTCACAGCAGTTGGTAGAAATATCTCAACCCATGGCTGAAACTCCTCATGCTTCTTCTCAAAAAGAACAGGTTGTACAAATAGGGACACCACAATATGATGCTCTGGAATCACTTGCTTCCATCATCCATAGCCCAATGCCCGGGACCAATTCTCTTTCTACACCCAACCTCACCTCCACAATTCCCTCACCAACTAAATTATTGTTGGATGCAATTGATCTGAACCAGGCACAAACCAGTCCTTCTCACTCACCTATCAATGAGAACATACTTCAACGAATGACTTGGTCTGATGTATCAATCATTGCTAACCCACCAACAAGACCTGAGGAGGTTACACCCCTTGAGTTACCAGTAACTCTTGGTGGTAGTCCAAGTGAAGCAGCCACTACAAGTGTTGAACCCACTGGTATACACTTGGACAGTGGTTACATCAATAAGACTTCCTTGGAGGCAATTCCATCTATAGCACCTCTGATAACCACTGGTGAGTTTGTTTTGACCACTGGTACCATCAAAAGGTTATCAAGTGTTGAAGGAAGAAGTCCCCAGAACCAAGAAAAAGGGGCATCAGTGGATGAGACTTGGAGTACACTCCCTGCATCAACCACTGTTACAACCACTGCTAGTGGGAAATCAGATGATCCCATTAAGTTGGGTGATGGTTTAAAGTACCTAGAATTGACGGATAGAGTTGAAAAACTGGATACCTCTGTTGCAGAAATCAAAGAAATGATGCAACAGTTGTTGACAGTTCAAAAGGTGTAAACCACTGCTATTCCACCTCAAGCACCTGCTCCACCACAAGCACCTGCTGCAAATGAGTTATAGAACTTATTTCAACCCCTGCTCCATCAACAACGACAACTGGCTGATCAGCAACATGCAATACATGTCCAAGAGCTGAGAAACATATTGGAGTCCAGGTTTAGAAACACTCAAGGAGACAACAAGGCTATAAAGGCCCATCTCTTGAACACCACTGGCACTGCTCCTCCCACTGTTCTCTTCATTGATCAACTACCTCCAGATAATGCCAAAAAGGGGGAGAAAATTAAGGAGTGGAAGAAGAAGGGAATAGATGATGGTCTGTATGTTGAACCAGAAAAGGATGCTATGACTAAAAAGATTCCCTTCCCACATGGAAGCAAAAAGGTTGATGTTCCCACAAATGCACTTGCTGAAGCACTAGCAAGTAAAAAGGGACAGAGCGGCAAAGGACATGTCTAGGTGGAATGAGGAGAAAAGAGCTTATATGGAGCTGAATGCGCAGGGTTGTTCTGAGCCAGAGGATGTTCAAAATCCTGTGCTAAAAAGAAAGAATCCCACTAGAAAAGTGAGGGAACCAAAATCCACACCATCCAGACTTAAAAAGCATACTCCCAAACCACCGTCCAAAAGCCCCCAACATCAATCCTCCACCCAAACAGTTGTTATAACACCTGTTGTATCAACAACTGCTGATACTTCAGTAGTTTCAAAAACTGTCAGCCAAACACCTGCCATCTCTTCAACACACACTACTTCAACACACACCACAACCACTACCTTACCACCATCACCACCAAAAATCACTTCACCACCAACAACAGCCTCACCACCATCACCTCCTGCCAAAAAGCAGAAGACATCAGATGTTTCAACAGCTGTTAGTCAATCACAAATCACTTCCACTCAAACCACCACCACTGATCCACCCAAAACATCATCAGCCTCTCCTCAACCAAAAAGGAGAAGGTTAATCCTGAAAGATGATGACACTTCACCACCACCAACATCTTCAAAATCTCTAACACTTGTTACCTTACCAAACCCTATTCCTCTCTCATCAGCTCAGATTCAAAAGCCCATAGCTCCTGTAGGTGTTCAATTTCCTCTTGAGCTCATAGCAGTCAGAGAAGAAATTAAATCATTCTATTATGAGGATGATTCTGCTAAAAGGAGCTTGCCATCTATTAAAGGATATCCAAGGCTAAATAATAATGAAGAATATTTGAAAGTCAAAGCTAAACAAGCAGAGGATATCTCTAAAAGAAATTCACAAGGGAAATCTGATAGAGAAATTCAGCAGAACTATCAATTTTTGCTCACACAAGTCAGATCTTTGGAACAATTTGCAAAGAATGTGTATCAGCAGATATCAGAAAAGGCAGATGAATCCCTGAGAAAAGATTATGTTGAAAACATCTTGGCCCACAAGAAATACAAAGGAGAAAGATACATGTATAAAGACTGGACCATTCCTGAGCTGGAAAGTGAAGCAGCCAGGATTCAAGACATGATCAAGAACAAAGTGAAACATACTCCTCCTGATTGGCAAAGCACAAAAAAAATGTACCTGATAAAAAGGTAGAGATGAGGAGAATGAAAGAGGAATTAGCTGTTGCTGATTATGGGTCCTTAAATCAAGTGTTGAGATGGAAAGAAGAGAAAGTCAGGTCCACCTACAAAAGCTTGGAGAAATTAAGGAAGACAGATCCTAATGCTCCACAAAAACCCGACTATTCCAAAGCAGAGGTCTCAACAAGACCACCAAAGCTGCAAGTCAAGAGAGTCACTGCTCCAGCTGGTGCTACCATCTATAAAAGAAGGGAACAAAATCAGTTGGATGCTGAAACAGTGCAAGAGTTAATGGCAGGTGATGAACTTGTAAAAGAGGGCATCAAGAAGATGATTGAAGAAACTCTTGGATTGAATCAACCTGCAAGTACTGTTCAGTCAGTCATCAATAGGCCAGCATCACCAAACACCTCATCTAATAAAAATCTCCCTAGAAACCCACTAGACTCAAAAGTACTAAAGTGGAAAACTGACAAACAGACCCATGTACTGACAGTGATCAAGTCTAGTGGAGAATTGAAGAAAATAACAAGGGAACAAGCACTTGGCCTAAGTCTTGAAGATTTGCAGGATCTCCTTGATCTTCCACTTAGCAGGGATGATGATGACACAGATGCCTTAGCTTTTGAGTTACAACTCAAAGGGCAGATAAGGGAACTGTTGATGAGGCAATAAAGATCTACCAATAATGAAGAGTTTTGGCGTTATCTGTTCCAGGGGAGATTGTTGGGATTGAACCCTATCAAAGGAACAGATAATTAAAGCCAAAACTGGATCAGGTCAGTGGATTCAGAATAAGCAGATGTTATGTATTCAAGTCTCTCCCCTTGTAAGTGGTTTCAACATCTGCTGACCTCCAATCTACTGATCTTTACAAAACTGCTGACCTACAACTGCTGCTCAAGTCAAAGACTGATGGAAGACTAAAGCTCTGTTGTTCAATCTACTGCTATGGGTGAAGCACTGCTGGGTTCACATCAGTGGAAGGATGCTACAGTAGTTTAGTTTATATCATGTAAGGTATTGTAATAACAGTTTTTAGCATAGCAGTGGTTGTATAGATCAGATGTTAGAGTTTGTTAGGAGGTTAGATGTCACATTCATGGTGACGTCAGCTTAGATGCTTCAGTGGTTTGTTCGTGTCTATAAATAGAGCAGTATTCTATACTGTTCTATTAGCTCTTCACCATCTTTTCATCTGTACGAACAAATAGCTGGGGGGGAGTTTGTTACATACTTGCAATTGTAATTGACTCTTGGAATAAATTTAAGCTTTCGGTTCAATGTTAAACTTGTGTGTTCAAAGCAATTCTCCTGTTTAATTGTGTGCAAAGTTTGTTATCATTTATATTCCGCTGCATTTCTCATTCATCTTTCATCTTAATTCAAACGTAAAACACAATCAATCCAAACTCAGATCCTAACATCTACTATGGAACCCGGATCTTAATATTCTCACCTGTTGGGAAATCTAAGGACCCCTAACCCTTCTCAAGAGCACGCTATGATCCCCTAAAGGTTGTTAAATTACCGGTTATTAGACTCTTTTACAAGACATCTAATGGATTTATAAAAGTATCCTACAAGGCTCACTCCTTTACGAGATCTAAACCTAGGATAGATTTGTTTTCTCAGTTAGATTTGCTAGACATCAGCCAAAAGGTTTACTCCCTAAGAAGGACCCACCTAACGGTTTAATCACTTAGAACTAGCAATAATCTCGCACCTTACAACTATTGATGATTAGTAGAACACTTGATTTTATAAGATTACCAACTATTACTTCTAAGGTTAGTTACGTAATTTCACCTTAAAGAGTTCAAGAATTATTATGTGATATAGATATTCACCTAAATCTAAAACCCTAGCATGACTCTATTATGTGACAAAGACTATCACCAAGAATCATACAAAGTAGTAATCAATATTCAAACACTATCAAGCATGCATATACATCTAACCGATAGAAGAAATTGTTTACAATTCATAAATAACCATAGTTTTCATAGATCCGAAATATAATCAAAACAATAGCAATCAATCATCCATGTCTAGGTAGTTACAAAGATTTAGCCAAGTATATTCATGAAAAGCATCAAAATCAGAGAATTAACAAGTACACAAAACATAACGGTGAGAAAAATACGAAAGTAAAGACACCCGAATGATTCCCGCACTTCGTATCTTCAACTGGTAGCTCTCCGTGCTCAAAAACGCTCTCTAAGAACTCTGAAACTCGTCTGAACTCTTCTTAATTCGTAATTAGGGTTTTTGAATGATTTCTTGACTTTTTATACTAAACCCTGGACTCGAAACAAAGGATTGCCGCCATATAGGCCCGTCGCATCGCGCGACGGGTATAGCACCTCACTGTCGCGTAGCGCGACAACACAATATGACCATATATTATTATTATAATGCTAGCGGCACGCGACGGGTTTAAGGCTTCATTGTGGCGCGACGCGAGAGCACCATTTTCACAGAATGTCTCGTTTTTTTATCAGCTTTAGCTTTGCAAACTTCCAGAAATTATTCTAACTCTGAAACTCTGCCAATTCTTCTTCGTTTTGCAACATTTTCAACACCAACGACCTGGAAAACGAGATTCGAACAAAGTAACGAAATTCTAAACAAAACTAAATTAATGAATATGAAAAATGCACAACCTCTACACGATAAATGGATGTATTTTGCAATACATCAAATATCCCCACACTTACTCTTTTTTCGTCCTCGAAAAAGAATCTATGCATACGGAATCAGAGATAGATAAATACTCGGGTCAAAAACTTATTTATACTTGTTAAAATCAAAACTTGTGTTAGTCGCAATTGCGAATATACTTGTCCCTTTAAACCCAACCTGGTTCTAAGCCCCATATCATGCAAATTTAATTCAAGTGCGGTCAATCTACCTAGGGTCACACGCTAGAAGCTACTGTTCACCTAATCCCGCCTCAAGCTTATAGAACAAAAGGAACAATCACTGGACCAATTCCTAACCGTTTTATATCAAAAACAAGAGAATTTAAAACCAAACTTTTTCTCTCTTTTTTTTTCTTTTTATTTTTTTCTTTCTTTCTTTTTAGCTTAGACGTTGCTTTACCTAACCCAGAGACATTCCGGTTGTAGAGTCGCTATCCCCAACCAAGATTACAATAGGTGTCGGTAATTTTATTGCAATTTTGATTTCACACATTCTAGAGGTATTCCAGGTCAGAGTCACTATCCCCAACCAGGATTACATGGGCCTGCGCTACTTTCCTTTAGTTTCTAGCTCATTCTTTCCTATTTTTTTGCTTTTCTTTTTTTCATGATTAAAAATTCTAACGATTTTGAGTTATAACGGTATCCCTTATACTCTTATTGGCGGTTTCAATTTCCCATTTTTCCCAGATGAAAACCCACTAGTAGACTGACAATTAAGGTAATATTAATTCAAAGGGACCTAAAACCAAACCGGGCCTATTCACATATCCCAAACTAGACACAAGCTCGACTTATTTAATCTCATATTATTATTATTTGATCCCGAACAAAAATCCATCTTTTCTATCATTTTCCGTATTAATTTTTCAAATTTCTTTATTCAAAAGACATTTTCTGATTTTTCAAAATTTTTGGATTTTTTCAATTTTTTAATTTTTTTTTATTTTTCATATTTATTGACTCGACTAACTAAATTAACGAACTACGACTCAACTAACATGTCCCATCCCCACACTTAAAATTTACATTGTCCCTAATGCAAGGATGAACCATACTAGACTACCTAAATTACTACTATCAAACCAAACTAACTAAGTACTGAATAAAATAAAAAAGAATGTACAAAATATACAAGTGGAAAATGACTTAGCTGATATGTGAGACTGTCAATATGCCAGCCGTTTCCACATAAGCCCTCCAATTCGAACACGCTCAGCAAATAGTTCCTAATCTCGGACACGCGAACGAAAGCGCCAACTAACATCAACCTATCAAACATCATCAACATACACTACCAAAAGATAATATATATACGATAATAAGCATCAGTTCCAAACACAATCCAAACCAACCATCCCAACCAACCTGTTCAAGCGTATACACAGTATAAGTATAAACCAAAATATGAGGATCAAAAACATCAAAAAAAAATAAAATAAAAAGATATCAAATCAGCTCCTGGTGCGTCCTCGTCATCCCCACACTACACACTATTCATCAGCACCCTCGCTTTCACTTTCTTCACTACTACTCTCTCGTTCACCTGCTCCAGAACTACCCTCTCCAAACACATGAAACGGCAGAGTCGGATCAACCATCCCTCCAGCACCAACTGGGCCACCCTGCTCCCCCGGCTAAAAGAAATCCGGTATCGCCATGCTAAACCTGCTCATGATATACCTGAGAGCCTCCTCCTGCCTCTCCTGCCCAGTCTGAATCATGTGCTCCAGCCTGTCAAACCTCTGCTCCACATAGCCAGATAATGACTACAAAGTGAGCGGCTCAGGTGGCGGCTGCCTACGCGGATACTGCGGTGCTGGCCTCTCTTGTCGCTGAGGTGGACGCTGGCAATGAGTAGGATTAATCGGTGCCATGACATCCGCAGCTAGATGTCCCTCAGGTGGCTGCACCTGAGGACCCTACCTAATCGGTTCCCAACCGTAAGGCTCAGTGTAAGAGACGATACCTGCCTGCTGCGGCTCTCGCATACCAAAGATGATAGTCTTTGGTCCCTCATGTAAAATCCTGGGGTTATACTTATCAAACACCTCTAAGTTCAATGCAAGACGAGAAATATATGGACCCATATCCAAAGCAGCTCGGCGACCTCCTCTACGCCCCCTACTGAACGAATCGGCTAACACTGTTGCTAAATTCATCTCACGGTTCTCCACCCGACACATCAGAATAAACAACTCGATCCACTTTGCCTTGTTGTCACCCGATTTCCGCCCCACCAAAGTAGTCGACAGTATTTTCAACACGTATCTATATATCGGATTACGAACTGAAGTGATCAGGTTCGTCAATGCAAACGGGTGGTCAGAAATCGTACTCCAAAAACGGCGCAGCTCTGCCGCTCCAACACTGTAATCTCTATCAATAGAGTACTCACCCCTCAAACTAGTAGAAAAACCAGGCTCCTTAACCTCCTCCTCTGTATAGAAACCCGAAGCAACTGCAAACTGAGCCATGTTCATCTCGAACACCTTCCTACCCAGACTAAAAGACACCGCATTATTCTCAGCAAACTTCCCCTCTTTATGTTTCCACGTACTTTGGAACTCCAGAACTAACTCCTCATACTGATCTAAAGCACAATCTATCATCAATCTCAACCTAGGACCCAATAAATCCAACACCTCCTGTCTAGATCCTATATCATCCAACCAACCCCAGTCGACACTCCGATTTCTGAAAAAAATCAGTATTCTTCAGCCTATCGTATTTCTTCCACTCATGAATATCTAATGCAAACTGTAGCAGTGGATGATCAGCTCTGTTATTTAATTTGCACATCGGAATTCGCTCAGGAGCCCTATATTTAATATGCCTCTTTTTCCAATCTGGCGTATCTACTTGTAACGCCGGCTCCTCCCTATGACCTGTACCCCTTTTCTGAGCCCTTTCGCCACCTCCTGACGAACTTCCGGCAGCTGCCATGTCTGGAGTGTCGGAAATTTGCAAGAAAACAACAGTGTTTCGTGAATGGGGGTCCCGAATTCGAACAGTCCAGCGGTTAAACGTGAGTTTTCTACGGTGGGGTTTGTTCCGGGCTTAATTCCGGTCACAATGGTGGTAATATGGTGTGATTCGGTAGTATGAGGGCTGAGATATGGTGGTGAGAGGTGTGTTCGGCGGTGGAGATTCGATGGAAAGGTTTTGGTTTGTTTTGGGGAAGATAACTGATGAAAAGGGTTTTAATTCGTCATATACGGGGTCGCGTTACGCGACGAGGGGATAGGGTAGTTGTGGCTTGACGCCACGGATGTGGTCATGTTAACGGTTCAATTCAGGGAGTCGCGCAACGCGACAAGTAAGGACCATCATGGTCGCGCGACGCGACAAAGGGGTTCAAGCGGGCTTTTTGGACCGGGGGGTTGCATAACGCCAGGAAGAGGTCTGTGTGGCTGTGGCGTGACGCGAGAGGCCATTTTTAACAGTAAGTTGCGTAAAAATTCAAGTTCCAAGCGTTAGAAATTTTTCTAAGTATTACCCATCCTTCCCAAAGCCATCCCAAATTGTTTCTAACACTGGGACTTACCTGGAATGCCATTTTCTTCGCAAATTCAGCTCCTCGTTGGACATGATTCCTGCAAAATACTCAAACACACAAAACAAAGACACGACACACTTCGAAAAACTACCGTTAGCTACGAAAAGACTCAAAAATGATACGAAACAAATTATACAAACTCTACACTTGAGATTGCTCTCAAGACTCTAAACGGTGATGTTCGGAAGATCTTCGAGAGGAGTTTCCTCCTTCTCGATGTTGTCAATCGGCCCTCCTAAATAATGCTTTAAACGATGGCCATTCACTTTCCATGAACTATCACTAGCTTTATTGTATAACTCAATCGCACCATGCGGAAACACTTCTTTCACAACATACGGTCCCGCCCACTTCGACTTCAACTTTCCGGGAAACAACTTAAACCTCAAATTTTAGAGAAGCACTTTATCACCAATTTTAAATTCCTTCAACCCTTTAAGCTTTTGATCATGCAACGATTTCATTTTCTCTTTGACACTCAAAGAACGCTTATACGCCGCATCTGTAAGGGCTTCTAACTCATGGATTTGGAAATACCTTCTCCTAGCCGCGGGGGTAAGATCTAAATTCACGGTTTTAAGAGCCCAATACGCTCGGTGTTCTAATTCTACCGGGAGATGGGAAGCTTTGCCGTAGACGATCATAAACGATGTAGTCCCTAAAGGTGTTTTGTAGGCGGTACAGAATGCCCACAAAGCATCATCAAGCTTGTCCGACCAATCTTTACGACTTTTCCCTACCATTTTCTAAAGAATTTTCTTCACTCCCCTATTCGCATTTTCTACTTGACCGTTTGTTTATGGAGGATACGCGGTAGACAAACGGTGAGTAACTCCATACCTCTCCAATGCTTTCTCCATCACGGAATTATAAAAGTGCGCTCCTCGGTCACTAATAAGGGCTTTAGGAGTACCAAAGCGCGTGAACAACTTCTTCAAAAATTTCACCACCACTCGGGCATCGTTAGTAGGCAAAGCTTGAGCTTCTACCCACTTTGAAACGTAGTTGATCGCCACAAGGATGTACTTATTCCCACTCGAAGGAGGGAAAGGTCCCATGAAGTCAATGCCCCATACGTCAAAGATTTCGAGTACTTGAATGGGATTTAGGGGCATTTCATTCTTGATGAGATATTGCCGGTACATTGGCAAGCATCGCAAGTCCTAACAAATTCTTGAGCATCCTTGAACACCGTAGGCCAAAAGAAACTGCAATCGAAGACTTTTTGTGTGGTGGTGTGTGCACCATGATGACCTCCCGTCAACCCCTCATGCACATGCCTATGTATATCCAAGCCCTCCTCCTTGCTAACACACCTCCTAAGTACATGGTCACCTCCTATCCTGAAAAGATAAGGATCATCCCATATGTACTTTCTAGCATCCCTAACCAACTTCCTCTTTTGTTGAGCATTCATATCTTGCATCACATCTCCATTCGCAAGATAATTCGCTAGATCACTAAACCAAGGTAACCCCTCATTTTCCGCCGTAACAAAATCTATAGACTCATGAGGGAATCGATCTCCTATCGCTTCCTCACGAATCTATTCCCTATTTGGATCCTCTAAACGCAAAAGGTGATCCGCCGCTACGTTTTCCGCTCCTCTCTTATCCCTGATCTCTATGTCAAACTCGGAAAGGAGTAGAATCCACCAAATGAGACGGGGCTTAGCATCTTTCTTTTGGAAAAGATAGCGCAAAGCTGCAAGGTCAGTGAATACTATGGTCTTAGAAAGCACAAGGTATGATCGGAATTTATCAAAAGCAAAGACCACAGATAAGAGTTCCTTCTCGGTAGTCGTGTAATTTTCTTGGGCGTCATTGAGGGTTTTACTCGTGTAGTAGGTCGGGAGAAAGTGATTCTCCCGTCTTTGACCCAAGACCGCCCCGACCGCATAGTCACTTGCGTCGCACATGAGCTCAAACGGTAAGCTCCAATCGGGGGATACAAGAATGGGTACACTCACGAGTTTTTCTTTAAGAAAGTCGAACGCTTTAAGACACTCCTCATCAAAGACAAATGGGACGTCTTTCTCAAGGAGTCGAGTCATGGGGCGAGTAATTTTAGAGAAATCCTTAATAAAGCGCCTATAAAAGCCCGCATGACCTAGGAAACTACGGATGGACTTGACACTAGTCGGTGGAGGAAGTCTACGAATAATATCTATCTTGGTTCTATCTACCTCTATCCCGGCTCTAGAAATCTTGTGCCCTAAAACTACCCCCTCCGTAACCATGAAGTGACACTTTTCCCAGTTAAGCATCAACTTCGTCTTAACGCACCTCTTCATCATCGTTGCTAAATTCCCTAAACAATGATCAAACGAATATCCATAAACCGAGAAGTCATCCATAAAGACCTCCATAAAACTCTCAACCATGTCTTGAAAGATCGCTATCATGCAACGTTGGAATGTAGCCAGAGCGTTACATAGCCTAAAAGGCATGCGTCGGTATGCATATGTGCCGTATGGACATGTAAACGTCGTCTTTTCTTGGTCTTTTGGCGTGATAGGGATTTGGAAATAGCCGGAAAAATCATCAAGGAAACAATAGAATTGTTGCCCCGCAAGACGCTCGAGCATTTGATCGATAAAAGGAAGTGGGAAGTGGTCTTTCCGGGTGGCGTCATTGAGCTTGCGGTAGTCAATGCACACACGCCAACCGGTAACCGTACGAGAAGGGATAAGCTCGTTTTTCTCATTCACGACAACAGTCATCCCCCCCCCCCTTCTTGGGGACAACTTGAGTAGGGCTCACCCATGAAGAGTCGGATATGGGGTAAATTAAACCGGCTTCCATAAGTTTCAACACTTCTTTCTTAACAACCTCTTTCATGTTAGGGTTTAAACGCCTTTGTGGTTGCACCACCGGTTTGAATTCATCCTCCATTAGAATACGGTGGGTACAAAAGGTGGGGCTAATCCCCTTGATATCGGACAATTTCCAAGCTATCGCCTCTTTGTTCTCCTTAAGCACCTCAACTAGCTTCCTCTTCTCCTCCTCCGTCAATCTAGAAGAGATAATGACGAGCATGCTAGAATTCTTCCCTAAGAATACATACTCTAAATGGGATGGGAGAACCTTAAGCTCTAAAGGTGGGTCCTCTAAGGGTTTACTCTCCCACTCCTCTCTAACCTCACAAAGCTCTAGGGTTTCGGGAACCCAAGACGCATCTACTTCCTCACCCTCATCAACAAACTCCTCTTCGACTACGCCCTCACTAACTAGATCAGCCTCGCTAATGAAATCTAGACACCTATCAACACATGAGATGAATGAATCTAGGAAGTAAACGGAGTGACATGGACCGCTAGAATCATCACTACTACTAGGGTGTTGCATTGCTCTATCTATCTCAAAGGTAACTATCTCATCACCCGCTCTAAGTGAAATCTTACCGTCAATGACGTTGATGACGGCCTTTGCGGTTCGAAGGAAAGGACGGCCGAGAATGATCGGGACTCTCTTATCGGCCTCCATGTCTAAGACCACAAAATCTACGGGAAAGACAAATTTATCTCCCTTCACACGCAAGTTTTCTACGGCTCCACGAGGATACTTAACCGATCGGTCGGCTAAGGACAATGACATACGCGTGGGTGTGAGTTCTCCTAACCCTAGCCTCTCATAAAGAGAAAATGGCATCAAATTGATGCTAGCACCTAAGTCAGCTAAGGCATGAGCGGGGGTAACGGCACCCCCGAAGAAGCAAGGAATAGTAAATGTACCCGAGTCGGTTAATTTCTCTGGTAGCTTATTCAAGACTACCGCGGAACAACCTCCGGTCAACCGGATGTTTGAAAGCTCTCCTAACCTATCCTTACGTTTCAGAAGGTCCTTAAGGAATTTGGCGTATTCAGGCATGGACTGTAAGGCTTTTATGAAGGGAAGGTTGATTTTTAGTTGCTTGAACATTTCTACGAATTGCCCATACTCCTTAGCATATTTTTTATGCTTAAGGCGGGCGGGGTAGGGAACGCGAGAATGATCCACTAATGGTGAAGGTCTAACCCCTACGGGACATTTTTCAACACTCTTTTCTACTTGGAGCTCCTCGGTGTGTGCGGTACTTGCTGGGTCTAGCCTATGTTGCACCTTACCGGGAGCTTCCATCTCAATCTCTTCATCTACTTCTTCCTCATCCTCTACCTCTACACTCTCTCTCACTACTTCACCTAGACTCTTGCCACTACGGGTAGTAATAGCTTTAGCTGAATGGTTTGCGGGGTTCGGGTAGGTGTTTCCTGAAAACTGACCAGGTGGGTTTTCTTGTAACTGTTTAGCTAAACCACCTACTGTTCTTTGAAGGTCTAAAAGGGCGGATTGTTGATTTTTAAGTTGAAGCTATTGATTTTTATTAACTTGTTCTTGATTTTTAGCAATTACCGAATTCGGTTAATGTTTTCTGTGTAGCCTGATCTCTAACCATCAATTGAGCAAACATCTCTTCAATCCTACTTAAACTACCATCTGAACCCTTACCACTACCTTGACCCTCTTGATTTGACCCCCCACTAGCAAACTGACCCCCCGAACCTGAACCACTAAATTGACCTCCCTGACCTGAAACACTACTAGTGTATAAACCAGGCCCCCTATTTTGATACTGACCAGAAGGAAAACCAGGAGGATTACCTGAAGAACGAAAACCACTATTATTGCCACTACGCCAGTTAGAGTTATAATTAGAATTAGTATTAAATGGACCCCTAGACTGACCGGCTATAAACTCTACCTGCTCGAGTGTAAGTGTGGGACAATCTAACGTGTCGTGGCCTCCCCTACAAACCTCACATCTATCAACTTTTTTCTTAATTTCATTTAACTTTTGTTTGAGACTCTCTAAAGTAGCAGCTACCGATGAATCCAAGCCAACTTGGTTTACCCCTCGAGTGGCCGAGGAGGTAGTCACAGGAATGGAAGTCATGCGGGTAGCGGTATAGTCCATATCAGAGTGGGCGAAACTCTCAAACAAATTATTACACTCATTAACAGTCTTCTTACCCATAAGTTACCCCCCAGCAGAAGTATCGAACCGGGCTTTGATCTCGGGGGTGAGACCATTGTAGAACTTTTCAACAAGTGCCCAATCCGACAACCCATGCTAAGAACAATGAGAAATCAGAGTTTGGAAACGCTCCCAGGCTAGGTGATACGGATCATCAGGCTCCATTCGGAACAAATGGATCTGATCGCGTAGACGAGATGCTTTGGCAGGTGGGAAGTATTTAGCTAAGAAAGCATCTCGTAACCCTGCCCAGGTGGTGAAAGTTCCCGCTGGCTACGAATCGAACCAGACGGCTACACGGCCATCGAGAGAAAATGGGAAGACCTGTAGGTACCTGGCATCTAGATTAACACCTTCAATAGAGTAGGTGCCACAAAGACGGGTGATGCGGTTAATGTGGGCGGGAGCATCCTCATCATCACGACCATGGAATTGGCATGAGTTAGTGATGGCCGTCATGATGTAGGATGGAATCTGCCAGGACCTATCATTTGTAATGTTGGGAAGGGTGATGGGGGAATTAGCACCGGTGAAGCCGGTGGTGGCTTGTTCGTAAACGGTTCTATTGGCCATTTAAGCTACGGGTGTAGGACTAGGTGTACGGGAACGGGAGGGTGGTGGGGAGTTGTGGGGTGACGACTTCGGGGTGAAGTCAAAGTCTGGTGGTTTAGATTGAGATGTAGAGTCAGAAGGGGCGGAAGATGAAGTGGAAGATTTACTAACCTTTAAACGGTTCTATTGGCCATTTAAGCTACGGGTGTAGGACTAGGTGTACGGGAACGAGACGGCAGACAAATCAATTGGCGGCTTCGGTGGTCCGTGAGAGCGTGTATGGGGTATTCACTGCAAAACCGACAATAAACAAGTAAGACAACTCTAACAAAAGACTCTAAAATAAAAACAAAAGATACTAGGACTATTTAGACTCCTACGACTCGAAAACACACAAATAGCACGTAATGATATCAAATGAAGTCCAAATAAAGTAATCAACGCAATTGCCAAGAGTCCCCGGCAACAGCGCCAAAAACTTGATGTGCTAAAAGTAGTTTAATAAAAACAACTAAAACTAACCTAAATCTAGACTCAAAGTAATACTCTAGACTCTCTAAACTCAACTAAACTACTAACCGGCAAGTGAACCGATCGACTCTAGTAAAGCTAAATAAGTCCGGATATCGAAGCCATGAGACTCTAATTAATTACGCTAATTACTTAATCTAGACTGCCTCTGACGCAAACTTAACTATTTTTATGTTTGGGGGGGGGGGGTTTCTAAAAATCCTAAGAATGAAATTGAAACTAAATTAATTAACTAGACTAAATACGAATTACTGTGAACTTCTTTCAGATGATTCTAACACTACCTAGACAGGAATCCTGATTGCTTTTAGTTATGATTATATTTGGAAGTTGTCTACTATGAACCAGGATCTTGATATTCTCACCTCTTGGGAAATCTAAGGACCCCTAACCCTTCTCAAGAGCACGCTATGATCCCCTAAAGGTAGTTAAATTACCGGTTAATAGACTCTTATACAAGACATCTAATGGATTTATAAAAGTATCCTACAAGGCTCACTCCCTTACGAGATCTAAACCTAGGATAGATTTGTTTTCTCAGTTAGATTTGCTAGACAGCAGCCAAAAGGTTTACTCCCTAAGAAGGACCCACCTTACGGTTTAATCACTTAGACCTAGGAATAATTTCGCACCTTACAGCTATTGATGATTAATAGAACACTAGATTTTATAAGATTACCAACTATTACTTCTAAGGTTAGGTACGTAATTTCACCTTAAAGAGTTCAAGAATTATTATGTGATATAGACACTCACCTAAATCTAAAACCCTAGCATGACTCTATTATGTGATAAAGACCGTCACCAAGAATTATACGAAGTAGTAATCAATATTCAAACACTATCAAGCATACATATACATCTAACCGATAGAACAAATCGTTTACAATTCATAAATAACCATAGTTTTCATAGATCCGAAATATAATCAAAACAATAGCAATCAATCATCCATGTCTAGGTAGTTACAAAGATTTAGCCAAGTATATTCATGAAAAACATCAAAATCAGAGTATTAACGAGTACACGAAACATAACGGTGAGAAAAATACGAAAGTAAAAACACCCGAATGATTCCCGCACTTCGTATCTTCAACTGGTAGCTCTCCGTGATCGAAAACGCTCTCCAAGAACTCTGAAATTCGTCCAACTCTTCTTAATTCGTAATTAGGGTTTTTGAATGATTTCTTCACTTTTTATACTAATCCTTGGACTCGAAACAAAAAATTGCCCGCGTCGCGCGACGGGTATAGGACCTCAGTGTCGCGTAGCGCGACAACACAATATGACCATATATTATAAATATAATGCTAGCGGCACGCGACGGGTTTAAGGCTTCATTGTGGCGCGACGCGAGAGCACCATTTTCACAGAATGTCTCGTTTTTTTATCAGCTTTAGCATTGCAAACTTCCAGAAATTATTCTAACTCTGAAACTCAGCCAATTCTTCTTCGTTTTGCAACATTTTCAACACCAACGACCTGGAAAACGAGATTCGATCAAAGTAACGAAATTCTAAACAAAACTAAATTAAGGAATACGAAAAATGCACAAACTCTACACGATAAATGGATGTATTTTGCAATACATCAACCATACATTGGGGACAATGTATCCCAAGTGTGGGGATGTGGAAGCCCGGGAAGGGATGACAAGCTTGAAGTGGTTGAAAAGTGGTTGAAATAGATGAAAATTGAAAAAATTGGAAGTTTTGAAACTTTTGAAAATTTTTCATCGCCTTAAGCATGCTAATTGGATACGAAAACCTAAAGTTTCAATCACTAATAGGCTTCTTACCGGTAGTAAACTAACTTATTCCCTTGTCATGGTTGTCCCTTTAAGTGTCATGAGAGTAGGTTTGGCAAGTGTTGTTATAGAAAATAAGTTTAAAAGAGATGTCTATCTAGGGGTAACATGTTTTAATTGCATATGCTACATGTCGGTAACCTTTTTTACCCTTTCTTGGTGAGATCTTGAGCCTGTAGAATTGATAGAATGATTTATATTATGAATTCGTTTGTTGAGTGCAGGCCACATGTTATTTTGTGTTAGAACTTGTGTGATTTGATACGTGCTGAGATTGTGGATTTGACATGTGCACATAGATGATAAAGGCATTAGGATTTCTCGTTACATCTATTGTGTTTGTGTTTGAGCCTATTTACCTTTTGTTTGTTCACCCGATATGAATTGTGTAAGACCAACTGTGAATGACAATTTTATAAGTTTTGAAAGAAAAGAAAAAAAAGAAAGAAAAAGAAAAACAAAATCAGTGTTATGTTCGTGTTAAATAAATGGGTCAAAAATCACCCAAAGTGTAGTAGTTATTGTGAATGAAGTTGTCACGGTTTGGTTGTTTGTTCGTTAGCCACATAAAAATAAAAAGCCAAAAATTTTCCTACCTTCGCCTAAGCCCAAAACCGAAAAAGTCCTTTTGATATGTGCCGTGTTAGATGATACATTGGAGGTGTGATTGTCATACAAGCCTATGATTGCAGGATTTCATGTGTGCTTATTTGAGTGTTTATATACTAGCATATTACACGCTAGTCCAGATATAAACCCGAGAGGAGACTACATTATGAGGGGTGTGTAGCATGTGTTAAATTGTAAGCATGTTAGTTTTAGATAGACAAGTCTTGAATTTTTAAGTACATGATTTGCTTGTCAGATTGTCAATCTCGAATTTGTTAGTCTATGGGACGGGTATGTCTTGGGAACTTAATGTGTTGAATCGGTTAAGGGGTTTAGAGGTGTTGTTGCTATGGTGATTAGTTCTAGTTGGTTTGCTTGAGGACAAGCAAAGGCAAGTGTGGGAATGTGATGGAGAGGGTGAAACCCGAGCATTAGAGTGTTTAAATATTGGGTTTTGTGTGCGGTTTATGTGTTTACTCGTTTATAATGAGATAACTACGAGAAATTGGTGATTTGCAGGTAAAGCACGCAATTCAATGCACTTACAATGGTTAAAGATGAAGTTGGAAGTATTGGATTGGATATCGCAGCTCGAGAATGGAATTTGGAGCTTGTTCGGGTGATGTAAAGGCTTAAGGATGCAATCTATATGAAGGAATGAAGTTCGAGGGCCGTTTGGTAATAAATTAGAAGTTATTTTGTGCTTATATATGAGAGGGATTGGAGGAAGCAAAGTGCAGGGGCTTGTTTGTCATTAGTTGAAAGTTGATTGTGAAGGAAAAAAGAGGAAGGCAGGCGCGACCGTAGGTTACGGTCCTAAAACCGTAGCTTACGGATGGGTGTGTGTAATGAAGGTTTGGTCAGAGTTTGTGAACCGTAGCCTACGGTTCATAACCGTAGGTTACGGTTGGGTCTGATTTTGTGAACAGAGATTCTGGACCGTAAGCTACGGTCCTCAATCCGTAGCTTACGGTTGGTAGGACGGAAAAATGCGCAGATTGGGCCCTATGGGATATGTTAGGGTTTATTACTGTTGGCAATGATTATCTCATCATCAAGGATGATCTTAGGCACTCCGAGAGCTCCGAGTTCAAGGCTTTTCACCGTAATCCATCAATTCTCTTACCGAATCATCCACTACGGTCATGAATTCGTCATCAATTCAAGCTTTTGTTGACTTTGTAAGCGAGATGAGCGGCTAAACTTCTATGGTTTCCTCCAGATGGAGGGTTTTTGTAAGTTAGGTGATACTATGTGTTTGCTATAATCGTTTTGACTTGGTGATCTAAGCATTCGATGCTTTTCACTTTGATTTGATTTATTGATTGTAAACAATTGCATTTATTTAAACCTTGATTTCTAAACATTCAGTTCCCGAGAGTTCTAGTAATTGGGATATATTTGTCATGGGATTAGGGTTGGTAATTGTAATTGATAATCATTCGATAACCTCCCGTTATGTATTGACCGGAGTACTTAGTCGTTGGTTATCACAATTAGTTAATCAAGTTTAACACTTATGTCTATGTAGGTGTCACGATTAAACACATAGTTGATGCTAACTGTAAAACCTGAAATCTGGAGGAACCATTTTCTCTCTTATTGATTCAAATCTCAATTTTTGTTTGCTAATTTAGATAATTTTCATAATCAATCAAACCGATTTTCCAATTCAGTAGTAGTTAATTAATACTTGGCATCATACACTTTCCACAATACTCCCTTGATTCGATACCCTGCTTACTCTATACTAATAGTTTAAATAGGTTTTTGCATGTCCTTAACGACAGACATCATCTGACGTGATCGCAAGTTAAAGCTGAACATCAAAAGCCGTCAGGACTTCTACAACAACTTGAAATTCCCACGTGGAAGTGGGAAATGGTAACTATGGATTTGATTACCAAGTTACCTAAGACCAAACGTGTCAATGACACGATATGGGTCATCGTTGATAGGCTGACTAAGTCAGCACATTTCTTTCCCATAAAGGAGACGTATAGCTCTGATAAGTTGGCTAAGTTGTATGTGGACGACATTGTGTCCCTACATGGTGTGTCAGTATCTATTGTATCTGATAGAGATATGTAACATCCTATTTTATATATATATATAATAAATTAGTTATTTTGTTACATTTATATTTTTAATTAGTGTTAATGGGTATTTAACAAGAGGTAATTGTAAGATGTTAAAGTGGATATTGAAAATATTAGATGTCGTAAAAACGATTAAGAGGAATAAGAAAATTTATAATCATGGGATATGAACAAATAAAAAGTTTGTTTTGTCTAAGTAGGATGAGAAGAAATCTTAATCATTCATTTTTCAAATAATGGTTAAGATGAAAGTGTAGGAGAAAGGAGGAGTGCAAGGGTATTTTGGAAAATCCTATTTATGGATTTTCTCTCTCCACATGCAAAGCACATGCGTATTCCACCCCCATTTTTTAAACCTTCATAACTTTTTTATACGACATTATTTTTTCATAAAATTTCACCGTAAAATCGAGCGTCTTTTTATTTTTAATTTGAGTAGCATATTGCTATATAAAATATGAAGACTAAAAACACCCACTAAAATGTGTTGTATTTCTATGTTGTATAACATTTTTTTGTGCTGGATTTTTGTACTATATTTTTGTGCTAAATTTTTTGTGCTGAATTGTTTTGTCTTAAATTTTTTTTCTCAATTTTTCATGCTGGATTTTTTTTGTACTACATTTTTTTGATTAATTTTTTTTCTACTAGATTTTTTTGTGCTATATTTTTTTGTACTACATTTTTTGTGTTATATTTTTTGTACTAGATATTTTGTGCTAGATTTTTTTGTACTAGATTTTTTTTGTTGTATTTTTAAAAAACAAAAAGGGTGCCACATGTCATTTTCACTCATATTTATGAGGACCAAAAAACCCTCCATTCCTACTTATTAGGAGTGTCACATGTCATCATCACAATCCTTCTTAGCCTACTTAGGCAAAATCCACTTTTTAGTGGATCCTTCCCCATTGGGGTAAGATCAAATAAAAAGTTCATTTTGCTTAAGTAAGATGAGAAGTAATCTTAACTATTCATTTTTCAAATCAATGGTTAAGATGAAAGTGTAGGAGAAATGAGGAGTGCAAGGGTATTTTAGAAAAATCTTATTTATGGATTTTCTCTCTCCACATGCAATGCACATGCATATTCCACCCTCATTTTTTAAACTTTCATAACTTTTTTATACGAGATTATTTTTTCATAAAAACTTCACCCTAATATCGAGCGTTCTTTTTATCTTTAATTTGAGTACTATCACTAGTACAAAATCAATTGATTTTGGGCGGTGTAAACAACATTTTAGGGGGTTTTAGAAACGCCCAGAAAGGTATCGCTGGAAAAAGGTAAAATGTATTTTGGGCTCTCCCTAAAACCGCCTAAAGTCAATATAATGTATTCTGGGCGCTCCCTGAAACCGCCCAAAATCAATTTAAACCGCTCAAAATAAGTATCGCCCAAACGAAGCCAAAACCGCCTAGACTGACCAAAATAATTGACTGACCAAAATAATTTTATTATACAGCTAAATAATATTAATAATCCAGCATTACCTCAAGCACAATTCAAAATAATTAATCTGAAAAAAATAAATAAAAAATGAAGAATCCCAAATATAACTTAAAATATATAAATGCAGCCAAACACCAACATGAGTCTCATACTCAGTTTACAGAAAATGCAGCCAAACACCAACATGAGTCTCATACTTAGTTTACAAAAATTGTTCAAACTACAATACTAAGGTAGTCTCTAATTCTTGCTTTTATCATTAAACACAGCTGCAAAAAACCGACACATGATGTTTTCAACCAGCTTGTCGATTTCCACTCCAGTTATCTCTGTTGTGTCGTTCCACATCTAAAAAGACAAATAAAAAATAAGTGAGATACATACAAATATATATATATATATAGAGAGAGAGAGAGAGTAACAAAGTCGATATATATTAAACCTAAATCTGCTAACATCCAAACCCGCGTAACCGGAAGAATATAAAAGGATTTAAATTCACATTGCAATATCGATTCACATTGTAAACCCAAATCTCACACTATTATTTCTCCTTTAAGCTTAACATAAATCTATTAAACGTGTAATTTAAATTCTGTCATTTAGTGACTGGAAGATCACGGTTTTGAATCACAAGGACAGGTCTATTTTGCATAACAAAAACAAAATAGCACATACAAAGAATCCCCCTTTAAATACCATTTCTTTTCCTTTATCGGGCTTTCGCGTCTGAATTAGAATGCCATAAAAATATTTTCCATTTAAAAAGTGCTCATACATAAGAACAGCCAAACAACTATACCATAACCAGTTAAGCACAATGGAAATCTGATGATGTTGTTTCTTCTCTAAGTCAAATAATACAATTGTAAACCTAATTAACACGAACAACACGCCTAAGTCAAAGAACGTAAAAAAAATAGAAAACTTACATTGTTTGGAAAACCGAACTGCCTTGAAATAACAAACTCGAACATGTTTCTAACTACTAAGAATCCACACTCCCATGATCCTTCTTGCTGCTTACACTACATTAAATTAAAAGAAAAATCAATTAATAAAATAACACTTAATTTTATAAAATGAATTATGAATAACATACTTTAACCATCTTCCAAGTAAAACGGCCTCCAAATGAAGTTTCTATTGCATTTGTTAGAGAATAATGACTTTTATTCTTCTTGCCCCTCAAATAAGTTGAATCCAAAATCCAACCTTTACGTTCCGAAGGGGAGACGATAAACAACACCCAATGACGACTTCAAAGAAGAAAGATACGGTCATTGCAAAAAAATCAGTAATAAAATAGGAAAATTAATTATTATACATTAAAATAAAATTATATATTACCTATATAAGAATGGAGCAAGAAAATATTTCTTTCCCTCATGAAGTTTGTAAACCTCGACCAAGTGTTCTTTAACACTAGGCAAATTTTCCTCACACTCTTTCCCGGTAATTCGTTGAGTATTGAAGTAGGCGACTTGAGTAGCATTTTTTAGACGATGGCCGAACAAAAACCTAATATCAATAAAGTAAATATTATTAAGTTGTGAGATAAAAATATTATTAAGTTGCAAGATAAAAATAATAATAATAATAATAATAATAATAATAATAATAATAATAATAATAATAATAATAATAGTAACTTACATTTGACACCAATGTATAAAGCTGGCATCAAGCAACCCGTTCGCTAGAAATTGCAACATACCCTCATATTCAACGTTCTCAACTCGAGGACTGAACTCGGTTTCTGGGTACATCCCATGAGGCCAATTAATCTCAATGCTCATATCGCCGTCATAGTGTTTTGTTAATCGGGTAGCCAATGAAATCATACTTTGAGGGCGCAAATTCTCGATATTCCACAAGGCGGTTTTTATGTCTTGTTCAAGCTTTGACAATGTAGGAGCTTGAGGTTGTTCAACAAGAACCTCATGCTGGGAAAACTACATTATTTGAAAAACAAATTTTCAGAAAAAAAAAACAATACATATATACGTATGATATATCAGTTTTTGAATACCATCTCATCCAGTTCCTCTTCTGATCCGTCAACATCATGTTGAGTGGAAACATCATGTGCGCCAAATAGAAACTACATTAGTTAAAAAAAATAAATTATTACTACATTGATTCTTTTATATATATACACACACATAGATACATATTGAGAGAAAGAGAGAGAGTTATGAAACAGATTATTAGTACATGATTACCTCATCACCAAAACTTTCAATCATAGTCGCATCAATTTGATAACATTCATGACTTTCGTCTTGTTCAATGGGAACCTCCAACTATAAGAGCCATTAAAATTGTTATATTATAAACCAAAATTATTAGAAATTATCTACTACCCGGACCCGAGAAACCCAACCCAACACCAAACAAGGATCCTAACCTCAGGCCGATAACATGTGTTGTCCTGAGCTGGTTGCTTCAATGCTGGATTCTGAGAAGTTGCTTCAGTGCTTGAAAGCTACAATTTAACAAACATATTAGAAAAGTCTTACTAAGAATAGAAACAAACTATTATATAATTTGTATACAACAATACCTTTACCAAAGAAAGTGGCCACTGAATAAACCAACCAATAGCATCACCTATATATTTAAGTGCATCATAGCGTGAAAGTTCAGGAAGAGACGTTTTCTTGTACAACTGATAGATTTCAACTACTTGTATTTTCACGTAGCCCTCGGCCATAGGTCCCGTATGTATAGTCCTACTTGGACTAGGATGAAGATACGCCGTCCCGACTATTTGTTCTCTTTTAGAAGGGGATGGGTGTAACAATTCACATAATGTTGGCTCCTGCAAAACGACATTACATTTTTAAAAGAAATATTATATATAAACCATTTTGTATACTAAACATCATACAAATATAATCACCTCAATTAATGGATATTGAATATGACATCCACCAGATGTATCATTCTCGCCACAACTATTAGGGCTAGAGTCCAACCCACTGTAGCTTCTTGTTTGATTGGAAGGCATGTTATCTTGATGTTGTTGTCTACCGCCTTGAAACAAGCCTTCCCGAACCTGTGTACGTCCTGTAATCGATATAAACACCTAAGTATGAAATGGGAATAATATTCCAATCAAGTGACTAAAACATATATTCAAACATGTTGAGAACAAATTATAGACATAAAAAACAAGTTGTGTTTTTATATTTACTGCTATAGACATAAGTTCAGATGCTATTAACCATAATATAATGTTAAAAATAATATCTAAATGTATATGACGTCCAATCAGCCAGATTATAAAGTCAAATATGAACATTTAGCTATTATATAATACAATCATTATATCACAAATAAAATTACCTATAATATTAGAAATCGTACGCGACCGGCCTCCGTGCTCAGGTCCTAGTAACCTGGTTAGTGGATCCTCCTTGTTAGAAAAATAACTACCATCATCAATCATTTTTCTTTCGAAAACAGCCTACAAAACATATATACAATTATTAGAACATTTGACATTAATATATATTATTAAACAAATAAACATTACTTACTAGTTTAATTGACTCTGCTCGCGTGCTTGCACATAGTGAATACAACTTAGTTTTCCGATTTCGTTTTGCTCTACTAACAATATACCTTTTGGAGCGATAGTCTTGAACATTTTTAAGGAAAGAATACACAGGTACAAGTTGCGACCATATTTTCTCAAGGCGAGGACTCAAAGCCGCAAACCCGGTGCGTCCTAAGCGAGTTGGGTTTTTGTTTGCCTTCGCACTTGCTCTTGCTTTTCGACTTTTTTTCTTCACATTAATAAACAAATTGTTATTATGTTATAGTTACATATATATAACACTAGTTATAAATCATAATATTATATGTAACTCACATATACCTCAAATTCCTTCCCACTCCTTTGGGTGACGAATTCCTTCCAATGCTCTGAATCGAGATTCTTATACGTCTCAAAAGGAGTTAAGCCTTTCCTTACGAATTCTGTTGTAAGGTAACTCCGCCAATTTGTATGACGTTTTTTAGCATTTTTTAGTATGAATTTTTTAGGAGCTTCGCTACCAATATGCCATTGTCTCTGCATATTTATAAAACAAAAGATTAACAATTATAATTCATATATCTAACAAAATATAAATTTATATACCTTGATATCTAGCCAAAGTTCTTCCCATTTTTCCTTTCCAAATTTACCAGACGGGATGTGATAAGAAAATTCAGCTTTCAATTTCACTCCTAACCATGAAGTGAAGTCATTGGCATTTCTGCCAATTGGTTGCATTAGCTGATTGAGTTCAATTGTGAACTCACAATCCTTCTTGGAAAATGTGGCTGCCCCACGTTTCCCACCCTTCCCACGATTTGACATCTTTGATAAATTATACAACAAAAAAGAAATTAACAAACTCATTAGTATTTTAACAACCTAAGGGATAAAGAAATTATAAATTGTTTTGTTAATGAAAAGGTTAATATGTAAAACAAATGAGTGAGACGAATCTACTTGTAAATAGAACTTGTTTTGTTGTACATATAGCAATGCCAGGTGTACGCGATATTAGCGCCTCGTGCCTTTGCCTTTAGAACCTAAAGGCATCGGTCTCATACTTTTTTGACAAATAGACTTACAAAACAGTACACAAATAGTAATCTATAAACAGCTGTATCATAGAACGTACAAGGCCGCAAGAATGAAGTGTTCAAGTTCAAAGGGAGATGTATCAAACATATCTAGAAAAGGGCAGATACAAACTCATCATATATCAAAGATGGCAGCCTACCTTAAATGCCCAAAAAAATATATAACCTATCAAATATGCAACTTACAGAAGGGTTCAGTTGGTCAAATGTGAATTTATTATAATATGTCATATTTAACACCTCATCTATCTATCTGGAGAGTTAAAGTCCAACAAAATATATTATTAATCACAGTGGACAAGGAGAACCCAAATACACAATCGACAAATTCACATTAACATACATGGAATCAAGGGACCACAAGATACTCTTAAACCCCACAAAATCCAACATAAAGACACCACACGTGGAATCACATTCAACAAAATCTAACATATATTCAACTTTAACTACTTCTCAAAGAATATGAACATAAACATGTATATTCAAAAATAGTGAATTTTAACTAAAAGCTTGCAAAAAAAATTGAAGATTTAAGCAAAAAAAAAAAAAACAAGGGTTCTTACTGAGAAAAGGGGAAGACGTAATCTGTAGAAACTGCGCGATGGAGATGAATGACCAGAAAGATGATGGAGGTTTTGTCGATGGAGGTTTATTTCATGGGTTTGATGGAGGTTTCCAAGGGGTGGGGCGGGCTGGATTTTATGATTAGGCGGGCTGGGTTTTGCTAAAATTTCGATTTTGGCGGGCACTAATTTTACTAAAATTTCGATTTTAAGAAGAGAATACAAAGATAAACAACAACATTTAAAAGCTCCCTTAGATTTGTCTGGAACTTCTTTGAAGAAGAAGAAGAGTAAATATTAAGTGAAGGAAATTAGAAAAGAGGTTATAGTTGGGGTGGTTTTCCATATTCCCAAAGCTATGTGTAGGGTGGCTTCATGTTCCCAAAGCTCTGTAGGATGGCTTGAAAAAAAAAATGAATTAGTCTATTTAGTTGGATAATACATAGACACAACAAAAGTTATTATGCCGTTCAAAAAAAAAAAAAAAACAAAGGATAGCTTGAAAATAACTTGGTATTTTCATGAAATATATTATGAGAATACAATAATTTTATATGAGAATTATAGTAAAAGTAAAATTTTAAAAGTGTAATTTCAAAAAAAAAATTTAATGTCGGATGAATGAACTATTGGGAAAGTATAAAAAAATTAAGTAAAATTTTATTGTGAGGTTTTAATTTAAAGACACATGTGTGGATAGGGGTGTGAACTTTTGATACGGCCTGAAAACAAGACACGAACCTAACACGAAATTCGTGGATTTAGGTTTAGTCTAAACGGGTTCGGGTCAGTTTCAGGTTGAACCCGCGAATCTGTTTAGCTAAACGGGTCAGGTTCGAGTCAACCCGGCCGAGTTAACGGGTTGACCCGTTTAACCCATTTATATTATATTTTATTGTTTATAGTATTTTTATGTTATAAATCAATTTGGGTGTGTATTTTATGCATAATTATAACTTAAAAATAGAGATTGACATAATGTTTTATAATTAAATGCAATTTTATATGTATATATTTGTGTTTTTTAAAGTAAAATTTTAATTTTAACATATTAATTTGCGAAAAGAAAGTTTAAAATTCAAAATTCGGGTTGAACGGGTCCGGTTCGGGTCAACCCGCTAATATTCGGGTTATGGTCGAGTTCATATGTATGGCAAGATAGTTAAAACATAGTTATAAAAGTAACGATCTTTGCAGCGACACTGTTCAACCGAATAAAAAGTAGACATAACAACGTTGAACCAGGCATGCGCATTGCGGCTTGTTAAATCGCAAAAATTAGACTAAAACTTAAAATAAAGAAAAAAAACAACTAAGTCGATTTAGGACTCGTGCTTTACAACGGGATCGTCAAACAACAAAAATAAAAATATTGATCAAAGAAATGTCACTAAACGAAAAATTCCTAGAAAAATTGACTATTCTATCCCGTATACTCGAGCCACGTCCACTTCCACGTCTTGATTCAAAATCCTACAATTATTTAAAAAATAGAGTTAACGACTACAAATTAAAGTTATCATAGAAATAATATATACATATCAAACCTTAATCATTGAGTTTAACTTGGTGGGTCAACATACATCCCATCGGTGTGGTCGGATCGTGAGTAGGTGGCGCCCCTAATTGGCTCAACTAACGGTTGAATACCAACAGAAAATGGCGGTAGGTCGTCAAAATGGTCGTATTCTTCCTCGTCGACGACATTATCAACACCAAGGATACGTCGTTTGCCTTGTAATACGATGTGGTATCTTCGTTTACTCGGGTCATTTACATAGAACACTTGTGTGCAATGTGAAGCGAGAATAAATGGTTCAGATGGATAGCCATTTGTTGCAAGGTCAACAAGTGTAAAGCCATATTTGTCAACTTGAACACCTGTACTGTTGTTCACCCACTTGCATTTGAACACAGGAATAGTGTAAATGCTGTATTTTAGCTCCCAAATTTCTTGGATGACACCGTAATAAGACTCTTTGGCGATTTCTAACCTTACATTAGGATTCGTCCTATCGTATCTACTGGTTGATGCTATTACTGTAACCCCGCTGTTCTGCATTGTACTTTTCCCGTCTTGATCTTTTGTGTAAAACGTATACCCATTGATGTCATACCCTTGGTAAGATTTTACTCTATAGTCCGGACCTTGCCCCAATTGTTCCACAAGTGTTTCAACAATTGATTGACCATCAGTTACCTTTTTTTTCATCCATGAAGAAAACTCTTTGTTATGCTTAATTTCATGCCACATTTTGCTCTTGTGTGGGTAGGTTGATTGTATTAACTTCAAGTGTTCATTAACATACGGAGCAAGACAAGTCATATGATTTAAGACAGAAAAATGTGCAAGTTCTAAATCTTCCTTACTTGGGTTCAATATTTTCATACCCACGCCTCCTACCCCTTGTAGTTTACCGGAGTGACGAGATTGTGGGTGACCAATACTTTTGACACCTTCCAAATAACTTGTACAAAATTCAATCACCTCCTCGTAAGCATATCCTGTAACAATACTTCCATCAGGCCGATTATAATTTCTTACAAAAGATTTTAAGACACCCATATATCTTTCAAAAGGGTACATATAACGCAAAAATACAGGACCACAAGCCTTGATTTCTCCAACGATGTGAATCACCAGGTGAACCATAACATCAAAAAAGGACGGCGGGAAGTACATCTCTAGCTCACATAGTGTGATGGTAATTTCTTTTTGCCATACATCTAGTTCCTCGGGATCAATAACTTTTGAGTGAATCATGTTAAAAAACAAACAAAGTTTTGTGATTGTGTGTCGTGTGCTCTCTGGTAACAATCCACGGATAGCAATAGGAATCATATGTGTCATCAAAACATGACAATCATGAGACTTCATACCAATTAGTTTACGGTCTTTCAACGACACCAACCTTTTAATGTTTGCAGAATAGCAAGATGGAACTTTAATATCATGTAAACAATTACAAAACTTTGTTTTCTCTGCCTTTGACATTGTATAACACGCAGGTGGCAGATAAATACGATTACCTTTTTCTTGGGGGGCAAGCTCTTTACGTATACCCATTTCTTCCATGTCTTTACGAGCATTGATACCATCTTTAGTTTTTCCAGGAATGTCTAATAATAAGCCGATCAGGCTATCACATACATTCTTTTCAATATGCATAACATCTAGACAATGTCTAACTTGTAAATGCCTCCAATATGGTAAGTCCCAAAAGATTGACCTTTTTTTCCAAATGCCATCTTTATCAACACGAGTTCTTTTTCCCAAAACAGTATCTAGATTTTTAACTCGTGAAAATGCATCAAAACTCTTCGGTGCTTTTCCAGTCTCGGTATTTCCATTAAAGTTCGTCATGTTATTCCGATAACTATGACCCTGCGGAAGGAATCTTCGGTGTCCCATGTATACCATCTTTCTGCAGTTGTTTAAATACACCGAACTTGTATCGGCTTCACAAACTGGACAAGCTTTTTTACCTTTGGTAGTGTATCCGGACAAATTACCATACGCTGGGAAATCATTTATGGTGCAAAAAATCATGGCACTCAATCTAAAATATTCCTTCTTATAAGCATCATACACATTTTCACCAGTATTCCATAGAAGATTTAGATCATCGATCAAAGGGGACAGATAAACATCAATCTTATTACCAGGTTGTTTCGGACCCGGAATCAACAACGACATCATTATGTATTTTCGTTTCATGCATAGCCATGGTGGAAGATTATAAATGCAAAGAAGAACCGGCCACGTACTGTGACGACTGCTAGCATTTCTGAAAGGATTGATTCCATCAGAACTAAGCCCAAACCTTATGTTTCTAACCTCATTACTAAATTCTGGATATTTCCTATCAAAATTCTTCCATTGAAGTGAATCTGCCACATGTCTTAATTTCCCATCATTTATACGCTCGTCTGAATGCCATCGTAATAATTTTGCTTCTTTCTCGTTTGAAAATAATCGTTTTAGTCTCGGTAGAATTGGAAAATACCATATTAATTTAGCTGGTGGTCCATTTTTTGTCACATCGTTATCGTATTCACCAGTTTTACTTTTTCGCTTGTACCTAGATTCACCACACATAACACATTTATGACTGTTCTTGTACTCATTTCTATACAAGATGCAATCATTCGGACATGCATGTATTCTTTCAACTTCCAATCCCATTGGATTCATCATTTTTTTTGCTTGGTAAAACGAAATTGGTAACTCATTATCTTTTGGAAGAATGTCTTGCAAAACAACTAATAGATCTGTGAAACTTGTATCACTCCATCTATTTTTTGCCTTCAAGTTAAACAACTTTAACACAGCTTCAAGTTTTGAAATATTAGAATCGCTATATAATGGTTTATCTGCATCTTCAAGTAATTGTTGTAATTTTCCTTTATCGCCGATATCATTCTCTAAATCATTAAACATGTCATCTAAATTGTTATCATTTGAAATGTCCTCATTTAAATCGTCATCATTTAAATTGTCCTCGTATTGGAAATTTTCATATTCCTCATTGTCTAAATTAACCGATGTCGTGGCACCATCAACCCGTGATTCCCCATGCTTTGACCAACAAGTGTAACTAGGCATAAAACCATTTGCAAGCAAATGATATTCTATATCTCTAATATTTTCGGTTTTTTGAAAGGTTTTACAAATCATACAAGGACACCAAATCCATTTAGAGCCAACATTTCTTCGATGAGCTTCAGCAACCCTAAGAAAAGTAAAAACGCCTTGCGTATATATTTCAGAAGGACGCCCACTTTTGTACATCCAATATTCTCTATCTTCCATCTGAAAATTAAAATAATCAAATAAGTGATATCCAGTTTATGTACAAGTTGTTAATAGGTACTCTAAGGCGGTGGATCCTAACCCACTTTTTGAATATTCTATCTCATATGTATACATTTTAACGAGTTAACTATTTAAGAAAAAAATCGGCAGCGTTTCCCCTTAACTCCCCAAGTATGCAGTTAAACCGCAAACCCGAAGGAGTAGGGGAAACAACTGTCGATTCTTTCCTTAAATAGTCAACACGTTAAATGTACACATGTCCTAATGAGATAGAATATTCAAAAAGCAGTCCCAACGGGGACAATCCAAAATTTATCTCTATTAGATAAATTTTGGACGGGTATACTCTACAAGGTTATCTTCAAATGCATAGGTATTCATATATGCACACACACTCGCACAAAAATATCCAACATACTAGGGGTCTTCACGGTCCGGTTTTGACGGTTTTTAGGTCAAATCGTGAGCGAAACCGTTAGTAACGGTTTATGAAAATCAAAATCCAAACTGTTGAAATTTAAAACCAGACCGCTACTTACGGTTTGGGTGGTTTCACGGTTTTAAACCAAATCATGAACACCCGTAATACATGCATATAAATAATCTTATAAAAATAGAATACATGAATATAACTTTTTTTTACCTTTACTTCTTTGAATGATGAACAAAAAAGGTCAGAATAATTCAGTTATATCTACAAATAACAAAAATATAACCAATTAATATATTATAAATCAACAATATATATACATGTATAGATATGAATAATAAATATATGTAACTATACCTTGATATTGATGGAGGATTGAACAGAGAAAAAGAAAATGATGAGAGGAAGAAATTAGGGCACCTGATTTTGATATTTTGTTTGAAAGTGGGAGGTGGAGAGTAAGATTCGTAGGTAGTTTGTTGTAAATTCGCCTAAAGTAAACAATAAAAAATGATAAAACGTTTTTTGGGCGATTTTACACATATTCTAGGCGGTTTTGTAGTGTTAACCGCCCAAAAATGATTCAATAAACAATCAAAAATAATAAAAAAGGTTTTTTGGGCGCTTTTACATATAATCTGGGCGGTTTTATAGTAAAAAAAATATATAATAAAGATTCTGGGCGGTTTTATAAAATGAACCACCCAAAATACATTCACAAAACGCCTAAAAAAACTAATTTTCTACTAGTGTATATTGCTATATAAAATATGAAGACAAAAAAACTCACTAAAATGTGTTGTAATTCTATGTTGTATAACATTTTTTTGTGCTCGATTTTTGTACTATATTTTTGTGCTAAATTTTTTTGTCTTAAATTTTTTTTCTCAATTTTTTGGTGCTGTATTTTTTTATACTACATTTTTTTTGCTAAAATTTTTTCGTGCTATATTTTTTTGTACTACATTTTTTGTGCTATATTTTTTTGTACTAGATTTTTTGTACTAGATTTTTATGTTGTATTTTAAAATCAAAAGAGATGTCACATGTGATTTTCACTCCTATTTATAAGAACCAAAATGTCATTCATTCCTACTTATCAGGAGTGACATCATCACAATACTTCTCAGCTTATTTAGACAAAATCCACTTTTTAGTGGATTCTTTCCCATAGTATTAATATATACAATTAAGTACAACAAATATTCATATGCAAAGGTTCGGTTACTTCTTTTAAAAGTGTAATTGTAAATAAATCGATAATAAATCAAGGCATGGATAGTGAAGAGTATGCAACTAAATTGTTGGGGGACACTTTGCTTTGTAAAACTTGCCACGTACCTGTCAAAAAATATTAGGAATGACACCTTTAGGTAATGTACCTCACCTTTGTGCCATCTGTATTGAATAGATGATCATCTTAAATATTTTAAATATTCTAAATTCACCCATAACGTACTCCACAAGTGTGGGACGGCTATATATACGGAGCCTTGACAAAAAGAGAAGACACAGTAGCTTCTTTTATGAAAGAAATATATAAAGCAATAAAGAAATATATAAAGTGAGAAATTAAAATGGTGTTAGACTGTTAGTAATCTACAAATGTCGATGTTCGACGGGTGATAATTCACGGCAGGAGGTAAAAGGCATTTGGAAAATGATTCCTTAGAAGGGTTATCTAAACAACCAGGTGAGTTCATACGATTCACCAATATATCATTTTATTAATTTAGTCTCTAAATAGTCGTCGTTAAAATACTTATTATTATTGTGTGAAATAATATTAATTGCGTGGATTAAAATAAATGATGTATAGTTGTTAAAGTGGGGAAAAGTTGCTATCAAAGGACTGGTGTGATACATTAAAATAACCCTCGGGTTATCACTTATGGGGTTACCATTGGTTAATCACCTTTGAGTGATCACTTGATAAATCACTTTCATGTGAAAAGTTATTAAAATCATAGTTGATTATAAATTGTCATATGTGGATTTTATGTGACATTAGCTTTAATGCTGTTTGTGTGGTAATATTTGTGTAAACGTAATATTATTAGCAAAAGTAAAAACTAAAATAAATGATATTACGTTGATTAAATGGATGAAATAAATATTGTCATGGATGGAACGTGGTGGGAGTTGAATCACCATCGTGTGATAAAGATTGCCACGGGTGGAACGTGGTGGGTATTATAGTTGTTAATTCACCTTTGGGTGACAGTTGTTAATTATCCTACATGTGATAGTTGGGTGACAGTTATTTATTCCCCTACGGGAGATAGTCGTTAATTCGTCTACGGGTGAAAGTCGTTAATTCACCTTTGGGTGACAGTTGTTAATTCTCCTACGGGTGATAGCCGGGTGACCGGTTGTTTATTCACCTACAGGAGATAGCCGTTAATTCGCCTACGAGTGAAAGTTGTTTTGGATGATAGTTGTTAATTCGCCTACGGGTGAAAGTCGTTAATTCTCTTAGGGGTGACAATTGTTAATTCGACTACGGGTGGCGGTTGTTTATACACCTCCGAGTGACAAATATTAATACATAGTTGGGTGATAATAAATCACAGTTAACAATAAAGTGCCATGGTTGAAATATGGTGGGGTTGAGAAAAATTGTGATATGGAAAACATTATAGTTAAATTATGAACTCACTTAACGTTGGCTAATAATTGTTTAAAAAATGTTTTTTAGGTAAATCACTAGTTCGTGATTCAAGGAGCCGGATCGAGCCTTGGTATGTTAAAGGATTGAACATATGTTTATAACTCATTTCGAATGTACAAATTATGAGTTATTTAAATATGTTTTGGTTATGTAAACTTACTCAACTTATCAGATAAATATATAATGTGAATCTTAAAGAAGGTTGTTTTATCACATTATTTTAGTAGAAATGCTTCCGCTACTATATATAAAAAAAATTGGGACCCGTTTTGGAAGATTTAAATAATAAAAGATATATAATAATATGGGTGTTACAAGATAGTAGATATACTTCGCATTTCTGGAAAAGTTTCCAGCAATCTTTTGGAACCAGATTAAACTTTAGTATGGTTTACCATCCTCAAACAGATGGAAAGAATGAGCGTACAAACCAAACATTGGAAGACATGCTTAGAGCATACGTGATCGACTTGGGTGGTAGCTGGGATGACCATCTCCCCCTAATTGAATTCTCATACAATAATAGTTATCATACGAGCATCAAGGTGGCTCCTTTCGAGGCCTTGTATGGGAGAAAGTGTCGAACGCTCGTTTATTAGGCTGAAGTTGGGGTAGCCCAACTTTCAGGACCAGAGATTGACCTGGAGACCACGGAGAAGATAATACAAATCTGTGATCGTCTCAAAGCTGCCAGGGACAGGCAGAAGAGCTTTGCTGACAAGAGGCGTAAACTTCTTAAGCTCCAAGTAGGGGACAAAGTTTTGCTAAAGGTATCACCCTAGAAAGGTGTGATGCGCTACGGGAAGAAGGGCAAGTTAAGCCCAAGATATACTGGACCATTCGAGATAATCGAATGTGTCGGGTCTGTAGCTTATGAGTTAAACCTGCTGGAGGAGCTTAGTGGAATTCACAATGTGTTCCACATCTGTAGTTTAAATAAATGTCTAGTCGATGAGTCGCTAGCAATGTCACATCAAGATGTGCGAATTGATGAAAACCTGAGGTTCGTTGAAAAACCAATTTTGATCGAGGATCGACAGGTTAAGAAGCTCCGACGGAAGTATATACCTATTGTAATGTTTAAATGGGATGCCTGTAGAGGCCCCGAATATACATGGGAGGTTGAGTCCACTATGCGACAAAAGTACCCCCATCTTTTTTAACAGAATCTCGAGGTCGAGATTTCTTTTAAGGAGGTGAGGATGTAACACCTCGTAACTTTGTGTCCAGTAAAGTACTGACACGTGTCCATACTCCCAATTGTGCCTAGTGTTGGCCGGGAGGGACTAATTTTGCCAAACATTAAAAGTATGAATGTGGAGGGACTAAAGGTGTCAACATGATGAAACTATGCCTCTGAGTGACCCTTTACGGATCGCAAGCTTGATGCTATACGATCATGTCTATACTCTCAAATGAGTCAAATGTTGGACGAGAGGGACCATTTTTTACTATATATGAAAGTTGGAATGTGGAGGGACTAAATGTGGAAACTTGTGAATTTTTCTGAATTTGGTCGTCGTATACGGACCGTAGGCTATAAGCCTCTACGGTCCGTAAAGGACTCGGAAAACCCGGCGTGTCTCAATCCTCTACGGACCGCAAAGGGTATACCCCTACGGTCCGTAAATAGGTGACAACGACAAGAATTTTGTTTGGGCTCCAAGTTTACCACTTTTCGAAACCATTTGCTGCATGGCTGCTATTGCCACGTTGGGGGACATGTGTACTGATCTCTAACACCCTCCTAACACCTGTGTTCATGTGATCTATCCTCCACAATTATAAATGGAGGTGTTTTGCAACACTTGAACTTGCACCCCTTCTTTATATCATTCTATCTCCCTCTTTGGAAGTTTCTGGTCCTTAGGAGCATCCAAATCAGTCTTATTTCATCCAAGGATCACTTGCAAGTGTTTCTCTCTTCTGCATTTTCGTTTTATAGGCTTTTTAAGCCAAAAGTCAAGCAAATTCGATATTTCCTTTAACTTTCGAAATAGACCATTATGGTCCAGCCATTTTTCGAGTTGAACATGGTTACATGGTTGTAATTATGTAGGTGTTAATCCCTCAAAAGGGCACCTCCTGAAAATCACGTTAACTCGGTCAATGGACAGGTCAAAGTTTTAATATTTAAAAAGTCAAACGGTCAGTTTTCGTAAATGTTATAATCTGATTATGTGAATGTTATAAACTATGTTTTGACACTTAAACAAGTTGGTAGTTAATATTAGTGTTAGGTCCCGAAAAACCCGTGATATCACTCTAGGATTAATCGAATGCGGAAAATAAGATCAATCCATAAGAACAAAAAGAAATATTCAATACAAATCAAAGTGTCGCTGATTAGATCGCACACGGTTTCAACGAACCGTCTGGTACGATCTTCGAGAACCTTGCACACAATCCCTAGGATTGTCGGGTACAAGGTTCTCCTTTGGGGATTACATGGTGACACTATAGGAGAGCTCTACCACTAATAATCTATACATAACTATTTATAGGAGCCTCTACCCATTGGCCCACATGGCCTAGCCCAAGCCCAAGTGTTGAACCAAACCAAATAAACATAAATAAACGTAATAAAGATAAGCGTAAAACTTTGGACCTAACAATCTCCCCCTAGTTTTATGCTCTCTTTATTACGGTGAAGATGATCTCCAATCTTGGGTCTCGTCTTTTAATGGCCCAGCAGTGAACGAGCCCACCCTTTATAAACCTTCCAATCCAAATAGACACAGCCCAGATAAAAATGATCCAAAACGTGGAACTTCATTAGTGGCACCAAACCAAAATTACCATCCACTCATTTAATGGAGCCCAACCGTCACCCATCATCCTAAATATGAGAATTAATTGTGTGGCCCATAGCAGCTGCCATAGGCAAAGCTGCCATATGACATGGGCTTCCCTTGTTTGTTTGGACTTGCATTAACACCTAGACCAAAGCACATATCCAAAACAAAGAAGCAGATCTTTTGCGAGGCCCAAAATTCTTCATTTAAATTAAAATTCCATACCTGCTAAAACTCACATTTGATGTGATATCATACCACATGCTTTGAGCATATTTTGAATTGATATGTGCCCCCAAGACATATAGTCAGCGTAAATGTTGGGGCCCACCATATCACATGGCCACAATAAAACAAACACAGCACCAAAACCAGTTGAATACCCGGGTCCGTTCCGATATTCCCCATCTTGATTTCAGCACCATTTCATCCAACGACTCACGATTCACTAGATTTTTAGGGTTTATTTTATCAGCCGCCACACAATATTCTTGCTGCATCATCCTGACGTTAGCAACATGAAACCATCTTTCTCCATGTTTTCCGATGACGACAATTCACCGATCATCTTCTTAAAATCATTCCGAATTATACTCTTCATCATTACCGATAAAAATAGAAACATTCATCATCATCCGATATCATCCGTCTAGGATCATCTTCATCGAAGATCATCCAACATCATCATCAATTCATCTTTGAATCAACATCTCGGATCACCTTCAACATTATCCGAGATACATCTTTGTTCGAGATCGAGTTTTCGTATCACGGACATTGTTCACCACCGTCTCGTTCACAGAAACCTGCAACTCCATCTCTTTCGTCTCTTTCACCCTTCGCTAACCTCCGTTCACCGTTCACTGTTCACCATTAACCAATCACCGATTCGAATCTTTCATCACCAGTCACCACCGCATCACCGTCGCCGTCTTCACCATCATCTCCGGTGTCACTTGACTCGAACCATCCTCTGTCATAATTACCGGCAAACTCTCCGACCACCTTCTTCATCATCTCCAGTCACTGTTAATATCTCCGACCACTACCACGTGCACCACCATCCTCCGGTCACCACCTTTAACACTTTAACGAAGAAGAACAAGAAACAGTGACGGCGGCTCCGGGATACGGTGTTGTCGAAGATGACGTCTCGGAAATCTCCATCTTTCTCTCTACAACACACTCAGCTGAGTGTAGTTGGATGAAAAAAAAACACATAACGGTTTTTTCAGATCTGTAGATGAAATACTAGATCTTAGGAACCGGAGAACTTTCCATTTACGAACACACATCCCCGACACTTGTGCAAAGCTTCCTTCTTGATCTTCGAGTGATATCAAAACCGAGCCTTTGAAAGACTTCAATGGCTCTGATACCACTTGTTAGGTCCCGAAAAACCCGTGATATCACTCTAGGATTAATCGAATGCGGAAAATAAGATCAATCCATAAGAACAAAAAGAAATATTCAATACAAATCAAAGTGTCGCTGATTAGATCGCACACGGTTTCAACGAACCGTCTGGTACGATCTTCGAGAACCTTGCACACAATCCCTAGGATTGTCGGGTACAAGGTTCTCCTTTGGGGATTACATGGTGACACTATAGAAGAGCTCTACCACTAATAATCTATACATAACTATTTAAAGGAGCCTCTACCCCATTGGCCCACATGGCCTAGCCCAAGCCCAAGTGTTAAACCAAACCAAATAAACATAAATAAACGTAATTAAGATAAGCGTAAAACTTTGGACCTAACAATTAGAACATGTATGAACATGTTCAGCCCTTGAATTCCAGTTTTAAGGTCGGTTCGCAACCGAAAGTCGAGCAGTTTGACTTCTACTTTGACTTTCAATTCTGACCCGATTTAGGTTAGTTAGCTATTGAATTAAAGTTGCATTATGATCGTATTATAATGTAGCATAACCCTCTAAGGTTATATTACACGATCATAATCAGATTCTGAGTTTATATGCAAGTTTCTATATTATGCCAACTTTGACCAAAATACCCTTTTTGCAATAAACAAGGTTTTAATCAACAACGAACTTGCAAATGATTTACCTACTGATATTTTAATGTAACTAACATATTTTGATATTATGAAACTGATCATAACCTGAGTTTTGATACAAGATCGCAAATTGTGCTATTTAATGACCGAAACGCCCTTTTGGCGCATAGTATGATTTTAAACCATAACTACCAATCAAAACTTAATACCTACTGATATTATAACATATTTAAAATGTTTTCACAGTAGGTACTTGATCATAACTCAGATTTTTAAATAAGTTCTCAAACTATGTATGTAATGACCAAAATGCCCCTACGGTACATAAGTTTGGTCTTAAATCATAAAACCCATACATGTTTGATTACTTACTGATATTATATCATAAATAAAGTATTTTTACAGAATGAACATGTTCATAATATTAGTTTATACGCAAGTTCTTATATTACGTCGCATAATGACTAAAATGCCCTTGTGAGGCATATTTTGATTTTAAAACCTTAATGGTTATATAAGTTGATAACCTACTTATGTTACAACTTTTCTAAAGTATATTGGCATATAGAACTTGTTCATGACTCATCCGATTAACCAATATCGCTTATACGCATACGGTTAAGCTTATGTAACTAGTTTACGTAAGTTTACAGAAACAGGTCAAACCTTATCTTTTTTACTTCAAATTCCAGAATGTATATTGTTTACCCATATTATACAAGTCTTAGTGCTTGTTGGGTTTAAACCACATTCTATTCCGGTCATCGCTGTCTACGACTTAAATAGGACTCATTGACATTCTAATTGGTTATTTATACCATCATTCCAGACTAGTGCATTCCGGTAAATTGCAACCTACCTTAGTTAATTGATTAACGGCTAAGCTATTTATAATTCTTACATATTAAGACGAGTTTTAGCCCAGGTAAATACTCTTAACCAATTTTCCCTATACGGGCTTGGGATATGGTAAATTAATACCGCTTAGTCGGGTATGCGATCATATGTCGGATTGTGACTACAAAATCTTCATAACCCGTTTTAATCTGTTTTGTCTGATAACTTAAACATTGGGGGTTAACGCGACCGTGTCCTGTATATCCTTGGCTCATTTAAGTTGCTAATGGCCACGACCGAGCACGGGGTGTAGGCATACACCTGGCAGATGCTAATGCTATTATAAAATGTTTTTGTTACTCACTAGTTGGGGATAACCCCTTTGTGGGTTTAAGTGGCGTGTTGGTTAATTATGTCTCGATGTTTAGTACTGGGCCCCATATGTATTGACAGGCATGTAAAACTGTATACAAGATCATTTTGAATTGTCCCAAGTTAATTATAAAATCATGTGCCTTGTGCACTTAAAATGATTTTGAAAATGTTTTCAAAATGAGTCGGTTGATTGTATTTACCAGTGTAAATTGACGTATTTTCAAAAGACTAAGTTACAGGTGCAAGGATATGTAAATAGGCTAGAAGTTGCTCGGTAATGCTAGAAGAGGAATTTGCAACTCCTTTGCATAAAGACTAGTAGTATGTTGATCTACTTTTTGTACATTTTACGATCCGCCTGTGGATCTTTATTACGAACAAGTCTGTATTATTATTTTTGAACGTTTGGACACTTAAGTTTGTAATAATATTTTAACTCCAAGACTTCCGCTATGCTATCTGTGTTTGTGTGTATGATGATACCAATCTTACGTCACGATACTCCCTACCCGGGCCCACTGGGATGTGTTTTAAATATCGGGGTGTGACAGTTTTGCTCCCTGTGGTTTGGTCGTTTTAATGGTTTTGCTCCAATCCTTTAAAAATAGCCATTTTACTCCAATAGTTTACTATGTTTTTTCCATTTTGCTCCATGGCATTAACTCCATCTAAAATGTTTGTTAGCTGGAAGGGTACTTAGGTAACTTCAAGTATAAAACTAAGGGTATTTTTGTAAAATTACAAATAAAGATTATAATATATCTATATAATATATATAATATATATAACAGAACCCTATGTTTCTTCTTTCTCTCTTTGCCCTCTCTCTTCTCTCTCTACATTCTCCCTCTTCTCCACCACCACCAATCGTCACCACATCACCACCACCGTGCACAGCCCGCCCAACCCACCTGCCCCCACCTATTTTGCTCGGTCATCGTTTTGCAAAAATAATTTGTGGGTTGTTCACTTGTTTCCTCGGTGCACCCAAATCCGTTGCAAATCATTTGTGAATTAACACACAAATTTATGAATTAACCTCATACACAAATCATTTCTTGATCTGGGTCTATTTTGCAACTGCCTGACCATATGAATCAACCATTCCAGTTCTGGATCTCTTGTCGCACTGCAAAATGTAAAAAAAGTTACAAACCTTGTCTAAAAAAACATTAATTCAGGTTTATTTCGTAAACTTCATGAATTAAAATATGCATTTGGTCAGCAAAAGTCAAGCCTGATACAAAACCCCTAATACAATTTGAAGCAAGAGAACTGAAGAAATAACACTAAATTGATGTAAAAAAACAAATTAAATTCACTTTAAAATCAATCATAGAATCAAAATCAAACCTTTCAGATGTCAGAAGAGGACGAGCCAAATCTAATCCTGATGATAACACCTTCAGCTTCAATCCGTCCTTTTAAACACCGATTACACCTTCGAAACACGAGGTACAGATCGGTCTCATTCGATTATCATCATTACCAAACATAATCAAATCCAAAAACATACCTCTGGAATTTTCAATCGGAACCCTAGGTGGAAGATTTGGGAGGAATCCAACACAATTTGGAAGCAGAAGATGATGATGATGAAGATGTGGTTGGTGAGGCGGCGGTTGAGTTTGTACGAGAAAAGGAGGCAGCGACGGCAGAGGGTGGCTAGTGCTGGTGGTTGAGTTGTGGCGGCTGGATGGTGGTAACAACTAGTTAGATGGGGGCGATGCAAGGTGGTGGTGGTTGGATGGGGGCTGTGCAAGGTGGTCTGTAGTAGGTGGTTGTGATCGTGTTTGTAGGAGGTGGCTGTGGTGGCAGGGGAAAGGGGAGGAGTGGTGGTGATGGTTTGCATTCTGCAGGTTGTGGTTGAGAGAAGAGGATGAGATATGTGTTAATGTGTGTGTGTATATACTTATGTTTTTTTTTCATTTTCAATAAAAGAATGGATTTTTAGAGTTGATAATAGAATAAAAATTAAATGGGGAATGTGAATATGTGGCTGTTATACATCTAAGTTAGATGCGAAACTTATCAAAACGAAAATCCGTTAAAACCCTTTAGTTTTTCTTATCCATTCGTCAGTTTCTAACAACCTCTTCAATCCAACAAATTCAATAGGGCATCGATCTGTAGACTGGTTATTGCCTTATAGCAGTCAATCAAAATTAAAAATCAAAATCAATCACTTATATGTTTCTCTCAATATTTGATGAATTGCTTTTCTCGATCAAAATCAAAATTAATCTTTCGTTTCTCGTTATTATGCCAAAACCAATTTGCAAGTTACATGCTTTTCTAGATTTTATTCCAGAATCAAAATAAATCATATGTTTCTCTCAATTTTTTGGTGAATTGCATTACACGTGTTTGTTGAAATGCTTTCAATAAAAGTTACTAAGATTTCATTACTATTGTTATCTGTTTAAGTGTGAGACTTTACGACCATGATAATACATATGGATTTAAGGATTTGATTGGAGATCGATGAAGTCAGTGGCAATCAAACAGGAGAACGAAGAGCGGTAGATGTTGATAGTGAATTGGATTATGATACCAAGATAGAATATTAAAAATTTAGGGATTTGATTGATTTTAATCAAAACTACGTCGTTTTGAGGGTTTCACATCTAACTTAGATGTATAACAACCTCATATTCACTTTCCCCAAATTAAATACTTATATATAAATTTACTTAAATACCTTTACTTTAACTAAAAATTTTAACTTAGTTAGAGTCGTGGAGCAAACTGGCGACAAAACCGAAACATCAGGGAGTAAAATGGCTATTTTTAAAGGATTGGGGCAAAACCGTTAAAACGACCAAACCACAGGGAGAAAAATGGAAGTTTACTCTTTTTTTACCAACAAAATGCTCACCAATTATTTGATGAATTGCCTATCACTAATCAGGCTGCATTTTTTCCCCTTTAAATGCTTTCATTTGTTTACGTTATTATTTAGGCATTGATTTATCTTTTATTAAGGTTGTAAAAGATGGTACACTAGGAATTATAATGGGTATTGTTGTTAGAGCACACTAGAAAAAAAAAAAAAACAACCATTTTTAATATTCACTAGATGCAGCTTGCTGAAGTAGCTTAATTGGTATATTATTAGGTTGATTATTTTCGGTTCATGTTCATAATTCCTCAAAGATTTGGTCAAAAGCATGTGGGCAAGGTATTGGTTAAACCTCATGTTGGCCTTCAGGATTTTAATTTATATAATTATATTTATATTTATTGGCTAATCAATTTTATCTTTAAATTTGTTTGATGACATCTGATACATACATGGCAATCGTTAAACTTTCGTGTTGGCTTTCGTTATTGAGGGTCAACTGGTATGCAGTCCAATCCTTTGACCTTCATAAGTTAACTTCAAGCGTTGGGATTTTAGCAGACATGTTCATTGTTAGTATATTTGATATTGTTTAATCATGTAACTCTATTAGTATGATGTTTATTTATAGTTCGTACTGTACATTTATCATTTAATTCACCCGTTATTTAAAGATTATTTGACATACAATGATACAACCTTATCTGTGCCTTTCCTTGGAAACAACTCCAGAATTGGGAAACACCTACTCAGAAGTTATTGAAGCTCAAGATGTTGCAAATCATAGAAAAGTTAATTGCTAATATGGTAATTTGCTTAACTTATTAATTGCTATTATGTTAATCATCAATTATTTGCATTAGTGATCAGAAATGGATCAATTTTCAGAAGTTGTTTAATCCTCGATTGCGGGTGGTTCAATCAGTACTTCAACGGTTCAACCCATCTTCAAACCCAGGTCAGAAAATGAATATGTTCAACTGATTAAAATCTATGATTTTGTGTTTATGTGAAAAGTTGCACTTATGTTTCTTTTCTTTTTCAAGTTTGAATTGGATATGAGTTTCAACTTTGTTTGCAGTTATTTTAATGTATGTTGTCTATTTGGATGTTTGTTAACAAACTTGAGGGCCAGGCATAAAATCGTCTCAAGTTTAGCTAAAATTCTACCATTTAATGTTCATTTATATCTAACTGGTCAACGTAATACTTACTATATATTAGTATTTACTATTTAGTATAAAGATATGTGGCCAATGATCTCTAGATCAAGTGGTGGAGGGCTTGTATTTCTCTTGAGAGATGCAGGTTCGACTCCCACTTGGTGCAGAGTGAGGCATTGGTGGGCAATGATAGGAGACCCAGGGAAACCTGGGTTGGATCCTTGAGCCAAACGGGTTTTACCGGTAATTTCACCGTCGTGCCTACGGGCGGGTGGGTTACCGGGTTTTCCCCGGAATTGGTGGTGGACTCGGGTTACTCTCGGAGTACTCCGTTTGTCCAGTGGGTGCTCTGAGAGTACTCGGGATTGAGTTTGTTGGCCGTTCAAAAAAAAAAAGTATAAAGATATGTGTGTGTATATATATATATCTACCTTTGCATTAACTTGCTATATATATAGGTACGAGATCAGGAGAAAACGCCCTAAAGTGTGAGAACGATGAGAACGCATCCTGACCCAACACGTGGCGCGAGATATGATTAGGGCCTGAGGGGTTTTTTTGTCTTTTCAATATTCTTCTTTTTTCCCGATTTCGTGTGTGACAGGCTGCTTCATTTTTGGCGTCCAATATAATTTTGGCGTTAACTAGAATCATTAATTACTTAGCGTTTACTGTTTTTCCCCGATTTCGTCTCATTGAATTAATTCTTTTTGTGTCACGTAGTTAATTTTTTTGGCGTTATGGCGTTTTCCAGGTCAATTTTTTTGGCGTTCGTGGCATTTGTTAATAATTGATTATCATTGATTAATATTTTATAAGATTCCAATAATACGAAATTAAAATAAACTAATAGTCTTCTGTGGATGGGATTACATCAGAGATGTACCCATCGCTTTGTTCATCACTTTCTTCAGATTCATCATCATCAAATTTTAGATTGGCGTATAACGCCATCACCTCGTCTCTTCTTTGCTGCAGCCTATCCTTGAATATCATTGCAACCCTGGATCTTGCATCGTTCGAAGGTGCTAAATCACAGAGTTGTTCAAGGAAAAATAGCCTCTTTGTCTTCAACATTTCCTCCATCAGCAATGAATATTGCACCCCGTGTTAATAAGTCACTTCAACCGTTCCTGCTTCTTCATGCACCACCCAACTGCTAAGTGTTGCTAGAGGAGTATCGTCAATATCATCATCATTATCGTCGTCGTCGTCATCATAATCATCATCATCATCTTCTGCCGGAAAATTTTCTCTTCAATCTTCTTATTACAGTACGAGTTCTTTCACAATCGTTGGCCATTGGAACCCCAAGGGCCAGAATATCCCTCTGAACCCCTTCATCCATACCAAGTATGGCTTTGATTGTCCTGACCTTCACCATTCTTCTATCAGAGAACTTTAGGATGAAACGTCTCTCCGACCTTTCAAACCTCCATGCAATAACCTCAGCCATTTTTTAAGTTTTTGGCGTTTTAGACAATGTTTTGGCGTGTTAAGTTGTGTTCTCATGTTCAACTTTTATAATGACTTTTTTTCCCGTGCACTGCCAGGTAATTATGGCATTTTGAAAAGAAAATAAATTCAATTCCCCAAGTATTTTGCTTTTAATATAATAAATGTTAGTAATTATGTTTCCGTCGCTTCATTTTACTGTTTTGCAGTTATTGTGTTTTCAGATTCATCTATTTATGGTTGTAACACGTCCCATCTTTACGGCTGTAATTATGGCGTTTTGTTTTCCAATGGCGTTTAGATAAAGATGACACTTTTGTTTTATTCTCTTTGCACATTGTTTTAACCTTTTTTTAGATTTATTATAATAGTATTTGTCCAAAGTAATTTTATTATAGTTTGGTAGTTTTGGGGGCATTTTATGGCATAATGGCGTTTCACAAGCATTTTCCCGTTTGGCGTTTTATTATATTTTTTATTATAGAATTAATGTATTGTTTGTTCTTAGCTGAAAATTACATAACAAACAACAGAAATAGAAAATTAAAAAAATAAAAATAGAAGTAATTTTTTATCCAAATCTTCACTGTCATCAGTTTCTTTCTTCTTTTTGAAACTATAAGAACTGTCACAAATAAATGGCGTTTTGGGTTTGGCGTGGTTTATTTTCTTTGTTCGTGTGTTGAAGTGTCTTTGTGGAGGTTGGAGACATAGATCGACTCCGTGTGGGTGGATGCTATTTGCTCATAATCTTCAATCCCATCATGGAGTCCAAAATGGCATTTACCCTAGTATCGGTCTCTTCTCCTCATCCAAAGCTTCTTCAAGAACAAAGAAGACAAAATGACATATCGGTGTCATTAGTCTCTTTTTCTTGAAATTTGTCCATCTCATGCAGCAAAATCTTACTCCCCTCACCTAACAAACCATTCAGCGAAACTTCATGCAGAACATTACTGAGTATTAAAGGAAATATGTTTGCCATCGTTGATTTCTCTCAACTTTTGGCGTTTTCAGAGTGAGTGGTTTTTAGGAATCATTGTGTTTTGTGTGTGTTTTTTTTGTGTGATCAACGAAGGTGGTGAGACGTTTATATTTATAGGATTTTCTTGGCGCGTAGTTTAGGCATGATATTATTTATAACCATAAATGCAATTAACAATTATCCGGATATAAGGCTTGCCGTTTATATATTATGGCGTTTTACGTTTTATGTTTTATGGCGTTTTTGTAGGCGAAGACCCTAACTAAAACAAAGAAAACAAGCTACAGTGATAAAATTGGCGTTTTGTATTTACTTGGCGTTTTATATTTCAATGGCGTTTTATGTAAGAAAGGATGTTTTACCCTTTTTACCCTTAATGAAGCGCGTCCACTTAATAATAGAATTGGTGTTTTTTATGAAAACGCCACCGCGCCAATCTAGTCCCTAGATTGTTTTGATCGGACGATCCATAACCGTTCTCACTGTTCTCTCACTTTTCACCGTTTTCACACTTTTCACCGTTTTCTCTAAATCCTGACCCTATATATATATATATATATATATATATATATATATATATATATATATATATATATATACCAACAGAACCAAGACATTTTTAACTCATTAACTTTGATTATCACATAAGATATTTGTATCTTTGCATTAGATAAATGTTTTTTGCATGGTTTGATAAATGCTTTTTGGATGGTTTGTGATTATGATTTGGTAGATGTATTGGTCGATTGTAGTATTGTTGGACTTGTAAGCCGTGGATTCGGATCTTCATGTCTTATGTGCATATGTAAGATAGATTCAGAACTACATATGTGTATGCATGTATGATAGTATTTTAACATTTGAAATTAAATTGCATGTTATACATATGTACACTTGCGTAAACATTTGAAACCTCATTTTATTAATGTAATGTTATGTTTTGTTAGGCAATTTCTACGGTTCTCGTTGCAAGTATGAAATGAAGATGTTGGTTTGGGTTGCAAGTATGAAAACACTGGTTTAGGATTTTATTGTATATCCCTTTCAACTTTAGAGATATATGTATTTTGTTACTTTGAAACTTTTGTAATTTTGTGTTACTTTGTAATTTATATTCTTGGGTTATTCTATATTAGTTTAATTTAATTTTGTTCTTTGTATATTTTATTTCATTTTTAGATAATTCGTTTACATTAAGAATTTTTAATAAATGTTTCTAGAAATTGAAACAAAAAATATATTTTTAGTTTAAACACCAAGAGATGAGGTTTTAGAACTGCATCTCTTGAATATATTGAGAAAAAATAGTTTTTGCTTAAATTGTCAAAAGATGCGGGTTTAGAACCGTATCTCTTGGACCCGCATCTTTTGGCTTATAACCATAAGATGCTATGCCATAAGATGCGGGTCTATAACTGCATCTCATAGCCAATTTACCCGCATCATTTGATCTTTTCTTTACTAGCCCTCTCAAACAACTAATACATTCAAATAGAAGGAAAACTGCAAGAAGCTTTGTTGTTAGCCTTTTTGAATAGCAAAGGACTTCAGAAGAGTGAAGATGTTGTAGTTCAATTGGATTAAAAACTTATCAAGATGGAAGAATATAGATTGAAAAGGTGATGCGAGTCTCTGGCAGGATGCTTCTACTAGAAATCCAATAAAAAGCGTCTTCCTTGATAGTGTCCGCCACCGTTTTATTAAAGTGGATATGATTATTGTTGAAAGTTGATGATGTGCCTAAACTTTTGAGTTTGTGCACTATTGTAAAACATAAATATATTCATCAAATATAACTAGTTTAACCAAACAGATTCTAATTTTAGCTTAAAGCGTTTCAATGAAATATAGATTTAAAGGAAACAACGATGCTATGTGTTGGGTATAATCTTGATGTTTCGGGTCGGTTCAAGTCGAGTACGGGTCAAGTCAGTTACAGGTCATGCAAATAAAGTGTCAACAAAAGAATTGGTCTATGTTGACCGAGTAGTATGGAAAAATCGTGGGATTGCATATTGACATGAGGAGATAGTGGGTAGCATGGAACAAATTACGTGGAAAGTTTGTTATTTTAGTTATATTTGTTTTCTATTTAAGTAGCAGGAGTTTATGTTTTCAATAGCCCATTTTTAGTTGTAATTTCTTTTGAAGTTCAATACAAAGAAAGAGTACATTAAATTGAGTGTGTGTTGTGTGTGTTCTTGGGCCTGAACCAACATTTGGTATCAGAGCAAGGTTGATAACGGGAGCCGGTTTGATAGTCAGTTTCGAGTAAGAGAGCAGCCCTTTGGCTGTGGGGCTGAAGAAGAAGCGGAAGCAGTAGGTTTGTAAGAAAAGGCAAGGGCTGATAACGAAGAACGCGGTTAGTAGAAAGAAAGCAAGCAGGTAGTGTGGAGGTGGTTACCGGAAATTAAAAGTGAGGTCTGATTTGTTTGCAATCATAAGTCGTGACAGGAGAAAAATGAATTTTGGTGGAGTTGATTCGCATTGAAAAGGAAGCAAGTGGTCAAGTTAATTGAAGGGAAGCACCACAAAATTCAAAGGCGGCGGCTGAGATTATTGAACGAACCAGGCATGCATGTTGGTGAAGCAAGCAACCACTTTCTTTTTAAAACCCCTATTGAAGCAAGAAAATAAGTGGCAAACTCACACCTCATTTGTTATCAATTAATTATTGAATGGATCGAAGAAAGAAGTCAAGAGGAAAATTATGTGGTGATATTGTTGAAAGAAGAAAGTGTTGCAAAGAAAGAGAGAAAGAAAGAAAGATCAACAACCAAAGAAAGAAGAAAGAAAGCCGGTGCCGTGAAGAAAGAAGAAAGACGGGTGCTTCGTTGATCTCAAAAGAAAGCGGAAGAAAGAAAATCAGGTAGCAAGTAGCCTGAAACAAGTCAGCAAGCAAGAGGATTCGAAGAAGGTAAGCAAGAAAGGATTCGAATCACATGAGAAAGAAGCGTTTAAGAAGAAAACCCATTCGGGTTAGCAAGAAAGAAGGTTAGCAAGATACTGCACCCGTGTGGTTCGTTTAGCAAGAGTAAGATTCGAGCCATGAGCGGTTCATAGCAAGAAGCAAGTAGCAAGATTGAATCTTTGTGATTTGGATAGCGTGAAACGCAAACAAGAAAGAGAAAGACCTAACCGTATGGTTCGAGTAGCAAGTTAGCAAGAAAGACGATTCGAAGCAAGTAAGAACGAATTCGAATCAAGCAAGAAAGCAGGTTTGGCAAGAAAACCGATTCTGGTTTTTAGCATGGAAAGCAAAGAACCGACATCAAGATTAAGGGGGTGAATGTTGGGTATAATCTTGATGTTTCGGGTTGGTTCAAGTCGAGTACGGGTCAAGTCAGTTACAGGTCATGCAAATAAAGTGTCAACAAAAGAATTGGTCTATGTTGACTGAGTAGTATGGAAAAATCGTGGGATTGCATATTGACATGAGGAGATAGTGGGTAGCATGGAACAAATTACATGGAAAGTTTGTTATTTTAGTTATATTTGTTTTCTATTTAAGTAGCAGGAGTTTATGTTTTCAATAGCCCATTTTTAGTTGTAATTTCTTTTGAAGTTCAATACAAAGAAAGAGTACGTTAAATTGAGTGTGTGTTGTGTGTGTTCTTGGGCCTGAACCAACACTATGTTTGGCCCATCAAAAATAGTCGCTTCATGTAAAAGAAGTAGAACCTGATTTCTAAATTATCATAATGATTAGTCAAATTGGAAAAATAGAATTAAGGGTGAGTTGAAAACTCACACTAAACAGAATGTTTTCGGTCTAATAGTCCATAGACCTGAAATTATATAAAACATGTCTTTTGTGTATGTGGCTTAACACATGTCCAAACCTTCTAGAAGGCTGACACTATCATGAAAAGATCAAACCATCATATTATCTATTGGGCACTAGGACTGAACACTCTTAGGAAACCAACCAATCAACTTTGCCGCCTTCCTCAACTTGGCCGGAGACGTTCTCCTATTTAAGTCTGGACTATTCATCCATTACCTCACTTTTGTTTAGTACTCTAGATATAAACTCAACATTATATCTACATCAATTCTTCATTTGAGTGTGTACTAGAGTCTTTATCTCTCATTCTACAAAAACTATTTGTCATTTGGTGAGATATTTAACCGTCAAACCCATCATCCGGGACCAACAATTCTCGAGAACATACACTATACAAACTCGGATTTGAATACGCTATGGCTAATGTATACGTTAACGAAATGAATATAGTTTGAACACCTAATGAGCTCCCAAGGCAGTTGAGTGCTTAAAAAGTAGTATGACACATCTAAAAGATGTAGTCTTCTTGCATCAATAAACATGCACATAATAAGCATTAATATGATACACTACTCGAAAAAAGACCTTTAATGACGATTAAAGGGTAGATATGAGACACCAAAAAGTGTCAAGGAAGCCCTATCATACATTAAAGATGGCATACATTTGTGTGTTATCCTTTTATAACACGCATTTGTGACACACCTTGATGACACGCTATAATGACACGCGTTTATGACAGGCCTAATGACACACGTTTATAACATGTTTTTTGACATGCGTTAATGACACATATTCATGACGTTCAACTATGCGTGTCATGGTTTTAATTGTTTAAGAATATATATATATATATATATATATATATATATATATATATAGGGGGCTGCTAGAATGAGAACCACCCCGAGTTGTAAGAACCGCGAGAACTACACCCCACGGAGCGTCGTTCGCCGCGATTTTTTTTTTACAAGTAGATGTGTGCATTATAAACACGGCCGTAAAAAATCACGGCGAACGGCGCTCCGTGGGGTGTACTTTTTTACACCTCAAGTTTGGTGTTTTTTAATTTTTTTTCTTTTTTCTTTTTTTTTTCACCAAACTTGAGGTGTAAAAAAGTACACCCCACGGAGCGCCGTTCGCCGTGATTTTTTACGGCCGTGTTTATAATGCACACATCTACTTGTAAAAAAAAATCACGGCGAACGGCGCTCCGTGGGGTGTAGTTCTCGCGGTTCTTACAACTCGAGGTGGTTTTCATTCTAGCGGCTCCCTATATATATATATATATATATATATATATATATATATATATATATGGGGAAGGTTCATTTGAGAAGAAAATTAATTTGAGAAGAAAAAGAACAAAGAGTATAATTGTAAAACATTAAATAGTTTTTTTTCTCATCTCATTTATGATTGTTTTTTGACTAATTAATTAGTCATAAAGATTATCATCCTCCACATTAAATTTTTTGCTTACACGCATCAAAATTTATCCTACACGTTTTGAAATTTATCCTACACATATTAAATTTATACTAGACACCTCGTAATTCATCATACATATCTCGTAATTTATCCTACACTTTAAATTAATTTTCTTTTGTTCTTTAGAAAAATATATTTTTTGAAAATAAGTTACAAATTTAATATAGTTAGTTATTAAAAAGAAAGAGTACCAATTAATAATCTATTTAAGTTTACCAATATACCCTTACACTAATATTAAATGCAAAAATAAAATGAAGTAAAATGAAGGGTTCTTATTGGTTGAAATTTATTCTTTTTTATTCTTACAAAAAATTTCTTCTCATTTGAACTCTCCACTATATATATATATACATATATACATATATATATAGGGTCGGGATTTAGAGAAAACGATAGAAAGTGTGAGAACGGTGAGAACGCTTAACGATCGTTCGATCAAAACAATCTAGGGACTAGATTGGCGCGGTGGCGTTTTCGTAAATAACATCAATTTTATTACGTAATCGCGCTTCATTAAGGGAAAAGGGTCTTTTGACTACTCCGCACAAAACGCCAAATCATGAAATAAAACGCCAAAAACAAAAATCACAGACCATTCTAAGTACAACGCCAAACTTAATTATAGTAAAATCATGCCAAAAAAATCCTATATATACAACATCTCAGAGCTTCAGTTAAAAACACACACAAAAACCAAAACGCCATATTTCATATAGCCCATTGGCCTTAGAAACGCCAAAAAACCCAAACATCAAATATGTTCAACCCCAAAAACGTTTTTTTGAAATTCAGTTTGACTGTCAGTAAGATTTCGCTCAATGAAATAGACAAAATCCTCAAGTGAGGATATAGTCCATTTCATTGAGTAAAATCTCATTGACTTATCCTAAACTTCCATCAAATTTATAACGCCAAGACATACAAAAACATTATTGAGGTTTGTTGTCAATAAAGTTTAGCTGTATGGGGTGGACAACATTGTCAGTTATCTTTCTTAACCGAGGATTAACAATGTTGTCCATCTCGTACAGCAAAACATTATTGATTTTAGCATGATCAAAATTTGAGATTTAAGGTGATCTTATTTCGTGGCGTTCTTTTTATCGGTAAAACGCCAAAAAAGTTAACAAATCAAACATCGTTGGTTGTAAAAATTCAAGATTGATGGCTGAAGGATATAACTCAATAACATTTTGCTGCATAAGATGGACAAAAATTCAAGAAAAGATGCTGATGTCAGACTGTGTGCTTCCAAACAGCAACAAAAAAAACTAGTTGAAAAAAAAAACAAAATGAATCATACGAAAGTCGAACCAGCCAGTTAACATGATTCAAAAAAGAGAAGAAAGAGACCGGAGACAGAGAAGATTTGGAAGATCAATTGTTTATGTATTCTTTTTTTATTTTCCTTTTCAGTTAATTGTTATATAATAAAACGCCATATATAATAAAAACGCCAAAACAGCCAAAAATGTTTGTTTAAACGATAACATCCAGTTAAACGCCACCAAAAAACTCCCAAACCATAATAAAATTACTTTGAAAAATTATTATAAAAAACCCAAAAAGCAAACTTGAAAATGTAGCTAGAAACAGTAAACACAAAATCAGTAAATACTGAAGAATCTAAAACGCCAAAATTGAAAGATGGGACGTGTTACAGACTTCAGAGATAAAGCTTATCAAAAACATTAATTACAAAACAGTAACTGAAAAGACAAATACTTTATTATAATAACGCACCGCCTAATTTAGGCGCAAAAAAGACATCCTATAAAATGATACATCTCAGCAACTTCCATTTGATCAAACTAAAAAAACAAACGCCAATATTACTAAATACCACCCACTGTAAAACGCCAACAAATAAATTGAATGAATTGTTATCAGAGGGGATTACCTCAGAAAAATTTTGCTGCATGAGATGGACAAAAATTGAGGAAAAAAATACTGATGCCAGTCATATGGCATTTTGTATTTTTTGTTCTTGAAGAAGGTTTGGACGAGGAGAAGAGGTCAATGACACTGAAGAGTGGGTTCACTATAAAGATGAAGATCCAGATAAAGAAAAATCGAAAAACCCACTCACACGCCATAGATCTATGTCCCCAAACATCCACAAAAAAGCCAGTTCAACAGACGAGCAGGCAAAAAAAATCAAACCCATGGTTTTGTTAAGTTTTACTTTAAACGTCATATATTTGATGATAGTTCTTGTACTATTAAAGAAGAGAAAGACTGATGACATTGAAGATTGGGAAAAGAGATGCGATTAGGATTTTTATTTTGTTTCCTTCCCTTGTATTTTTTTTCCTGTGGTTGAAATATAATTTAACAATAGTAAAATGCCAAGATACCACAAACGCCAAAATGTTTATAAAAAAAATAGATCAATAGGCCAACTTGTTTAAACGCCTTGGAAAACGCCATTCAAATAGATTTCCTGCCCCCTGGGTTCCGAATGGCATACGATGTGAATAACACCATAAATGCCATAAACGCCAAAATGTTGATACAATGGAACCATTAAAACGCCATTAATTATTGAATTTGGTTAACGCCAAAAATCTCAAAAACCAAAAATTAAAACAACATTGTGAAAAAGCGGAACAGGAAAAGAAGAAGATGAAAGGACAAAAAAGCCCTTCCGCCCTTTTCTAAGCAGCGTGACACGTGTTGAGCCAGGAAGCGTTCTCACCGTTCTCACACTTTTGATCATTTTCTCCCGATCCTGTTTCTATATATATATAGAAAAAGTATATCGTACATTACGGCTTAACGTACTTCACGTACAACAACGTGCGTGATTTGTTCTATAACATGCGTGATTAATGTTTTCAATATGCGTAATTAATGTGTTTCAACATGCGTGATTTTGGATTTTTGAGTTATAACGTGCGTGATTTTAAAATGAACGTGCGTAATTACCTGTCTTACGTGATGTAAGTTAAGCCGTAATGTACGTTAACCTTCCTCTATATATATATATATATATATATATATATATATATATATATATATATATATATATATATATATATGGAGAAGATCATGCGAGAACCACCTCTTATTGTGAGAACCGCGAGAACCAATGTGAACACACCAAAAATGCCTAAAAATAGCTAAAAATCACATAATTTTTTTTTAATATTTTTTATATAAAAATCGCTACTTTTCGAAGCCAAAAAAAAAAAAAAAAATTTTAAAATGTTTTTTTTTCCCACTAAAAGTAGCGATTTGAGCATAAAAAATATTAAAAAAAATTATAGATTTTTTTTTTATTTTTTTGGGGGTTTAGTTTTTAGCATTTTAGCTGGGGGGGGGGGGTTAGGTTTTTTTGGGGGTTTTAGTTTTTAGCATTTAGCTTGGGGGGGGGGGGGTTAGGTTTTTTTTTTTTTTTTTTGGGAGGGGGGGTTAGGTTTTTTTAGGTTTTTTTAGCTATTTTAGGTTGTGTTCACATTGGTTCTCAAGGTTCTCACAATAAGGGTGGTTCTCGCATGAGCCCCTCCATATAAATATATATATATATATATGTAGAATTACTAACTTTCCCTAGAGAACCAAAACAATATATATATCCATTTCCTAACAAAATACACATATACAAAAAACAATTCATTTCGTAGTCATATGTCAAATATATTACAAATATCTTACGTTAACAAAAAATATTGTCTGTCGTACATACTTCGACATCTAAAATAGCCCACTTAAAAACAAACGTTGCCCCATAAATTGAAAACTTTTCGCGTATTCCATCAATATTCTCTTCTACCTCTTTGCATCCCCCAACCTGAGAATAAAATTAAAGAACTTAAATACATGCACTCTGATATGAAAAAGGAATCGATGACATAAACCAAACGCTAATAGCAAAGAATTTAAAACTTAAACTTTCATGTCACATTATCACAAGTTAACACACCCCTAAAATGCTTTCATATATGGAAACAACCTAAACTGATAGAACCAAACCCCAACTTCTATAAGATCCAAACATCAAACGTCAACCCTTGCAGAACCAAAGTGCATAAGATCCAAACATCAAGCACTTGGAAACCAATTAATTCTAAACATCCAAACACAACAACCTCTTAACCATGCAAAACAAACTAAACTCTGCATATAGTAAACCAACCCAAAACACCACTCTATCAAACCAACAATTCATCAAATCAAACATGCAATTCTCATCAAAATCCCCAAAATTATAAACTAAATTGGATGATTTAATAAAAGTTTTGCAACTAATTAGCTTACAAACTAATAATTCTTCAAAAGTAGTCATCTAAAAAATAGTACTTACATTGTCATTGGTAAGTATTTCAATTCCTTTTTCAATCACTAATTTTTTGATGAACTTCAACACATAGTAGCCACATTCAATACCCCATCTGATATGGACACTACACAATTAAGAGTTCTGATTCACTCAATGAAGTTAAAGCTGCATTTTCAAAACATAGACGCTACACAACAAAAAATATTGTTATGCTTCTTTCAATAAGAATTAAGCGCTCACCTTAGCATTGACCCAGTTGACTTTAACCCTGATTCTGGTTCCACTTTGTACAGCATACAAGGCCATTGCCAACCAAAAAAATAAGAAATACATCCTATTAATATAATATAAATTTTTGATAATTTATATTACTTACGCAATGATAATTTGCTTCAACACCGGATTATTGTGCTATTCCTTATAGAATCAACATAATGGCAAGTATTTTTTTTCTGTCTGTTACCACAAACGCCCAGCGTCTTCTACAAAAACGAAAGTAAGCCGAATAATAGTTTTTTTTTGTTTATGAATAGTTATTTAAATGGAACATGAAACCCGATATTGTAGGGAAATAGGATGATGTCATTGTCTTTTCTTGTAAATAACCGATCTGTAACCATTCTACTTGCATCATTAATATGTTTAGGTTTTGGTTTACGTTCACTGGTGTGATTGCAATCGGGCTCACACAACAAGTACCATGATCATGTTTTGGCCCATTTTTTATTTGCTCATACAAGAACCTGTTAACATACAACAACTAAATTGATTAAATAAATTGTCTTTTACGAACAATTATTTAAACTAAATTTAAGTGCTTACATCATATAAGAAGTAATGAGAGAACTGATCAGCTCATCCAATGAAAACTGCTTCAAATCATCCCAATTTAAATACGTGAAACACTCGTATCCAAATAAATCGTCCATACATTGTAATTTTATAGAATCATCCTTTGAAACTTGTGCATCAACCACCGTCGCACTCATCACCAAAACAACATTGTTTTCAACTCTTTTCCTTCTCTTCCTTTGTGCTCTCGTCATCTTCCTTTTTCCTTCATTCACTTGTATATTCTCCTTTTCCTTTTACAATTCAGGTTCTCTTTTCCATTTTTTTCTTTCTCACTTTACACTTTTTTTCCTGTGACCTTTTCCACTTGTACAATCTTTTGTTCATTCTCTTTTCGTTTTCCTTATTAGTTCTTCTTGGTTGTTTTATTTTTCTTCTTACTTTCTAAATCTTTCACAACTTTTGTTTTTGGTTTCGCCACCATTTTTCTCTGCAAAAAAAATATAAATTCTTTATATTAAACCTCATGTATATATGCATTAGATCTATGAAAATAATATTTCGAAGTCTGAGCATCGAATGACGAGATGTCTTTGCCAGCTTAGTATGTGCCCAACTGCATCTTTGACCTGCATAATGCACTCATTTTCAAGCGGAATTGATCGTAACACTTCTTTATGTAAACATACTTCCAACATAACTTGAAGAAACTCTTCTTCATTTGTATCCATCGGTACGGTTCCTTTGTACGGTTCCTTTGGCGACTTTATTTGATGCATTGTTGACCGCAAGAAAACACGACTTATCCTACAAATATATATATATATATATATATATATATATATATATATATAGAATGTTACTTGTTGTAGCCAAGACTTGTAATGAATTCTTATAAAATATAAGGAAATTATTTTAAAAAGAACACTTGTACCCAAGACTTACAAGTGGTTCTTCATCTGGGTCGTCTTCAAACTCTTCATTGCCCCATTGGCAACTTCTGCCTTCTAACACATTTTTCATACATCTTTTCAATTTCTCTAACTCATCTTCAAGTTTGTTGATCAGTTTATCATACTTCTTCTTCTCAGTGTCCATGTCATGCTTTACAGTATTTGGTAAGTAAAAGTATTGTTGTGGCGTTATAAATTTACCTATCCCGCGTACATGCCCACGTTGTTCATAAGTACCTAAGGCCCGTGTAAGCACATCATGTGTTCCACATGTAACCTCTCAAGAAGCTAATTCATATATATTATCTTATAATTAAACAAAAGATATCTATAAACACACTGATAGTTGCAGTGATTTAATAATATAGAGGATGTACACAAAGTAGTGATGTCAATTATATAATTAAGGTCAAAGGTAGCAAAAAGTCAACTGTAAGTTTGGATTAGTTACATAATGTTGGCACAGTTGAGGATTCTCTGATCGTGTAAGTATTCAACCTATTTTCTTATAAATGAGTCAATTCGAGTTATGTTCTTCTACAAACTGAAAAATAACAGTTGAATGTGCCAAATCAATTGATTTGTTTGTTGAAAGTCGTCCATAGAATATCAGTTATAGTGTATGGTGTTAGTTCTAAACCTGTTGTATTGTTTTAGGTTGTAGTTCTATCATCTGTGACCTTGGTTGACTAGCTAAAACATAATCCACACTAACCCACACCATGCTTGTAATACATGACCACGTTCTATATGTTTAGTTGTGATAACTCCTTAACAATTTATAAATCCATTTGATAACTTTACATAGATATCTTCGGTCACAAAGTATATACAATCGCATTAATATGTTCTAAATCATGAAAACAGTTACGTGATTGTGTATTCTCTTTTTTCTTCAAGTGTACCTCGACCTCAGATCACTTACATATTAGCAGGGTTGTTATATGTCTAATTTTATCTAATATCTACACAAACTCTCTCTCACACATACTCTTAGCTGAATTTTGTTCTTCTGCCCAAACATTAAACTAACATGAATGTTACGGATAATCGCCCAAATTGAACACATAAACTAACGATTACAGTGATGACATCAGAACCAGTTATACTAACATAGACAACAAGAACAAACCAACTACTACTACTACTACAAATCAGTCTACTAAATTGGCCAAATCAACTTATATATTCAACCTTTAAACCTCATATTGTAAGATCAAAGAAAGACTTACAATTCTATTAACAACCACTTGGACATTTGAGTCGAAACCTATAGTTTTCAATTCTCTTGCTTTCTCTACAACATTGGCTTATGAATCTCGTCTTCCCCCAAGCTAGTTTCTTGCATCTAAATTATCAAGAATAACAAAATTGAATTAACATAAACAAATACAAGTGACTTAGTGGGTTAATTAAATTCATACAATCTCAGCAGTGAGTTTTGCATATCCTTTTCTGCTCAAATGATGATTGTATTTATGATGTGCATGAACTTCTTTTGCTTTCTTACTTCTCTCCTGCTTTAGAAACATCAAAATGTATATATCATGTTAGATAAGTTATGGACTATAGAACAAATACAGACACGAAAAGTTTGAACAAACCTCCAATTGTATTGAAGTTCTTTGTGCTACAAATAGTTTCCAGTCTTTTCTTTTTTCAAGAACGAATACTTAGAAGGAGGATTAAGTAATTTCTTCTTCTCCTCATGGTCGTCTGTTTTGTGTCTCAATGTAATCCTTGTATAGAGTATGTTTGAAGTTTCTCCACTTTGTCCCAGTTGATTTAAGAGTTTGCTTTCGGCTCTTTAGGTCAACCATAAAATGTGCCTTAAAAACAAAACAAACAAAATATTCGAAAACCAGTTAACCTAGGGCTGCACATATTCCGGTAACACTCTAATATTCTAATATTCTAACCCTATCTCCAAGCACATAGTTTTCTGAGGGTCAATAGTTTAAAACTCAAAAGTTATTCAGATTTGGATTCAAGTAAGGAGGGAAAAGTGATTATTATAGTAAGTGTGAAATTACCAAAATACCCTTAACTCTAAACACCTCATTTTGGTTTTCACGTTGTTTAGGGTCAAAATAATCAGATTTGGATTCAAGCAAGGATGGAAAACTAACTGCTGAAATAAGTGGAAGTTCTAAAACACCCTTAACTCTAAGTACCTCATTTCGAGTTTCTAATTATCAGGGTCAAAATAATCAAATTCGGAAAATGACTTAAAGAGTTGTTGTATGTAGCAAGTGATTATCAGATTTTGGTTGTTCAAATGGCAATAATTACCTTAAATTTTCATTCCTCGCATTTCCATTTTACTTTGCAGCTTTTGTTTTGCTTTGTGGCCAATTTGGAGTTTCTTGACCCTCCCACTTGTGGTAAATATACATGATTAGGCTTCTTTTGTTGCTAATAGAATTGAAATTACTAAATTACCCTTAACCGTCAACAGGAATTCCATCATCATCAATTGTTGGGGCTCGATTTGAATGTGTATATGTGCATCTTAACAAAAGCAACATTGATTCATTGTAGCAGTTTGTATGTAATGGTTTGACATTATAGCATTGGTATATAATGGTTTGGTATATGAAGTCATGAAGAAACAAGGTTTTATGAAGAATTAAGTGGATCAATGCACCTACCTCAAGGTGAGTGGGAGCAAATTTACTATATTGGTCCTTTACGTAGATGGTATTCTATTGGCAAGTAATAGTTTAGATATGTTACATGAGTCGAAGTGACTTCTTTCGTGTACTTTCGACATGAAGGATCTCAGAGAAGCCTTTTATATATTGGCATCAAAAGACACCGAGGTAGACACAAAGGAATTTTGGGATTGTCTCAAAAGGCCTACATTGAATGTATCCTTATCCGCTATAACCTGCAACATTGCTCACCTTCTATATCTCCAGTAGTTAAGGGAGACGTTTTTTGGTTTGTGGAGTGTTCGAAAACAGAGGTTGAAAGGAGAAAATTAGAATGATACTTTACGCGTCAATAGTTCGGAGCCTTATGTATGCTCAAGTCTGTACTCGCCTAGATATAGCTTATATTGTTGGAATGCTAGGTCGTTATCAGACTAATCCTGACCTAGATCATTGGAAAGCAACTAAGAAAGTACTTCGATATCTACAAGGGACAAAAGACTATAATCTAACTTATAGAATAAGTGATAGTTTAGAAGTGGTAGGTTATTTGACTCTGACTTTGCTAAATACAAAGAGGACAAGAAACTCACTTTGGTGTATACCTTTATGTTAGCAGGCAGACTTATCGCATGGAAGAGTCATAAATAATAGTTGACCACAACTTCCACCATGATGGCAGAATACATTGTTTTTTGTAAGCCAACCTGTCGTGGAATGTTGCTTAAAAGTCTAATCACTAGACTCAAGTAGTTAATTCCATTTCTAGACCATTGAACATGTACTGTGATAATTCAGTTGCCGTTAACTTCTCGAACAGTAACAATCCGATTGGTGCTGGTTTATATCTTGATACAAAATACTTGTTCGATCGCGAGCGAGTTGGGGAAAATGATCTTTGTATTGAGTATATAAGTACTAAGAATATGCTTATGGATCAGATAACTAAAGGTCTTCCACCTAAAGTATTCCGAAGAACTTGGTTTGAAGATGGGATTTACTGAAGACCTTATTTAGTGGCACATTGTACTTACTTACATTTTATTAATAAAATTTCCTCGCTTATTTGATTTGTTTGTCTCTAAATATGTATCAGCCAACCTAATGAGCATATAGACAATAATTATACAAATCAAATGTTAAGGGCTTACTTCTCAATATGATCCTAACTACTTGAGTTTTAACTTTGGTGTTGTAGTATGATTAGGGATCTTGAATTGAATATCGATTCAATGATTGTCTTTCTCTGCTACGATATTGGTTTAAAACTAAAATGAATATTAACTCCTGATTAGACTTACCTAATACTCATAATAAATAATAACTCGGCCAGGAGAATGTAAGAATGTATTTAATATGTATTCATATGGTCAATATTATTGTTTATATATTATAATTGATCAATTACTTAATTGCCCCTGTTCCATATGGTCAATATTATTGTTTATATATTATAATTGATCAATTACTTAATTGCCCCTGTTCCATTATTTGGTAAATATTCAAAAGACATATTTACCCTTACTAGAACAACCCTTAGGTGTATAAATACTCATCAGATAGGGTCTAAGGTTAACACAATCACCACCATAACACCACTCATAAATCATCCCCATCTCTTTACTAAATCGCTGTCATCGTCATATACCCCTAAATGGGAACCGGACTAGTTATATCATGGCTACAATCATCTCCACGATTTCACAATTAAAACGGCTACACATATTTTTTCAGCTTATTTCTATCATGTTTATCCATAAAATTGATCAACATCTACTACTTCTCTCCCTTTATTTTCTTTCCCATGACCATCTGGCTACAAAATCATAATGCTTTATTAGGTTTGAGTTATTTAAGGTAACTTTACAACTAATGAGCAAATTAGAGAAAAAGTTCTCGTGAAACCTCTTTAGAACATCGCCTTGACATTGGGCACTTCTTCTAGGGAAAGAAATTGAAGCTACTAAGCTAAATAAGCGAAAAAAAGATGAAATCGAAACCCAAATAAATTTTGAAAAAGGCCCCGGATTTTCGCTCCGTTTTAGATAACATACTGATTGAGCCGACCCTGTACTTTTTATTAGTCAAATGTCTAGTGAACTTTCCTATCACGTGGGAAAAGAATTATGGTAGAATATTACTTATGTTTTTTTTTTCAGATAACTTATGTTTGAACTGTATAACTTCATTAAGTTCTCTCTGAATATTTCTGTGCTTTCAAAACCATTGTACATGTAAGTATGTAACCCCAAAGCATGAGGAAACAAAAGAAAAAAATAGTGTTCGAGTTTAATGAGTTAACAAACATAAACAAACTTTCATGATGACCAAAAACAATAACCATAACCGCGATGTCGGTTATTGGATAACCATAACCATAACCGATCGGTTGTGGTGGTTATGGTTATTCGGTTTTCATGGTTATAGCGGGTCGGTTATGGATGGTTAACCGTGTATTTAGCTTAGGTAAAAATAACTTATTTTTTTAACATAAAATAAATTGTTATTGCATATTTGTATATATTAATTATTAGTATATTACATATTATTAAAAAAATACATATAATATATAATATTAAAAACCAATTATTAGCGAATATTCAAATAAAGTGATATGATACATTTCATAAATTCAAATAAACAGTCAGCCAAAACCACAAAATGATATGAAAAGCGCATAAGTACTAACAATATTCATCAAAAACATAAAATATTAAAAATATATTGAAAAGTTCTAAATCCTATAAAGATTTATTACATGTCGGTTCGGTTCTGTTATGGTGGATATGAAAAAAATGATAACCATAACCGACCTGCTACTTTCGGTTTTCAAAAAAAACAATTAACCGACCCACCGGTTTTTTATTTAGTTCGATTTTATCGGTTAAATCGGTTATGGTTTGGTTAATTCAGTTTTTTGCACACCCTTCATAATGGGATCCATGATTATGTCCCGAAGCATTGTTAAATCAACATATAATCTTGGAAACTATAAGACAATCTATACCACTTCTTCTAAGAAAAAACAAGTTGCGGTTGTAGATGCTACAATACGAGAAGTTTGCCATGATGTTTTTACAATCTATCCAGAACAAAAACAATAATTTAATTTCATTCCTCGGATTAAACTATATTAACAGTGGAAATTGGTCTCATAGGCTTCTACTTTCCGGCTCAATTACTTAAATCTTTTATTTACCAAAAACTTACACATTTTTCATATTTGTAGTCAATCCAACAATTTGTAGATCCTCATTGTTCTTTCTTGCGTAATTTTAAGTGTTAAATTGCTTATTTTATGCGTTCATATTGGCTCTAACTATCTGCACACCCTGTTTGCCTATCTGCACACTTAGGGTTTACCTACGCTGCGTATAGGTCTATACGCAGCGTATAGGATTAACCATATACGCTGCATATAGACCTATACTCAGCGTATATAAACCATGGATTTCAGAGCCTTATCAACAATCATTGAACATAAAACAAGGGTTTATATACGCTGCGTAGGGACCTATACGTAGCGTATATAAAGCTCAATTTTTGTATTTTTTTATGTATTCCTTTGTTTATTTATAAAAAAAAGAAAATTATTTATAAAAAAACAATATTATTGGTAAAAATACAAATATAAATTATAAAAATTAAAAATAATATAACTATTATGAATTATAAAAATTAAAAAAGAAAATTATTTATAAAAAACAATATTATTGGTAAATAATACAAATATAAATTATAAAAATTAAAATAATACAACTACTATTAATTATAAAAATTAAAAAAGAAAATTATTTATAAAAAACAATATTATTGGTAAATAATACAAATATAAATAATAAAAATTAAAAATAATATAACTATTATGAATTATAAAAATTAAAAAAGAAAATTATTTATAAAAAACAATATTATTGGTAAATAATACAAGTATATTATACGATACGATGTAACACCATACGCTACTACACTATACGATACGATGCAATATGATACACTACTATACGATACGATATAACACTCGTATAGGTCTATAGGTGTATATATGTCCCGTATAGGCCTATAGATGTGTTGAGGTCCCGTGTAGGCCTATAGGCATATACATCACCTATACGAGACTTATACTATACACTATACACTATACGATACGATGTAACACGATACGCTACTATACGATAAGATATAACACCCGTATAGGTCTATAGGTGTATATATGTCCCGTATGGGCCTATAGGTGTGGTTTAGGTCCCGTCTAGGCCTATAGGCGTATACAAGACCTACATGGAACCTATACAAGACCTACATGGAACCTATACGCTACTACACTATACAATACGATGCAACACGATAAGCTACTATACGATACGATGTAACACCCGTATAGGTCTACAGGTGTATATATGTCCCGTATAGGCCTATAGGCATATACAAGACCTACATGGAACCTATACGAGACTTATACTATACACTATACGATACGATGCAACACGATACGCTACTATACGATACAATATAATACCCGTATAGGTCTATAGGTGTATATATGTCCCGTATAGGCCTATAGGTGTGGTTTAGGTCCCGTGTAGGCGTATAGGCATATACAAGACCTACATGGAACCTATACGAGACTTATACTATACGATACGATACAATAATATACACTATACGATACGATACGATATAGTATACGATACGACACTATAGTATAGGTCATGTATAGGCCTATAGGCAGATACAAGACATATATGAGACTTATACGAGGTTTATATGAGACTTATACTATACGATACGACACTTAATTTTTTTTTTAAAATTCACCCTTTATATACGCTACATATAGGCCTATACGCAACGTATATAAAGGGTAAAAAAGTATATTTTTACCACAAGTTTGTGGTTAAAAATAAAAATTACCCTTTATATAAGCTGCGTATAGACCTATACGCAGCGTATATAAAGTGTCAAAAAGACAATTTTACCCTTACATATGGTTGCGTATAGCCCCAAATGCAGGGGTAAAATGGTATTTCCCACTATACGCTGCGTATAGACCCATACGCAACGTATATAAAGGGTCAAAAGACATTTTTACCCTTGCATTTGGCTTCGTATAGCCCCAAATGAAGGGCTAAATGGTCTTTTTGACCCTTTATATACGCTGCGTATAGACCTATACGCAGCGTATATGAAGGTTTTTTATAAAGGTTATATCGAATCGTACAGGTGTAGTATTGGTCACGAATCGGCCTCGTATAAGCCTATAAGTGTGATATGGTATCGTATAGCGTAGTATATGTCACGTATTGACCTCGTATAAGCCTATAAGTGTGATATGGTATCGTATAGCATAGTATATGTCCCGTATAGGCCTATAGGCATATACATCACCTATACGAGACTTATATTATACACTATACGATACGATGCAACACGATACGCTACTATACGATACGATATCACACTTATAGGCTTATACGAGGTCAATACGTGACCTATACTACACCTATACGATACGATATCACACATATAGGCTTATACGAGGTCAATACGAGACCTATACCACACGTATACGATACGATATCACACTTATAGGCGTATACGAGGTCAATACGTGACCTATACTACACCTATACGATACGATATAACACTTATAGGCTTATACGAGGTCAATACGAGACCTAAACCACACCTATACGATACGATATCACACTTATAGGCTTATACGAGGTCAATACGGGACCTAAACCACGCCTATAGGCCTATACGAGCGTTATATCATATCGTATCGTATCGTATCTTATAGTGTATAGTGTAAGTCTCGTATAGGTTCTCTGTAGGTCTTGTAATTCATAATGTTTGTATTATTTTTTATTTTTATAATTCATAATGTTTGTATTATTTTTAATTTTTATAGTTCATAATATTTGTATTATTTTAAATTTTATAATTCATAATATTTGTGTTATTTTTAATATTTAATATTTATATTTGTATTACCAATAATATTGTTTTTTTATAAATAATTTTCTTTTTTTTATAAATAAACAAAGAAATACACAAAAAAAATAAAAAAATGAAGCTTTATATACGTTGCGTATAGATCCCTACGCAGCGTATGAGACAAAAATGACACAACTACCCTTGTATTTGGCTTCGTATAGCCTCAACACAAGGGTATAAAGGACATTTTCAGACCTTATATACGTTGTGTATAGGTCTCTACGCAGCGTATATAAACCTTGTAAAACACTGATGCTTCAAACCTACCAAAATGACCCCAAATTTTTAGATGGTTTATATACGCTGCTTAGAGACCTATACGCAACGTATATAAACCTTGTTTTCTGTGCAATGGTTGGTTATTAGGCACTGAGATCCATGGTTTATATACGCAGCGTATAGGTGAATACGCAGCGTAGAAGGTTAACCCTATACGCTGTGTATTGACCTATACGCTGCGTATATAAACCCTAGTTTTGCTAGGGTTTGGTGTGCCAATAGACACACCCTTCATATTTACATGTAATTGAAATTAGAATCGAAAGAAAAAAAAAAGTCGTATTTTTCATTTTGTTTTGCGCTTGAAAAAAGGTGTTTGGATTACATACCACTTGCTAAATTTATTTCTAAACCAATCACTTCTAGTTTTATTATCTCTTAGGGGGAAGGCGGTCCGTTATGGGGAGTCCATAACGAGTGATAGTGTTATGGAACACCGCCGCCTCTATCTATATAACGAGTGATAGGAAGAACGAGTGACATTTATAACACGTTGAACAATTATTGAGGGATGTGTATGACTTGTACATTGTGTATTAATACTTGTATATTGGAATCCCATCACTAGTGATGACCACCCCCACTACATTTCTATCACTAGTGATAGAATATTGGGTGACGACATGGCATGATTTGATTGGATAGTAGGAGTGATAGAATTCTATCACTAGTAACCACCCCCTCCCTTAGAACATAATCTTTGAAATGTAAAATGAAAATAGTTTAAAATCAATTAATCTAAACTAGTTTAATACCCGTCCGGTGAACGGGTATTTTAATGTCATAATGACATATACTTTTTTTCTTTGCACTTTAAACAAAAGATGATAAACAGGGTATGTGTATAAACAATATTATTTGATTATAAAGATATAATATGTTAGCTCAATGAACAATTCACAGTTCAGTTGGTTCAATGTTATATTGTCTTTATCAGTGTGCCATTCCCTTAAGGGGTATAAGGCTTACTAATTATTAAATTTCTATCTGCAGAGTTTGACTTGTACATATTACACGTACCAAATGGTACATTGACCTTTTGTCATCATAAAACTTAGACTATGGGGTATGGGGTGGGGGTTGGGGCGTGGGTTGGAGAGAAACGCCTAAGTCACCACTCTGGGTGGGCTTGGGTTTGGGCGTGGCCCCTTGGGCGGGAGTTTAAGGGGGCGTGGGGCATGCTAGTGATCCTATGTGACCGGCTCTTATTGTCTTGTTGGCTAGGGCATAGCGGACCATGTTTAAATTTTAAAATACAACCATTGGCCACGCCGGGCTAGCCACGCCCCACCATACCCCACGGACACGTCACTCACCAGCGGGGGGGCTCGAACTCCACGTGTTAACTCATGCCCCAAACCCCCGCCCCACCATACCCCATGGTCTTAGAAGATGGAGGTGTATACCAATCCCACTTCTTCACGCTTAAGTAATTCTCAAGTTCCCTGGAAACATATAGATATATAAGTTACAACATTCCAATATTAGACAAAAGTTATAAAAATTTTTGAACGACAAACCACATTTTATTCATCACCAAATTGTATACAATGATTGGTTAAGCAAGACACTAAACCCGTACATTATACACGATCACCCGTATTTCGCCTAAAAATGATACATTACTCGACTATATTAAAATAATTTAGACAAATGTTATAAATATAAATTATTACCATTCTCAAGTTCACAGCCAAAATCGCTATGCTTTTTCCCACCCCATGGAGCTTGAGAGAAGCATGGATGTGAACAGTTGACACACACAATACCTCCCTCAAAAGCCTGCACAAATTGAAACAAAATTATGAATTAAACATAGACAGAGATGACAATTGGTGACACAACCTTAATCACGACACGGAGATAATGAGATTTTGACACAACTTTAAGCACCATATCGTATTCAGGTGGGCCTGTTAAATTAAAAAGATCATGCTTGAGATGACCTCTTTAATCCAATTAAGTAAAATGACTTGTCAACCCGTTTACAACCCATTTTATTACAACATGCCTGCCCATTTAACATGATTACAATTTGATTACGGCTCAGTTACAACCAGGCAAGCCATTTACAAAATGCCAACCTGTCTTCCCGTTTCGATGAACGGGTTAGCTAAAAAGATTATATGACTTAAAGGATAAGGTATGTTATAATATACAATCCAAATCAAATTGTCTACACAATTTGCACGTACTATACAAAAATTTGCCCATGATTTTGGGATTTCAAACATGGTATAGAATCAGTATAGGTAACAAACTGTAGACAAAGACTATGCATATAAAAAAAATGAATAAACTCATTAAGTAACAGAGGCTGTTTAAATAGCTTAAGATTACATGTAATGTAAGCATAAAATATATCAAATAAATAAATCCCATATGCTCTCCAAGAAAGTTTAAAACCTTTACAACATGTAACCAACAGAACCAATGGCGTGTAAATTTTATATGGGTATGGATGGAATGCATATGTCATATACATTTCATTAGGTTACTAACAAATGTCGAGTTTTCTTTTATATAGTGTCTCAACTTTTTTTTTTTTCATGATACATGTATCAATACAATGATTCTAAATTTACTAACCAAGTTCTAAATATTAAGAACCAAGACTGCAGAAAATACTTCATAGAAGAGTGATCATATATATAGATTGCTTTATAATTTCATTAGCACCACTGTTTAAGCAATTATACATATCCCCACTTACCCACACTGCTGATTGGTGAGCCAGTTTAAAAAAAAAAACGATAACTGCAAGCCAGTTATCCCAAAACTGTTACAAACATATAATGTTAAATTTCAGTTTTAACTACTACAACGTGAGTTAATTTCTCTTACATGTGCTATAATTTAGTTGACTTGAAGTAGCAAATTAGCAGCAAGAAGTGAACATGAATAGCAATAGTCACATACCTTGAGAGAATCCACAAAAGTCAACAGTGAGGAGTGAGGCCAATTGTACAGAATTCGCCAATCTTCCAGTTCTTCGATTCATTAATTTCTTCCCACCAATCCGGCGATAACAATAGATTGAACATCTTCATCGACGACGGCAACGGGATGCTCAGTAGCATTCATCTCACAAATGAAACACTTTAAATCAACAATCGGTGAAGTGAAGTAGACGATAAATCAAGAAACGATGCAACATGAGGGAAAATTAGTTTACACTTACAATTCTTGCACTGGCTGAATTGAATTGAAGATAGAAAACGCCATGGATCTTGGCAGCATCACAGACGACTTGTTATGATTCAGAAAGCCCTGGAAGCCCAAGAACATGACTGGAACTATAACAGGCATAATGCAAGTTATATAACATACCTAAATTCTATACACATCCCATCAATTTCCACAATGGCCAACAAATTCAAAACAGAGACATACCAAGCAAACTGTAACTTAAGAAATTCAGCCGCAAAACCGTAAATCGGTATCGAAAATATAAAGATATCATCAAAACAACAATATGCATTAGATGAGCCATAAAAATAGAAACACAATTTAATCCCGAATTTCCAACACAACCCCTACCAACCCCTAAATTAAGCGGATTAAAAATCCAACAGCCTCAATTCTTGAGCAAACAGAACACAAAACACTAAATTCCAATCAATCACGCACGGAATCAAATTAAACAGAAACAAAAACAAAAACAAAAAAGAAACGGAACCGTATCTTCTAGTTGATTTCAAGTGTTGGTGATGGCGGCTAGGATATTTATTTAAGATGAGAAGAAGTAATGGTTTGTGTTATGGAAGAATGATGGTGAAAGCCGCTTTGGAATTTTAGATCACATTTCACCAACGTGTAGAGCAAAATCAGGCTTCACCCAGTTTTTTTGGAGGCTAGTTAGTTTAATAGTTTTATGGGCGAGGAAACCAAATGGGGGCCAAGAATCGCAGCCAGAGTGGGGAATAACTACAAGAAACCGTCCTTAATGTATGGAACCGCTAGAAACTACCTTAAGAGCAGTTAAAAATGTGAGTTTAGTAGTCAGTTATATTTAATGAGAACATTAGAATATGTAATACCCAAAATGGTTAAAGGTAATATTTTAGGCGGTCGAGTTGTGGAGGTAGTGGGCAACAAAAGGTAGAGGTAACCACCAGCTACAAAAACCGACCATAACCTCCCAAAACCGCCATTAGAGCGGTTACTTTTATGAGTTTAAAGGGCTGAGATTTAATTTCAGCATGATCCGACGGTGGAGATTGATTTCAAAGGTAACTTCCACTTAATGGGTTCCATATATATATATATATATATATATATATATATATATATATATATATAATTTTCTTCGGTTGTTTTGGTGAGAAAAAAATACACTATACTCCTCAAAATGAAACAGTAAACACATCATACACATGAGTTACTCTTATTATTATACACTGAACTAAGAAACATTGCAATTAAAACAAGCAAACTAGAACATAAGAGCTATTCCAAAGGGAAAGCTCGTGCAAATAGGCCAAAAGCTGGATTAATCACGGTAAACCCTCCATCGAGTACGAGATTATGACCACTCATGTACCTCGCCTCATCGCTAGCAAGAAATAGAGCAGCATCCGCAACATCGTCTTGATTAAGAGATACCCCTTTGAGGTTTGAATAAACTTTTGAGTATTTTTCAGGATGATCATTTATCATATTAGCGGTTGAAGGCGTGGGAATGAAATGAGGTGATAAGCAATTAACGCGAATCCCATATTGGCCAAGCTCGGCTGCAGTGTTCTTAGTTAACCCCACGATCGCATGTTTTGAACTCGAGTAAGAATGAGAAATGATCCCTCCAATGCTCCCTGACACACTTCCCATTGTAATGATGTTGCCACTACGAGCTGGGATCATGGCTCGAGCCGCATGCTTGGTTCCTAAGAACACGCCGGTTACATTGACCTTCATTACTCGTTCAAAAGTAGCCAAATCGTTATCAAGAATATTGGGCTTTAGGTCATCCACTATGGCTGCATTATTGATCATTATGTCCAACTTACCATACTTGGCAAGTGTCATATTGATGGCATTTTCAACATCTGATTCAACAGTCACGTCACAATGGACAAAAGTAGCCGTATCAAGACCGATATCTTTGCAAACAGATTGACCTAAGTCATCTTGGATATCAGCAATGACGACTTTGGCTCCATGTTTAACGAATAGCCTTGCGGTTTTCTCTCCGATCCCTTGAGCTCCGCCGGTGATAAATGCTACTCTCATGGCCAACCTAGAGTTTCATTTTTACAAGATATTATTAATTCACAGTTTCCGTGTATTGTTTAAGAAAAATATGTATATGGTCTTAGTTACTGTAACCATAACTGAAATGTCGGTTAATCCTTCATGCCCCCACCAGAACTCAGAATGCAAAATGACTGACACTCACTTGAATGAACTAACTATATATTCACATGTATTGATTAATAAGGTTTTAATTTATATGTTGTTGAAACTTTAAGCACGTATCTTGTATAGCTGCATGTTCAGTTCGGTTAATTCGCTTACGTCACACACCAAAATCATAAGTGGATCACAATTTTCGGTTAATTAGTTATGACTTAGCCGAACTATCGGTTAATTGTTTGGTTTGATTAATTCGGTTATGTGCTCACCATTACATACTACCTTTATAACAAAATTAACGAATACTCGATTAATTTCGCTCATATTTTGATTGGGTGTTGCTAAATGAACCTTCGTTTTTACTGTTTATACATCTCTTCTCAAAAATATCATTTTTATAATTTTTTAAATTCTACCCTTGTATTTTCTATTTTTTTGAAAATAAGATCAAAGAAAACTCCGACTATTATTATTCAAAGGAATTGCTACTCTCAAAACTCCAATTAATATTCATACTTTTCCGTTCAAGCTTTCTAAAACTCACATCTCCGTGCTATATATGCCGGCATGAAACACATCTCCAATTATTATTTGATTAAAGCAGTGATAATATTACAAATATAAATTACATAAAAATCATAAAACCAAAACCATTTCTTGAATCCTTACATAAAGAAATAGCAAAAGAGATGGGCTCCATTTTCACATTATTATTGTCTTCAAGTAACTTTGGGCGAATGGGTTTTCAAATTTTCACATTACAGAGATCGGCGAAGTAGATAAACCCTTAGAAAAAATAGGGATATTTCCTAATACAAATTTTCAAAAAATAGAAAATACAAGGGTTGATTGTATTTATTTACAAACTTTAGGAGGGAGTGCAACCCGTAAAATTAAAAAATATGGGAGTGCATTTAACCCTGATTGGCTTTAGATATTGAACTAAAAACACTCTCTTTCAAGAATAATCAAATTGAGAAAAAGTTTTATTTAACCATTAAGTCAACGTATTATTATTGTTTAGGCCAGCTAAAATTGTTTAGAAAGCACGTAATATTATTACAAAAATCAACGTCACATTTTTTACAACATTTTAAAATTAATGTGACATTGTTTAGAGATTCAACATTTTGTAGTGAAATGTGTGTATACATATTGTTTTTGACAATACAAACATTTTGATTAAGAAAAACTGAAAACTTCTTCTTTATTGTTTAACACTTGTTCTATAGTTCTATTTATGTATAAACAGTACCTAATATAATGAGAGAAAAAGAGTGAATTGTATTGTATCAGAGTTAAACACGTATATGTTATAAGAGAATAGCTATACTTAAAACGAACACGAACATAAATAAGTGTTTATGAACACGTATATTTCTTCTCTTAACAGAAAAACACAAATAAGATCTTGTTTATGTTTGTTTGCAGCCCTAATAACTGTTTATTAAGTTGATCATTAGATTGGGTATTAAAGATTATATGGCACAAATGTTAATACTTTCAAGTCTTAAAAGTCCTTTTCTTAGTTTTTGTGTGTGTACAATAAAATTAATATGCATAATATAAAATGCATAATTTAAATTTGAATTTCAACTCGAATTTCAATATTCAAAAACTGAATTCAAACCTATAATTCGAATTTCGAGTTTTTGAAGTTTGATTTTAATACTAGACACCCTTATTAGGCTATGCGATATGGTGATGGTCCATCCTTAGAGGATGATCCGTCACGTAAGCGTCATGTAGATCGGGTGTGAGGATGTGGTAAAGAGGATGGTGCTAAGAAAATGGGGGGATGGGCCTAACATATATATATATGTATATATTGTATGTATAGGTGTGTGAGAGAGGGGGAGGCCCGTCTCCAACGTCCGCAGGCCGACGTTCAGGACGCCGCGGGTGGGTGGGGGGGTGGGGAATGGGAGGACGGCGGCGGCGAAGCAGGACGGGGCTGGAACGAAGCCCATACCGTCCAGCCTAAGAATTTGAACTAAAATACCATTTCACATTGCACTTATGAGAATTTGAACTCACACTACTTCTATGAGAATAAACACCGTATCACTAGACAACTAAGTCATAATATTGCGTATCTACTAACTATAAAACTCTAGACAACTAAGTCATAATATTTACTATGTACTAATTATAAAATAAAATTGGAAACTTGATACTAATTCATAAAAAGAGTTTTAGAATCACCTGGGGAAAACTGGATCATGAACCTTTACCATGGTTTTTGGTTGATAAGCAAGAGCTACTTGCAAAAAATTGATGATATGCTCCGAAAGAAATTTGATACCTTTAAATAGAAGGTAAGGCTACTTTCTTATTTAATCCTTCTACCTTAATTAATTGCCATAAGCATGTTCAACTCGTTCATAATAACATTGAGCAAAACGTCACGTAATTATTATTATTATTATTACTATATATAAGATACACGCAAACAGTTTTTTTTTTAATAAAACTTTACTATTTTTGTAAGTCTTATTTTATTGTTATTATAACACCTAATTTAGAGTATATTTTATTTTTCAATCATAACCTATAAGATAAGATACGATATTAATATTAATAATTATTATTAATATTAATAATTAATTAATTATTAATAATTATTAATTAATATTAATATTAATAATTAATATTAATAATTAATAATTAATAATAATAATAATATTACAATTATCAATTTTTGTTAACAGTGACTTATTTCTATTGGTTAGCGATTTTCCAATATACTATTATTATATATATTAAATAAGAACATGTGATATATATATATTAATAAAAATATCACATGTTCTTGTTTAATATATATAATAATAGTATATTGGAAAATCGCTAACCAATAGAAATAAGTCACTGTTAACAAAAATTGAAAAAGATAAAATGAGATAAAATGAGAACCATATATTGGAAAAGATAAAATGAGAACCATCTTGAGTTATGAGAAACATAAAAGCTAACCCTTTCAAAAGTTTTTTTTTCACAAAAAGTCGTTAAAAAATCACTTATTCCAGTAAAAAATAAAAAATAAAAAAATGTCGGATACAAAAAATTACATCAGATGTAAAAAAATTAAATCATCATCAAGAAAATTACATTAGGCGTAAATGAAATTTACATCGGGTGTAACTAATAACCCGACAATTTTTTGTTTTTACAAATGTGTTTATAACATTCTCATCTACGTTTGTGCAAAAAATGGTGGCCCAACTCGTGCGAAAAGTAGGAGTTCTCATGGTTCTCACAACTCGTGACGGTTTTTAATTGAACCGAATCCAATATATATATATATATATATATATATATATATATATATATATGTATGTATATGGATTGAGGATCCTGTACATTAATCCAGAAGTGTGAGAAGTGTATTATAACACTATATATAATAATATATAACACCATATAAACACCGTATAACAATATGTAACACCATATAATACCATATAACATTATGTAACACTATATAAGAAATATAACACTATAGTTTGTCTGATAGCATGACTGTGATAGATGTATAGTGTTATATATTGTTATATAGTGTCATATAGTGTTACATAGTGTTATATGGTGTTATATGGTGTTACATATTGTTATACAGTGTCTATATGGTGTTATATAGTGTTATATATAGTGTTATAATACACTTCTCACACTTCTGGATTAACGTACAGGATCTCTACCCACAATATATATATATAGGGTAAGGTTCATTTGAGAACCACCTTTATTTTGAGAACCGCGAGAACCAATGTGAACACAAAATAAAATCTAAAAAAAATCAAAAAACACTCAAAATTTTTTTTTAATATTTAAAAAAAAATCGTTATATTTCGTTACATAAAAAAACACTTTTTTTTTCGAGTAACAGTTATCCCATGTGCATATGTATCATTACTTCGACAAATTCCGTAATACATTATCAGCAATAGACAGTTGCACTTTAATTTACAATACCATCCGTAATGCACTACTTTTTACATTACCAATAATTAAAATACACATGTGCATCATTATGTATAACCATAATATAACGAGTTTTGGTACAAAAAGTTTGTGATTTTGAATGTAGAAGTAGGCCCATATACATGTTTTTTGGTTAGTTATATCTATTGGTTGATGGTTTGGTTATAGTTGTCACTTTATGATGTAATATGTTGATTGGATGGTATAAATGGTGTTGATATAGATGTAATAAAGTGAAAATATTGGTAACGGTATTGTATTATGGATGGTAGGAGGTAATGGTATTGTATTATGGATGGTAGGAGGTAATGGTAATGTATTATGGATGGTATGATAGATGAAAGGGAAAGTGTATTCAAAGTAGTGTACCAAAACATCTTATTTCATGTTGATACATATAGATGCACATGTGCATTTCTAATATTGGTAATGTAAAAAGTCGTGTATTACATATGATAATGTAAATGAAAGTGCAATTGTCTAATATTTGTAATGAATTACGGAATTTGTCAAAAAAAATGATACATATGCACATGTGCATCGATAACTGTTACTCGAAAAAAAAGTTTTTTTTTTTGAAAATTTTTTATTATTGACAAAATATAGCGATTTTTCCAAAAAAAATAGTAAAAAAAATTTGGGTGTTTTTTATATTTTTTAGGTATTTTTGATTGTGTTCACATGGGTTCTCGCGGTTCTCACAATAAAGGGTGGTTCCTAACAGATCCTAAATATTGTGAGAACCGTGAGAACAAATGAAAAAATCGCGAGAACTTGGTCAAAAACAATTCAAATTCAAAATTTTTTTCTACACTTATCATTATTATTCGAATACAATGTTATAAATTTAATTTACACGTTTAAATTTACGTGAATTCGTAAATAAAGAAAATTTACACATGTGTAAGTTTGCCATTTACACATGTATAAATCTGTTGTATTTACACATGTGTAAAAAATCTAAAAAGAGTGATTTTGAAAGGGGAAATGAATTATTTGATGTTGTAAATGTTTTTTTTATGTTCTATCTTAATTACAATGAGTTTTGTATTAAAAAAATTGGTTTTGATTGGTTTTTTCATTCGTTCTCACGGTTCTCGCAATATCTAGCGTTCTCAAGATAACCCTCCCCTATATATATATATATATATATATATATATATATATATATATATATATATATATATATATATATATATATTGTAGAATCGTGTTCGGACCCAAATGAGTCTAACAGAAGAACTTTTCCTGATTTGAACGGCGGAAACAGACAAACCAGGTTCAATTCACCAAGAATTCACTTTAAACTGTTGATTCTATTGATTTGAACGACGTTTACAATCGAGTCAACACTTCGGCAGCACTTCATGGCTCACCGGAAGACAATTCCTAAAACTATGTTCTAATTTCGCTCTAAAAGACATCCTATATATAGGTGTCCTGATTTCGCTCGAATATGCATGAACAACAGGAGCGAAATCAGCATTTACATCATGAGCGAAATCAGGCTGACATTACGAGCGAAATCAGACTTTAATGGGGTTTCGGGCGGAATCAGATAATAGGGGTTTCACTCCAAATAACAACATGTCATTTGGAGCGGAATCACATCTAAACACACATTCTTGGATTCCGTGCCCTGAACTAGCCTATTCTACTCTAGACTTGATACAAGACGAAGTCGACATATGCATGGACCAACAGACTCCCCCTCAGATGTTGACGAGTCGCACGTGTCGAGTCTTTGACAATATCATGACTTCGCATATTCAGTCTTGATCAGTCTCTGGGCTTCTCTTTGAAGAGTTTGACATTGCAAGCATCCTCAATCTCTATCTTCTCTTTTCAATCTCTATTGCGCAAATGCAGTTCCAGGATCAACACTGGCTCTCACTGCTTCTTCAGCTTTATCTTCAACAAACTCTTTCCCTCGGATGTTGACATCTTCAAATTCATCAGCACCAACATGCACTCCCCCTCAAATATTGATTCTTGAATCTTGCTTAGGATCGACAAGCCCAACTCTAAATCAACCTGCATAAAACTCTACCACAAACATAAGTTTTATGATAAAACATTTAAGCATTCAGACATCACTTGTAAATCCTATCACAAACTGATCTATCAATTAGTTTCTGATGAACCACTTGCAAAAGAAATATATTTAAGTCTTTTGATGACCACTTGTAAGATTTTAACTTTAAATCTTTCACATTCACCGTACCCAAACCAGTTCATCAAGTTTAGCACTTGGAATTTTGAAAATCAGCTTTTCAACACCAGTTGTCTAAAATCTTTTGTATTTTTTTTTTTCAAAAAATTTATGCTAAAACACACTAAAATAATTTTGGATTTTTTAAAGAACAAAATGCAGAAATGAAATATTTACAGACAATATTTTTTGCGAGTTTGTGCAAGAGGATCATATCAGTTTTGAGACATATCACTAACACCGTTAAGCTTGATTTCATTTTAAGCTCTAAACAATTCACCTAGATTGTCAGTATGTTTGTCCTCTTAAATTTTCACACAAACTTCAACTGATCCGAGATACGTAATTAGTGTCTTAATTACTTAAACTTATTTGTGTGTCCCACCACTTGAATATACTCCCGTATCCAGATCCTAATATTCAGTCTTACAGGTGAGTATACCACAGATGATATCTGTAAAGGGGTTAAATTGCGAGGGCCGTGAGAACTCAGGTCGATACTTCCGTATACGCAGAGAGATGACGGCTTCGACTTTTGGTGTGTCCCCTTTAGAGGATCTTTTGTTACAACAGAAGTGACTATCAATTTTATTGTTTCATCAACTTGCTGAGGGCGAGCTTATATTTCAAAGCATTTGCATAAAGTATTATCCGGGGACTAGGTCAGTACTTCCATACAGCAGAAGTCCCGGGATAATACCCCAGATATCACTGAGCATAAAGACCTAGTATCTCAGAATAAGGGACCTTTCAAACAAGATTTCAGGGGTTACCTATATATCCAAGAAGTTGTTACCCACAGAATAAGCAAGTTTGAATTTTTAGGTTTATATCTCGTCACAATCTACTAAATGTGCAAAAAACCTACTGACATATCCACAGTAAGATTGTTTATCACATTTTAACTTTCCAATTCTTTAGCATGTTGTGACAGTCCACTGATGTACTATCATTTCCTCTTTTATGCAACAAAACTCATTTTGCATTTTGTCATGTTTTTGGCTTTTTCAAATTTTCTAATATTTTTGGATTTTCTGAAATTTTTACTCCCCCTAAAATGCAAACATATTAAAAAAATTTGAAAACAAACTGTACAAGAACTTGACAACCAATATCAAATCGCCTCATTTCGCCATTCTCTTGGCATAAACAATCAGAACTCCCCCTATCAACAAACTATTTTCCTATTTAGATTTCAAAACACTTAAGTTTGTTTCAATCAAAATGGTTTTTACGGAAAATAAGTTTAGTTGATTTTACCACTTGTAGGTATATCAATAATAGGTTCGGGGATGTGGTTCATCATATTGTCTTTCAACCACTTGTAGGAAAACACAAGTACATATTAATGTCCTTGATTTACTATATGCAAGTATGCATAATCAAATCTCCTAACCACTTGTAAGACAAACACAAACAAACCTCTTTACCATTTGTATGATGACATTACCATAGTAAATTTCTCAAGAAAGATGCCGATTCATGCTCCACGCTTACCAACCTGGGAGCTCCGGCAAATCAAGTTTTTCATTCAAAGAAAATATCCACCCAAGCCTGACCAGCCTTGGGTGTCACCGAGTCATCACCACTCAGTTTCTTACCTCCTCTCTTCTTCTCATAAAACTCCTTAACCCCTTTGACTTTTCGGTCAATCATTTTACCAAAGATGTGTTTTACCTTGGGGTTAAAGGCCTTCTCAGCATCAAAAACCTGCTTATCATTATATAATTGGTTAGAAATTTCAACTTTACTAATTTTCTTCTTATAGTTTTCATCCCGAAGTGATGGAAAATCCTCCTCATTCACAATTGGAACTGATTTTTCATCTTTCAAAATAGCTTCACATTTTGAAACAACATGTGGCTCAACTGACTTTATGGAGTCAGTTTCATCGCCAGAAGGTAGCTCCTCTGATTTTGACCTATCAGAATCATTGCTAGAGCTTTCAACTGCTTTCTTAACAATCCATATCTGGTTGTCAGATTTAGCTTTCTTCTGATAAAACTTGTTCGAACACTCACCAATTTCAAAAGTAGAATTTTTAAACAGTTTGGTTCTATCAGTCGGTGGTTCAAACTCAACCACTTTCTCTTTGAGTTTACGAGATACTCCCTGTTTTGATTGTATTTCCTTTGTACACTCCCTGGCAATATGTCCAACTTTGTTGCATTGGAAACAGGTTCTCGTATCTTTCTTCTGCTCAGCCATCTTCTTCATTTCATCTTGCTTCTTTGCAAGGAACTCATTGTTTGACTGCCTCCAGAATGCTTTCTTTTCTTCTTCTTCAGATGATGTTCCTGAAACAAATGTCATCTTGGAGTTAAAATCACGAATATATTTTTCATTTTTCTGTTTTTCTGTAGGAGTAAATCCTAAACCTTTCTTTTTGAAATTACCGTTATGGTTAGATTTCTTTTGAAAACCTGAACCAGAAATGTAACCTTTTTTCTTGTTTAATCTCTGTTGAACTCTTGAGGTGTAATTTTTAGGTTTTTCATTAAGATGTAAATCTTTTATTTCAGAAATATTAATTTCTGTGAGTTTAAAAACCTTGTTTATCAGTTCAGTTTGACACCTCTTATTGGAAATTCCTCATCAGAATATAATTTGTCAGAATCATTCAAAGTATAAGCAACTTTAAACGTTTCATCATCCAAATTAGATTTTGATAACAGGAATTCTTTGTCATAAACTATTTTGCCCTGTTTTTCTGTTTGACTCGGAGTGCTTGACTCAGACTTTGACTCCTCTGTTTCATCGTTTTCTAACACATGATCCACCACTATCTTCATCAATTGAGAATGTTGATCAGTGTCAGATGATGTAAACGTGACATCAATACTTTCTGGTAGATTGACTGACGACTCCGACTCCCACTTTAAGTTTGTATCCTTTTGGACTCTTTCAGAATTTGGATTTCTAGGCAAATATCCATTTTCCAGCGGGGGTGGACACTTGTTGTAACTGACACCTTGTTTCTTACTAGAATTCTTCTTGTCAGTCTTTTTCTTCGTGTCACTCTTCTTTTCAACTTTCTTCTTAGGAGCCTTTCCTTCAGCATTTTTTCCAGCATCTTTTTCTTCAGTTACTTCAACTTCTTCCCATGCCCTCATACCTTCAACAGTAGGATATATCCTGTCAATGACATAAGAAGTACATGAGTAACTTTTCAATAAACGATTTACTCTTTCAGTTTCAATTCTTTGTAGCTCAAGCTTTTGTTCCAAAGCAGCACACTTTTCGATGTAGTTGTTCACAACTTTCTGCTTGATCATGAACGCTCCCTGAAGTGTCTTCATTGCAGTTGCTTGCTCTTCACTTGTATCATTGTACATGTTCATCGCTTTGTTGAGCACATCATATGACTCCTTTAACCTGTTCATATTGTGAATCAGCGAACTGTTTTGTTTCTTTACAGCTTCACAATTTTCACAAGTTACTGAACTCTTTGTCGCAACAGCTTCTTCATTAATCTCAAACTTGGGAACTTCTTTCACTTTTCTTCTAATCACCGGTACTGTCTCATCATCACTACTCACCGGTGTCTTTACCTTTTTCTTTTTCTTCTTTGCCTTCTCATCTTCACTGTCGCTTTCTGCCATCATCTTGAGATGTTGTGCCATTTTTCTAGCATAGTACTCAGTTCCATCATCATCACTATCTTCTTTAATTCTTGCAAGAAAGCTTTGTGCGTTGTATGAGCTGTGGCTTGATCAGGAATATAATCATCCCAAGTAAAATTCTCCCAGCTAAAACCCTCGGGAAGCTTTTCATCATCTTGATCAATCAAACAAGCTTTTCCGTCAGCTGAAACATAATTATCCCAGTTGAATGGCTTCTTTTCATCTTGATTAACCACACAAGCTCTCTTTCCAGAATCTTCAATCACATTTCTTCCATATGCAGTTTGAGCTTGATGTTGATGTTGTTGAGATGGTTGTTGAGCAACTTGATGGTAGATGGCTTTTCGGTAGTAATCATTGTTGTTGTTGAAAGGATTCTGAGCTCCACTTGCTTCGCGGTTGGTGCACTCCCTCTTGAAGTGACCTTTCTCCCTGCAATGAAAACAAGTGACTTTAGATTTGTCAAAACCTAAAGTAGAAACATTCGCCTCACGAAGATCATCTCTCCCCGTGATCTGCTTGAATTTCTCAGCTCTCCTTAACACTCTGGCCAAACACCATTTTATGTCCATCAGGTGCATCTCTTCAGCATCTATCTGGTCGTAATCCTCCTTTGTTAGCATTGGATTTCCGATACGACCTGCAACAAAACAACTGTAAGATTCTAAAACCATTCCCAATAATGACATTTGATTTTTAGCAACTTCATCTGAATAATCTTGATCATTCTCAAGATTTAATACAATATTGCATTGAAGTTTTCTCCCATTCTTTGTTGAAGAAATGTTCGGATCAAATGATGGAAATGACGAGAAACTGGTGTTGCTGCTTGATCCTTTTGATGAACTTCCGGTTGAATTCTTGGCGTTGTAAGCAGTTTCTGTTTTTGGAGATAGATTTGTAGATTTCTCATTCACCCCTGCTTTGTAGTACAACCCAATATCCTGTTCACTGTCGAAATCTTTCATTCGAACAATCTTTCTTTGCTCCATATCTTGAGCTTCTAACTTCTCAATGAATTTGCTCAAGGTTAACGTGCTAAAACCTTTCTTGTTCCTGAGCATCATCAAGTATGTGCCCCATGTTTCGTGTGGTAATGCATCTGCTAGTTTCTCAATCAGTTCTTCATTGTCTTTGTTGATGCTTACCCTCTTCATATTCACCAAAAAATTGCAATATCTTTCGATGATTTGCTTTGTGCTCTCATTCTTTAATCCACGAAACAAGTCAAATTCTTTCTTCAGAAGAGATTTCTTGTTCTTGATCATTTCCTGACTACCAACAAACTTTGATCTAAGAGCTTTCCAGATAGAATAAGAACTTCCGTTATGCTGCAATAATATCATAATATCCTCTTTCACAGCTTGTTGTAGCAGACTTAACATCATTTTCTCATTTTTGTATTTCTTTTTGTCATCTGCACTCATATCCCTGATCGCAACTTCCTCTTCATCGTCATTTAACGGTCTCACATACTTCGTCTCAACACATTCCCACGCGTCTAGGTAATTAGCTTGTACCTAGTTTTCGAAACGACCTTCCCAACCCTTATATTCTTCAATGTTCATGAGCTTGGGTGGTTTTTGCATAGTTCCCGTCTCATTTTCTAGCATTGTGTTCTGTGCAATAGTGATCGGGGTAACCGGAGTAGCGAATGCGTTGTAGAATTCTTCGTCCATTTTTCAGATTTCAAAATTTTCACAAAACAATCTTTGTTCAAGCGAAATTAACAATTTAAGTGAGATAACAGTTTGGAGCGGAATCAATATGTTCACTAGGAGCGAAATCACTTCGTAACCAGGAGCGAAATCAACAAGGTGATCAGGAGCGGAATCACCAAGTTAATCAGGAGCGAAATTAGAATGTATCCTGGAGAGAAATTAGAATGTATTTGGAGCGAAATCTGTAATTTCGAGCGAAATCCGGAGTTTGGAGCGAAATCAAACCACAATTTCGAGCGAAATCAAACGTGACGTCATCTTTACTTCGAACTCGTTTCAAGCGAAATCACAATTATATCAAGTTTTAATTCGAATTTGATGATGAAACTTTCAAGGCTTTGTTAGATACTAATTCCGAGCAACATGTCCAAAAATCAGATCAATTCGATAACTTTTTCCCGGTCAATTAGCAAAGGACAGTGTAGAAGGTGTAGAAAAACAGAATTTTCGGCTGAATTGGCAAGAGCTCTTCCTCCTTAGCTCTGATACCACTTGTAGGATCGTGTTCGGACCCAAATAAGTCTAACAGAAGAACTTTTCCTGATTTGAACGGCGGAAACAGACAAACCAGGTTCAATTCACCGAGAATTCACTTTTAATTGTTGATTCTATTGATTTGAACGACGTTTACAATCGAGTCAACACTTCGGCAGCACTTCGTGGCTCACCGGAAGACAATTCCTAAAACTATGTTCTAATTTCGCTCTAAAAGACATCCTATATATAGGTGTCCTGATTTCGCTCGAATATGCATGAACAACAGGAGCGAAATCAACATTTACATCATGAGCGAAATCAGGCTGACATTACGAGCGAAATCAGACTTTAATGGGGTTTCGGGTGGAATCAGATAATAGGGGTTTCGCTCCAAATGACAACATGTCATTTGGAGCGGAATCACATCTAAACACACATTCTTGGATTCCGTGCCCTGAACTAGCCTATTCTACTCTAGACTCGATACAAGACGAAGTCGATAGATGCATGCACCAACATATATATATATATATATATATATATATATATATATATATATATATATATATATATATATATATATATATATATATATATATATATATATATATATATATATATATATATATATAAGAGAAAACGATTTGAAGTGTGAGAACGATTTTCAGATTTTCAGCCATAAGATCTTTGTGATTTGTGGCCAAGATGATGCAGTGACATTTTTGTAAATAATGGAACCTTATAACTAACAGGACGGGTAAAATTGGAAGATCCAAACAAGGGTGCATATGCTAATCACATGCCATTTTCCCCCATCATATTTAAACGCCAATAACTTTTTTATACGTGATTAATTTTCTAAAAAGATTACACCATAAAACTCAACGTTCTTTTATCTTTCCAACGAGTATACTATTGATACACTTTTCGAAAAAAATGAACTGGGTTTTTATGGCGTTTTTTCTGTATTGGGTGTTTTATGGCGTTCTAGACGAGGTATTTTTATGGCGTTTCTCTGAACTAGGTGTTTTTATGGCGTTTTAACTAGTTATTTTCTTGGCGTTTTCTGAACTGAGTGTTTTATGGCGTTTTCAACTGAGTTTTTGATAGCGTTTTTCTGAACTGGGTGTTTTATGGCGTTTTTAACTGGGTATTTTTATGGCGTTTCTCTGAATTGGGTGTTTTTATGGCGTTTTATTTGAACACCCAGTTCATGTGAGTGAGTTTTTTGACAATATTACCCTTAGTGTAATTTAGCATCAATGCCACATGTCAACACCAAAATCGTTCTCATTGTTCTCACACTGTTCACCGTTTTCTCTACATCCTGACCCTATATATATATATAGGAACAGGATCAGGAGAGAACGCCTCAAAGTGTGAGAACGGTGAGAACGATTCTCAGCCACAAGATCTTAGTGATTTGTGGCTGAGATTGATGCGGTGGTATTTTTGTAAATAATAGGGGCCTTGGAACTATCAGGAGGGCTAAAATAGGAAGATCCAAACAAAGGTGCACATGCTAATCACATGCCATTTCCTCCATCATATTTAAACGAAAATAACTTTTTTATACGTGATTATTTTTCGAAAAAAGTTACACCATAAAACTCAGCGTTTTTTTATCTTTCCAACGAGTATACTATTGATATACTTTTCGAAAAAAAATTAACTGGGTTTTATGGCGTTTTTCTGAACTTGGTGTTTATGGCGTTTTAGACTATGTATTTTCATGGCGTTTGTCTAAACTAGGTGTTTTTATGATGTCTTAACTAGATATTTTCATGGCGTTTTTCTGAACAAAGTGTTTTATGGCGTTTTCAACTGAGTTTTTTCATGGCGTTTTCTAAACTAGGTGTTTTTGCGTTTTTAACTGGGTATTTTCATGGTGTTTTTCTGAATTGGGTGTTTTTATGGCGTTTTATTTGAACACACAGTTCATGTGAGTGGGTTTTTTGACAATATTACCTCTTAGTGTAATCTAGTATCAATGCCACATGTCACCACCAAAATCGTTCTCATCGTTTTCACACTTTTCACCGTTCTCTCAAAATCCTGACCCTATATATATATAGAGGCCAGTTAACGTACATTACGGCTTAACGTACATCACGTACGACAGGTAATTACGCACGACCATTTCAAAATCACGCACGTTATAAACTAAAAAACCCAAATCACGCATGTTGGAAAACATTAATCACGCATGATGAAGACATTAATCACGCACGTTATACACATAATCACACACGTTATCGTACGTGATGTACGTTAAGCCGTAATGTATTTTACAAGTTTCCTATACACACACACACACACACACACACACACATATATATATATATATATATATATATATATATATATATATATATATATATATATATATATGGGATGGTTCATGAGAAAACTAGTTTAAATGAGAAAACCAAAAAACTAACAAAAAAGCCAAAAAAACATGCCAATTTTTTTTAAATTTCTAAAAAAAATCGCAGCTTTTTATGCATGGAAAAAAATTTTCAAAAAAAATAAAAAATAAAAAAAAGTTTTTGGTTGTATTGCACATGTGCACCATTACGGATATAGTGCACATGTGTAGTACACATATAATCACATATATTGCACATGTGCAATACAACAATTTTTTTTTTGAAAATTTTTTTTATTTATAAAAACTAGCGATTTTTTGTTAAAAAATTGTAAAAAAAAAATTTGGTATGTTTTTTTAGCTTTTTTTTAGTTAGTTTTCTAGTTTTCTCATTTATATGTAGTTTTCTCATGATCCTCTCCATATATATATATATATATATATATATATATATATATATATATAGGGAGCCGCTAGAATGAGAACCACCTCGAGTTGTAAGAACCGCGAGAACTACACCCCACGGAGCGCCGTTCACCATGATTTTTTTTTACAAGTAGATGTGTATATTATAAACACAGCCGTAAAAAATCATGGCGAACCGCGCTCCGTGGGGTGTAGTTTTTTACACCACAAGTTTGGTGAAAAAAAAAAAGAAAAAAGAAAAAAAATTAAAAAACACCAAACTTGTGGTGTAAAAAACTACACCCCACGGAGCGCCGTTCGCCATGATTTTTTACGGCTGTGTTTATAATAAATACATCTACTTGTAAAAAAAAATCATGGCGAACGGCGCTCCGTGGGGTGTAGTTCTCGCGGTTCTTATAACTCGGGGTGGTTCTCATTCTAGCAGCCCCCTATATATATATATATATATATATATTATATATAGGGGAGGGTTATCTTGAGAACGCTAAATATTGCGAGAATCGTGAGAACAAATGAAAAAACCAATCAAAACTATTTTTTTTATACAAACCTCATTGTAATTAAGATAAAACATCAAAACAAGAATTTATAACATCAAATAATTCATTTCTCATTTCAAAATTATTCTTTTTAGATTTTTTACACATGTGTAAATATAGCAGATTTACACATGTGTAAACGGCAAACTTACACATGTGTAAATATAGCAGATTTACACATGTGTAAATGGCAAACTTACACATAATCACGCACGTTGTCGTACGTGATGTACGTTAAGCCGTAATGTATTTTACAAGTTTCCTATACACACACACACATACATACACACACACACACACACACATATATATATATATATATATATATATATATATATATATATATATATATATATATGGGATGGTTCATGAGAAAACTAGTTTAAATGAGAAAACCAAAAAACTAAAAAAAAAGCCAAAAAAACATGCCAATTTTTTTTAAATTTCTAAAAAAAATCGCAGCTTTTTATGCATGGAAAAAAATTTTCAAAAAAAATAAAAAATAAAAAAAAAGTTTTTGGTTGTATTGCACATGTGCACTATTACGGATATAGTGCACATGTGTAGTACACATATAATCACATATATTGCACATGTGCAATACAACAATTTATTTTTTTGAAAATTTTTTTTATGTATAAAAACTAGCGATTTTTTGTTAAAAAATTGTAAAAAAAAAAATTTGGAATGTTTTTTTAGCTTTTTTTTAGTTAGTTTTCTAGTTTTCTCATTTATATGTAGTTTTCTCATGATCCTCTCCCTATATATATATATATATATATATATATATATATATAGGGAGCCGCTAGAATGAGAACCACCTCGAGTTGTAAGAACCGCGAGAACTACACCCCACGGAGCGCCGTTCACCATGATTTTTTTTTACAAGTAGATGTGTATATTATAAACACAGCCGTAAAAAATCATGGCGAACCGCGCTCCGTGGGGTGTAGTTTTTTACACCACAAGTTTGGTGGAAAAAAAAAAGAAAAAAGAAAAAAAATTAAAAAACACCAAACTTGTGGTGTAAAAAACTACACCCCACGGAGCGCCGTTCGCCATGATTTTTTACGGCTGTGTTTATAATAAATACATCTACTTGTAAAAAAAATCATGGCGAACGGCGCTCCGTGGGGTGTAGTTCTCGCGGTTCTTATAACTCGGGGTGGTTCTCATTTTAGCAGCCCCTTATATATATATATATATATATATATATATATATATATTATATATAGGGGAGGGTTATCTTGAGAACGCTAAATATTGCGAGAATCGTGAGAACAAATGAAAAAACCAATCAAAACTATTTTTTTTATACAAACCTCATTGTAATTAAGATACAACATCAAAACAAGAATTTATAACATCAAATAATTCATTTCTCATTTCAAAATTATTCTTTTTAGATTTTTTACACATGTGTAAATATAGCAGATTTACACATGTGTAAACGGCAAACTTACACATGTGTAAATATAGCAGATTTACACATGTGTAAATGGCAAACTTACACATAATCACGCACGTTGTCGTACGTGATGTACGTTAAGCCGTAATGTATTTTACAAGTTTCCTATACACACACACACATACATACACACACACACACACACACACACACACACACATATATATATATATATATATATATATATATATATATATATATATATATATATATATATATATATATATATATGGGATGGTTCATGAGAAAACTAGTTTAAATGAGAAAACCAAAAAACTAAAAAAAAAGCCAAAAAACATGCCAATTTTTTTTAAATTTCTAAAAAAAATCGCAGCTTTTTATGCATGGAAAAAAATTTTCAAAAAAAATAAAAAATAAAAAAAAGTTTTTGGTTGTATTGCACATGTGCACTATTACGGATATAGTGCACATGTGTAGTACACATATAATCACATATATTGCACATGTGCAATACAACAATTTATTTTTTTGAAAATTTTTTTTATGTATAAAAACTAGCGATTTTTTGTTAAAAAATTGTAAAAAAAAAAATTTGGTATGTTTTTTTAGCTTTTTTTTAGTTAGTTTTCTAGTTTTCTCATTTATATGTAGTTTTCTCATGATCCTCCCCCTATATATATATATATATATATATATATATATATATATATATAGGGAGCCGCTAGAATGAGAACCACCTCGAGTTGTAAGAACCGCGAGAACTACACCCCACGGAGCGCCGTTCACCATGATTTTTTTTTACAAGTAGATGTGTATATTATAAACACAGCCGTAAAAAATCATGGCGAACCGCGCTCCGTGGGGTGTAGTTTTTTACACCACAAGTTTGGTGGAAAAAAAAAAGAAAAAAGAAAAAAAATTAAAAAACACCAAACTTGTGGTGTAAAAAACTACACCCCACGGAGCGCCGTTCGCCATGATTTTTTACGGCTGTGTTTATAATAAATACATCTACTTGTAAAAAAAATCATGGCGAACGGCGCTCCGTGGGGTGTAGTTCTCGCGGTTCTTATAACTCGGGGTGGTTCTCATTTTAGCAGCCCCTTATATATATATATATATATATATATATATATATATTATATATATATATATATATATATATATATAGGGGAGGGTTATCTTGAGAACGCTAAATATTGCGAGAACCGTGAGAACAAATGAAAAAACCAATCAAAACTATTTTTTCATACAAACCTCATTGTAATTAAGATACAACATCAAAACAAGAATTTATAACATCAAATAATTCATTTCTCATTTCAAAATCATTCTTTTTAGATTTTTTACACATGTGTAAATATAGCAGATTTACACATGTGTAAATGGCAAACTTACACATGTGTAAATTTTCTTTATTTATGAATTCACGTAAATTTAAACGTGTAAATTGAATTTCTAACATTGTATTCGAATAATAATGATAAGTGTAGAAAAAAATTTTGAATTTGAATTGTTTTTGACCAAGTTCTCATGGTTTTTTCATTTTTTCTCACGGTTCTCACAATATTTAGCGTTCTCATTTAAACCCTCTTTTATATATATATATATATATATATATATATAGGATCCTGTACATTAATCCAGAAGTGTATTATAACAGTATATATAACACTATATAACACCATATAAACATCGTATAACAATATGTAACACCATATAACACCATGTAATACTATATAACACTATCTAACAAATATAACACAATAGTTTGTCTGATAGCTTGTCTATGATAGATGTACAGTGTTATATATTGTTATATATTGTTATATAGTGTCATATAGTGTTACATAGTGTTATATGGTGTTACATAGTGTTATACGGTGTTTATATGGTGTTATATAGTGTTATATATAGTGTTATAATACACTTCTCACACTTCTGGATTAATGTACAGGATCCCTACCCTATATATATATATAGGGTAAGGTTCATGCGAGAACCACCTTTATTGCGAGAACCAAAGTGAAAACAACCTAAAATAGCTAAAAAAACCTAACCCCCCCCCCAAGCTAAATGCTAAAAACTAAAACCCGTAAAAAACCTAACCTCCCTTACAGCAGCCGTAAAAAGCTGATGACATAAGTACGTGTTGATATTATTTTGAGTATATCACAACTTTATTTTTTGAGTTTTACATTTCCATAGTGTTGTTACCGTACATATAACATAATAATAAAAAGTAACGGATTCCGCTGCAACGTGTTAACAAATTTTGCTTGTTACGAATTATACTAGTTTTTTTCCTTTTTTTTAAACATAAGTAAATTATGATATGTGTCAAAGAGAAGGTATCTAGCAGGTTGGCTTTACATTATTAGGCTTGATTCTTCAAGTTGAGATTTTGTCATATTATAAGGCAACTAAGTTGAATTTCACAAAACCATAATATATTAAGGCAACTAACTGGTGCATCGTACGTAGAAACTCCGCTTTTAAAGGGTTAGATTCTAATCTGACGTGCCCCTCAATTATAAAATAAAAATTACTTTTTAATATACTTATTTATTTATTTTTTTGGATAGTTTGTTGATAGTTTATTTGTAACAAGCAGAATTCCTCACAAGTAAAGCGATAAATCGGTCGATACCAGTTTAATTCGTGGTGGCAGTGACACATTGTATGGCAAGCAAAGAGAGAAAACCCAAAAAAAATAAAGTTGTGATATGCAAAAAGAAAAAAATATATCAACAAGTGTTTTAAATAGATTAAAAAATAAAGACGTATACCGATGACAGTTTTGATAACACTAGTGATACTAACGACGTTGCACGGTGGGTATCGGCCATTGTACCGGAAATTGGTATAATTTGCGACAAGAAATACATTATTTTGAAAACAACTCGAATGAAAATAAAAGAAATTGTTAGCAACGGCATCATTACATAAAAGTTGTCTGATGTAACATAAAAAACAAAGTCATGTAACCTAAATATAAATTCGTGTTCTAAATCAATCGAAGACCATAAAAACGAATATTGGTAACCAAGTAAATAGATTAAATAGTTAAAGGCGTATATCATATGTAGTGTATGGGGATGGAAATTTTCGCAACCCCCGCCCCCAACGGGCGGCCACGAGACTCAGTGTTGGTGGTATCGGTGTTTATTAATTTGGCAGCGGAAATTACATCAGGACCGTAGTTAGGAAAAATTTTATCAGAGTAAAACACCACATTTTATATAAATATATTGGGGCAAAACCCAGGTTTTCATTACAAACAAATTTAAAGGGATAAATCCCATTTTATTGAAATAAAACGCCTTCTTTATTTATGTAACTTTTATAGCCACTTTTCCAAGCCTTCAGTGCTGTCCAGCTGGCTTCTAATTGGCTTTCACATTGTGTTACCTGAAACGCGTTTAAAACATTTTGTCAGTGGAAAATACTGGTGAGTGAATCCTAGTTTAATCAAGAAAAGTTTTACTAATTTAAACAGTATTGAGAGCGATTACAATGTTTACATCTACCCAATTACTCATTCAGTATTGTCAATCCTGACTGGTGAGTCATATTACACATTGGCTAACTCTTTGTCCAATGGTAACGTGTCTCACATTTTGTATACAAAACCCCAACATACCGGCAGTAATTGTAGAATTACAAAGACTCAATCACTGCTAAATTGCATTGTAAAATATTTAAGGTTTTGTAAAAACTGTTTACAAAAAGGAGATTACTCACATTGTTGTCTTAGGTTTTCTGTAAGGATTTCCTGGGAATTATCTATAATTTACACAAATGCACATGTGTTAGTATAATAACCCATTTTAACATTAGTAATACCCTCCCCGAGACGGCATTTCAACGACTACGTCGGGCAGAACCACGACAGCCGTTACGGAACCCTAGATCAATCGGACAATGTATCTAATACGTATCCAGGGGTTATGATACTTACAACGGAGCAGAACTTCGTTATTTAGGAGGATATTATACCCGAGTATAGTGCCTACTATAAGAAATTTGAGAGAGAAAGTCGAGAAATGAACGAACTGACTGAAGGCCCAATGCGTGCAATTTATAGGGCTGATCTTTGTGTTCGTCGCGCCCCTCGTACACTCAGGCCAAGGCCTTCGTGGCCCGCGAGGCTCCCTAGGGTTGCTGAGTTGGCCCATAGACTCGACACGACTGGGACATGTGGCGGCCTTGGAGCTCGCCTGGTGTCTTGGCGGTCGCGGCCCGCGTAGGCAGTAGCCAAAGGCTATGCGCCCCGCGAGAGCCTTAATTTTCTTGTTTTTATTTAATTTTTAAATGATATAATGCTTTTTGGGCTTGGTTTTCGCATACGGGGTGTTTTTTTAAGACATATTGGGATATTTTAATATTTTAGGGTGCCGAAAATATTTAGGAGGGTTGTTATATCCTCCCCACCTTATTTTAGAGCTCGTCCTTGAGATCTACTGGAATAGGCGTGGGTATTTCCTTTTCATTTCCGATTCAAGCTCCCATGTGTATTCTGGTCCTCTTTTGGAGTCTCATTTCACTTTGACTAGAACTAATCTCTTGTGCTTGAGATTCTTAACCTTTCTGTCTTCAATTTGTAAAGGCCTCTCTACAAACTTTAACTATTCATTTACCTCTATGTCCTTAAGAGATACCATCAGTGATTCATCAGCTAAGCATTTCTTGAGATTAGATACATGAAATACATCATGTATTCTTGCCATTTCCTCTGGCAGTTGTAGCTGATAGGCTACAGGTCCTATTCTTCTAATAATCTCAAAAGGTCCAACATACCTGGGACTTAGCTTCCCTCTTTTGATGAATCTGACTACTCCTTTCCAAGGAGAGGCTTTCGTATAATAATAGTTATCACACAAGAGACATTATAATTACATCGAGCGTCCGTTTCATTGATTCCGCCTTTGATTCGGATAAACAACTCTTCTGATCGACTCATTCGGGTCACACAATGATCCTACAAGTGGTATCAGAGCTCAGGAAGAAGAGTTTAGCTTGATTACATCTATTTTCTGACTTCTACACCTTCTTTTTCAAATTGGACAAGATTTCACGGTCAAATTGGATTGAATTTTTTACAGAACATGCGAAACAATGTTTTAACAAAGCCTTGAGAGTTTCAGACTTAAAATCGGACTAAAAGTGACAAAAATGGGCCAAAAAACTAATTCCGCTTGAAATGTTCAGTTGATTTCGCTTGAAAAGTACTATTCCGCTTGAGATTAGCAAGTGATTTCGCTTGAATCTGCTATTTCGCTTGAAAGTTCATCTGATTCCGCTTCAAAGTCTAATTCTGCTTGAAGATTTCGTTTGAATCAGTTGTTCCGCTTGAAAGTCCTGATTTCGCTTAAAGTGCTGATTCCGCTTGAAAGTCCTGATTTCGCTTAAAGTGCTGATTCCGCTTGAAGTCTGATTTCGCTCCAAAGTGATTTCGCTCCAAAGTGTCATCTCGTGTCAAGATCATTTCACATCAATCGAGTATCAGTCTGTTTCAGGTTATTTGATATTGTTTAAACTGATTGTGTTTGTTTGTCTCCAGGTTATTCAAGAATTTCAAACCATGGCTGAAGAATTCTACAATATGTTTTTCAATGCGTTCACATCCGAATCTTCCGAGATTACAACCGTTACACCAAAAACCATCACAAAAGCGATCAATGAGAACATCAAGCATGATAATTTCTACGGAACACACTCAAAGCCACCAACTCTTGAAAGTATTGAAGATTATACATGGTGGAAAGAGCGTTTCATTAACTGGGCGAAAGCATACGCGCATGAAAGCTGGTTCTGTATGGAATTTGGGTATGAAAGACCAAAGGATGATAAAGGAGAAGATCTTCCATTCAAGAAATTAACCAAAGATGATAAATCCGAATTTGCAGCTGAACAGAGAATGATTGCTTTGATCCAGTCGGCATTAGAAATGACATTTTTGCATTGCTTAACCATGATGGGTCATCGAAATCTGTTTGGGAAGCTTTACGAGTTAAAGCTGAGGGGGGTAAACAGATTAAAAAGAACAAAATTTCTTTGCTAAAGAAAGAATTCGATCTATTTGATAGCATTAAAGGAGAGTCTGTGAGGCAAATGATAGAGAGATTCTGTCACCTAAAAATTGAACTTGAACGTTTTGAGATTGTGAAAACAAGAGAGGAAATTATTGATAAAGTCATAGAAGCGTTACCACGAGCTGATCAGTGGCAAACGTTTGTTTTTATATTGAAAAATGATGCTTTATATGAAACAATTTCTCTTGATACATTATTTGAAAAGATTGAAACTCATGAGCTTGAATTGCAGAAACAGAACAAGATGAGCAGTTCTTCACATCAACAGAATGTTGGCTTGTATTACAAAGGTAATTTACCTTCGGTGAAAGCTGATAGTTCACCAAAGACAGCATTCAGTGGTGAGAAGATAGAGGAGCCACAAAAAAGCTCATCAAGCTATAATCCGGGTTATCATTCATCGGCTTCAAAAGCTAGTTCTGAAGATGCAGAGGAGATATTGTGCAACATTGCTCTTAAGTTGAAAAATTCTCCGGCAATGAGCATCAACGCAGCTAAACAACAAATGAGTTTTCTTGCATCAGTTCTGGAATCGTATGAAGGTCTTGCAGCGGGAAAAATTGGAAACTCGGAGTTAACCAAGGAAGACTACGACCAGATTGATCTGGAAGAGATGGAACTCATTGACATTCGCTGGTGTTTAGCTAGTTGCATCTGCAGAGCTCAGAGATATATGGAAATTACTGGGAAACAATCGTTAGGCGGTGCATCAACAAAACTTGGATTTGACAAATCCAAAGTGACCTGTTTCAAATGTAAGCAGAAAGGTCATTTCAAGAGAGAATGCACTAATTCTGCAGTTGGTGGAAATGAACATTCGTTCAATGACGATTACTACCGAAAGGCGATCTACCACCGAAGCAGAGAATAGCCAAAAATGATCGAAGATAAACCCAGAGCAAAATCTAGAGCTTATGTAGTAATTCACGATGATGAAGGTTTTGACTGGAGCACAATTTGTCCAGAAGAAGATCGCTTGAAAAATGTTCGAAAAACAACTCATGGCATATCTATAACAGAGAAAAGACAGTTTGTTTTTGTTGCAGAAATAAAAAATGAAAACAAAGAAGAAAATGTTGTTGATGAGGTCAAAGAGAAAACCAGAGAAGAGATTTTGAATGAGAAAACTTATCGAGAAAGAAACATTGCTTTGAACATAATGGATGAGATGCAAGAAGAGTATGAGAGTGCTGTCAGCAATAAGATATGGGATAAGAAGAGAGAATGTTACTTCAACAGAGAAGGTGAACTAGTTGTTCTGAAGAAAGACATAATCTTTGAAGATGTTCTTCTCAAAATTCCTCGATCTGCCGAATACTATAGAAATGTGTTAAAAGATGACACATATGCAAAAAGGCATGAAAAGGAAATCAGATATGCCATGACATCGTTTCTGAGAAAGAGGGATGAAGAGAGAATGAAGAAGAATGTAGAAGAGATGGTAAACAATCTGAAGAAAACTGCTGAAGAGGTTAAAGCTGAAGCTGTTGAAGTTGAGGTTGTGAAGGAATTCAAAGTTGTGAAAGTTGAAGATTTGAAAGTTGCTGAGGATGAGAAGATGTCTGAAAAAGAGGAGGTGAATGAAGAAGTTAAGAAAGCTGTTACTGAAGAACAACAGGTTGTAGAAGATGAGAAGAAAACTGAAAGTTTGGCAGAGGTAAAGATTGAGAATTTGAAGTTTGCTAGTGATGAAGGTGCTAGTGCTGAGAAGAAGGAAGAGCTGAAGCAGACAGAGGTAGCTGAAAACACCGAAGTGCCAATCACTGAGGTAAATTCTGATTCTGAAATCTTAAAACCGATTGAACAGTGCAAGAAATGCATGGAAACATGAAGAGCTTGTACAGAAAAAGATGAGAAGTTCAGAACAAGAGATCTTGAATTCACAAAAATCGAAAACATTTTCAAAGAAAAATGCAAAGAAATGCTAGAAAATGAAAAAGTTTTAAAAGAAAATGATAAAAAACTTTCAGAAAAATATAAAAAATTAGAAAAAGAAAATGAGATTTTAAAAGAAAATGTTTTGAAAAAGACAGAAGAGTGTGATCAAAAGGAAAATGTTTGTCAAGAAATGAAGAAAGAATATGACTCAATAAAATTGGCATATCACATTACAAAAGAGTCATACGAAAAAGTGAAAGACGAAATGAAATTTGCTCAATCAAGAATGAATTATCTTTCTGAAACAACTAAAGAGCTTAAACGAATGTATGAAATAAAACAAGGTGTTGTTAATTCCTATATTGAGGATGTTGCTAAGCTAAAGCGACAGATTGCTGATTTAGAACAGGACAACAACAAGTTAAAAAGTTATCACGTGTCGTCATATGTGCTTGAAAGAATTTTCAATATAAAACCGGGAGATGGTGAGTCTGAGCAAAACAAGAAAGGCATTGGCTCAGAGTTTCATCAAGTTCTACCACCGGAAAAGTTTGCTTTTTATGATGATGAAAAGGTCGAAAAAGCTTTCAACATGGTAAATCCATTGCCAAATAACATTGACATAACCTATTCCAAATCTGATGATTCTAGTGATTCAGAGTTGGTAGGTAAAGTCGTTGAAAGTGTGTTGAAAGAAGAGTCAGTAGATACAGGTAAATCTGAATCACAGGATGAAAATGAAAGTAATTTTCATGATGGATATCTGAAAAACACAAAATCCGAGAAAAATTTGAATGATGATTCAAAAGGATTGGTTTATACCATGATTGGATCAGACAAATTATTCTTAGATGTTGTATTCCCAATTCAGAATGTGATTTCAGAAAAGATTGACAAAGTTTTCAAAATGGTTGAAATTAAAAAATCTGAGATTCCAAAGTTTGCTGGAAAAGGTCACAAAACTTTTTATAACAAACCGGGTTTCAAGAAGAAAAACATGAAGGCTGGGTTGGGTTATAAGAAGAAACAAAGTTGGAAAAGAAATGAAGTTCCAAGTTCTCAAACAAAGATGAATTTTGTTCATGGAACAACTTCAGAAGAAGAGAAAGAACTAAAATTTAGACGACAGTCTAATGACGAGTTCTTAGCTCAAAAGAAAAAGCAACAACCACAGGTCAAAGATGTGTCCAAAAGAACATGTTTCAAATGTGATCAAATCTGACATCTTGCACGCAAGTGTCCAAATCTAAAACCTGTTGATGTTGAGATGAAAAAGAAGTCTGATGATGTTCAAAAACAGAAATATAAGGATGTGAAACAAAGGTCAACCAGATTTGATTCAAAACAAACTTGGAGATACAACACAAACAAGTTTTCTTCGAATCAAAATTGGAAATCAAACCCGAACAGGTTCAATTCAAGACAGACCTGGAATTTTCACACACCCAGATTAAGAACAACACAAAGTTGGAAAACATCTGTTGATAGGACAAAACCCCAACAGTTTTGGAAACAAATTGTTGTTGTTCAAAATCAAAATGCTCAAAAAGACTCACATTTTTACAAACGAGGTACTCCAAAAGGACAGACATGGAGTGTTAAGAAAACAGATGACTTCTGTAAAAGAAGAAAATGTGGAAGTTAAAATTGATAAAGTCATTGTGAATGATGACAAAGAGTTTCCAGCATTGAATGAAAATTATTGTGTTGAATTGCCTAAGGTCAAACAGACCTGGGCTAAATTGTTCAAATAATTGAATACTTTAAATGTGCAGGTGCTCAACAAAACCAAAGATTGTGAGAATGATAGTTGGAGCAGCCTGGCACATCAAGAGGAGGAGAAGGCTGCTGGTGGATCTTGTGTTGGTTGAAATAGGGAGTTTGTTTATTTTCTGTAAATAAATAAACCAGATTTCAAAAACCCTAAAAAATTTGAAAAACTTGAAAAACCAAAAATATGTGTTTAGTTTGTTAAAAATTTGAGAAACCAAAAATATGTTTGTTTTTAATTTTTTCTCAAAAAATAGAAATTTACAAAAATATGTTACTTGAATATGCCGAAACCCTCACGGCGGAACAAACATGATTACTTTCACAAGACTGAAAAACGGTTTTCAAACTGTAAAAAGATCAATGGCTTGTAAATCATGGGGGTACTTTATGTTATTTTTCATGCAATTTGGTACACATTAAGCAGAAAATGGATGGCGAAACAAAGCTATCAGTATTGGTTGTCAAATTTTCTTTTAATGGTTTTGCATTTTAGGGGGAGTATTGTTGTCAGAAAATCCAAAAACATTAGAAAATTTGAAAAAACCAAAAACATGATAAAAATTCAAAAATTGAGTTTTTGTGTAAAAATAGGAAATGATAGTACATCAGTTTACAATATGCTAAAGAAATGTAATGATTAAATAGCGTTAAACAGTCTCACTGATGATATGTCGATAGGTTTTTGTACATTTAGTAAACTTTTTCGGGATATAAACCTAAATTCAAACTTGCTTATTTCGTGGGGAACACTACTTGGATATATAGGTAACCACTGAAATTTCGTTTGAAAGGTCCCTCTTTCTGAGATACTAGGTCTTTATACTCAGTGATATCTAGGGTATTATCCCGGGACTTCTGATTTTGCGGAAGCGATGGCCTAGTCCCCGTATAATACTTTCTGCTTGCTTGAAATATAGCATGGCCCTCAGTACAAAAAATGATGAAACATTGAAAAATGCTAATCATGTTCTGTTGAAGAAAAGATTCTCTAAAGGGAACATACCTAAAGTCGAACCATCATCTCTCTGCTGAACGGAAGTTCTGACCTGAGCTCTCACGGTTTCGCAATTTAACCCCTTACAGATATCATCTAGGTATACTCACCTGTAAGACTGAATATTAGGATCTGGATACGGGAGTATATTTAAGAGGTGGGACACATGAATGAGTTTAAGTTCTTCAAATACTTAATTCGTATCCTGAATCAGTTGAAGTTTGTGTGAAAATTTAAGTGGACCCGTATATCGACAATCTAAGTGAATTGTTTAATTCTTAATGTGTAACTAAGCTCAACGGTACTTGTGACTTGTCAAAATCTTATATGATCCTCTGACGCGAACTCAAACAAAAATATTGTCTGTAAATATGTTTGTAAATATTTCTTTACTGCTTTTTGTTTTCAGAAAATTCAAAAAGATTTTTGATTCTACTTTATTTTCGACAACCGATGTCTGAGATGCTGAGTGTCAAAATCTAAGTAAGCTGATTGTGTTTCTGAAAATAAAACAAGTTCATTAATTTGAAACTTGATTTTTAATCAGAAATCAAAAACAGTTTGTGGTATCTCCAAGGTCATTAGTTTGGACTTGGATGATTAACTGTGAGGGATTTTGGATACTTAACACTGCTAAATCTGTAAAGAATTGTTGATAGGGGGAGTGATTTAGAAAGTTTGAAAGAGCCAGATTACGATTTCTGGAAATTTAAAATGTTGTTACTTATAAACGGATGAGTGTTGGAGATATTGTACCAGACTACGATCCCGAAAGCATAGCCTAAGGGGGAGTCTGAAGACGAGCTCAAAGCAAGGGGGAGCTTGTAACCGGAAAGCAAGGTGTCGATCCCTAAAGCACGAAAGCTTGATGAAAGGGGGAGCCTGAAGAAGCTGATAAAGCAAGAGTCAGAGTCAGATTCTGGTAGAATGATAAAGATAGAGCCAGGGTGAGATTCTGAACCTGTGAAGAAAAGAAAAAGTTTGATAGATGCTTACAGTGTTAGACATTTTGGTAAGAAAATGAAGACTGATCAAGACTGAAGATGTGTCATGATAAAGCTCGACACTGAAGACTTCGTCAACATCCAAGGGGGAGTCTGTATGTTTATTGACTTCGTCTTGTATCGAGTCATGTAATGTAATAGGATAGAACAATCAGTGCTCAGGGTGCTAGAAACTGAATATAGTGGATATAATGTTGATTCCGCTTGAAAGTGCCAGAGACCATTTCAAGCGAAATCACATTAACTAATTCCGCTTGAAAGTGTCTTGGTTCATTTCAAGCGGAATCACCACCATTATATATAGGAGCATTTCCGTTTCATTTGAAGCGGAATTAGGGAATTAGATCTTGTATTCGGTAACGAAGTGCTGTCGGATTGTCTCCAGGTGCTGTAATTCCATCAGATTAATACAAGAGACATTATAATTACATCGAGCGACCGTTTCATTGATTCCGCCTTTGATTCGGATAAACAACTCTTCTGATCGACTCATTCGGGTCACACAACGATCCTACACAGTTACCTCTGAAATCAATTACACAAGCTCTAAGCATGTCCTCCATTGTCTGAATTGTCCTTTCGCTTTGTCCGTCCATTTGAGGATGATAAGCTGTGCTTAGATTCAACTTGGTTCCCATTGCTTTTTGGAAACTTGTCCAAAAATGAGAGGTAAAACGGCTGTCCCTATCAGAAACAATTGATAAGGGAATTCCATGTAATGAAACTATTTCATTTACATATAATTTAGCTAATTGTTCCATACTGAAAGTTTCCTTCATTGGTAGGAAATGAGCTGACTTAGTTAGCCTATCTACAATCACCCAAATTGTATCATTACCTTTCTTTGTTTTAGGTAATTTGGTAAAAAAATCCATTGTTATCAATTCCCATTTCCAAACTGGCATTTCTAACTGTTGTAACAAACCTGAGGGTTTCTGATGTTCAGCTTTAACTTGTGAACATGTTAAACATTTAGAAACATAAGCTGCTATGTCCTTCTTCATTCCTGTCCACCAAAAATTCTTTCTTAAATCCTGATACATTTTATCCTTCCTGGATGCATTGTATATTTAGACTTATGGGCTTCTTCTAATATACGGTGACGTAGTTTTCCTAATTTAGGTATCCACATTGTTTTCTTATGGAATCACCAAATTCCATCTGTTCCTTGTTCTAGTTCTTTGATCATTCCTTTTAATTTTTCAGTATCATCCTTGATTACTAATTCTTGTGCTTCTCTGATCTGATCATTTAAATCTACTTACAGATTTAATTTAAGAGAACATACCCTTTTTGGCTTTTCATGATACTTTCGGCTTAAAGCATCAGCCACTACATTTGCCTTTCCTGCATGATACTGGATATTGCAATCATAATCACTAAGAATTTCCATCCAGCGTCTTTGCCTCATATTTAACTCTTTCTGTCCGAAGACATACCTTAAACTCTTATGATCTGTAAAAATGGTAAACTTACTACCATAAAGGTAATGTCTTCAAATTTTAAGGGCAAAAATTATAGCTCCTAATTCTAGATCATGGGTTGAATAATTCTCTTCATGATTCTTAAGTTGTCTAGATGCGTAAGCTATAACCTTTTGACGTTGCATCATCACACATCCATAACCTAATTTAGAAGCGTCACAATAGACTACAAAGTCTTCAATTCCTTCTGGTAACGCTAGTATGGGTGCGTTGGTTAATCTTTGCTTAAGAATTCTAAAGGCTTCTTCTTGCTTTGGTCCCCATTCAAACTTAATGGATTTACAGGTTAGTTTAGTCAAGGGAATGACTATTCTAAAAAATCTCGAATAAATCTTCTGTAGTATCCAACCAATCCTAAGAAACTTCTAACCTCGGTTGGTGACTCAGGGGTTTTCCATTTGGTAATCGCCTCGATCTTGGTGGGGTCCACATGAATTACTTCATGATTGACTAGATGTCCAAGAAACTGTACCTGTTCTAACCAAAACTCGCACTTTGAAAATTTAGCATAAAGCTTTTCCTTCCTTAGTAAACTTAGAAGTGAGTGCAAATGCTTTACATGATCCTCTTTACTTTTAGAGTAAATGAGAATATCATCTATAAAGACAATTACGAATTTACCCAAATATGGCTTACATATTCGGTTTATCATGTCCATAAATGCAGCTAGGGCATTGGTTAAACCAAATGGCATGACAGTAATTCATAATGGCCATACCTTGTTCTGAATGCGGTCTTAGGAATGTCCTCTTCCTGTACCTTTAATTGATGATATCCTGATCTTAAATCGATTTTAGAGAAAAATCGAGCTCCTTGCAATTGATCGAATAGAGCATCGATTCTTGTAATGGATACCGATTCTTAATCGTGACCTTGTTTAATTCACGGTAATCAATGCACAAACGCATCGATCCGTCTTTCTTTTTAATGAATAAAATCGGTGCTCCCCATGGCGATGAACTTGGCTTTATGAATCCTTTCTCCAACAATTCGTCTAATTGTTTCTTCAGTTCCTGCATTTCTGCGGGTGCTACCAGTAAGGTGCTTTGGCAATTGGTGCCATTCCTGGTAGTAAGTGGATTCTGAATTCAACTTCCCTATCCGGCGGTAGTCCTGATAATTCTTTCGGGAATACGTCTGAAAACTGAGACAAAAAACTTGACGTGCACGTGTTTGTATACATTTATTTACAGTATCTTCACGCGCCCGACGAAATGTGTTTTATATTTATAAAAATGATTTATACCTTAACATTAAAACACACACAACAAAGGACAAGTGTATCCCGTCATATATGCAGCAAAGTATTGGTAAGAGCCAGATATCGATCCATGGAACACGGGCGTTATAATGTACTAAATCTTTGTCATTAGATTACCAGATAAAAGGATAAGTGAATGGTTGTTTAACTAAGTTATCTAAATTATATCTAAAACATAAATATACTAATATCTTATTTCACAAACAACCTAAACATGTTATCTATCAGATATGTCACAAAAGCACTTAATCAATTTTCCAATTTCGAGATAGCTAGTTACCGGGTCTGGATTTCTAGCATTATGATTCTTCGGAAAGTTAATGCGATGGTCACACGTTAACCACCTAAAATCATTCATTAGCGAGCTATTGATATTTATTCATGCGAACATTTAAAGATAGGTTATTTACCGGGTCTGGATTCCTAACCACACTTATCAAAGAAAGCAATACCGATGGTCACAATACAGCCACGAGGATAAGCAATTATGTAGATCATATAACAAATAATTTCACCTTTACATGTCTTAAACACAAATCTACCATGTCAGCAATTTCAGACCAAAACTACTAAACATGGATCATAAACCGCATCTAAAAACATGCAATCAACACCATGTAATTCATTAGAACCCTTATGTGCAAGAAAGTATTCCTAATCAAAATAAGATATATCTTGTATAAAACCAATACCCTGTGTCTGGTTTCATGGTGTAAACAAAGTCTACAAACAAGTGATTAATCAAGAAATAGTTACCATCCCACTAACCACAGATTCATTATACAAGACAATCAAACATAATCAGGAACTCAACATCAATGAAACATTCATTTTATAATCATGAAGATTCAAACATGAAAAAGTACTAAAGCTTCATACAAATAAGATTACAATGTAACGATTATTCAAGAAACAAGTTTATAACTACTATGACATAAACTACATTAAACATAAACTAACATCAGCTCATAACTTGCAAAATGATCAGAATACATGTTCAAGAACAAGGAATCGAACCATAAACAAGCAAGGAATTGATGGGTTGGATCGGTTATGCTTCCACTCGATCTTTAAGCTTCAAATGGGTCTGATCAGGACTGCTTCGGAACCTAGAAATCGCCCAGAAACATGGAGAAAAACCCAACATTTTGATCAGTAGCGAATGCTGCTATTTATAGGTAATTTTCAGTTTGGCACGACCGTGCCGTTGGGTCGCACGGCCGTGCGGTCAGGCCTTGTCGGGTGACGTCATTTTCTGCGATCCCGGGTTAGCCAAGTGGACTAGTGGACAAGTTGCCTGAGTCATCAGATCGGCACGGTCATGCCGTTGGTCGCACGGTAGTGCGAGGTCATCAGAATGTTGATCAGAAAGTTTGATTTGGCATTGGCACGGTCATGCGGCGGGTGGCACGGTCATGCGTCCCGGGAACAGATCGGCACTGGCTGTTGCACTGGTAGTGCTTCCAAGATCGAACGATCGGCACGGTAGTGCCGATGGATGGCACGGCCGTGCCACACCTGGCAGTCATCAGAATTTTGTTCTTTTTATCAGAAATGCATCAGAATTTGTCCGTTTTCATCAGAATTTTCTTTTGTTCTTCGTTTAAGACCTGAAAATATAAAAGTACCAGATTTGGTACCTAAACGTCGTGTTTTCAGTAAAAAACGCTTAAAACGGAAGTGTTTTGGGGTATAAAAACATGTATAATTTAACGTATATCAAACATCCCCACACTTGAACTTTGTTTGTCCTCAAGCAAACTTAAAATAAAGCAAGGAATCAAATCTGAATATCTACAAAGTTTCTAATTTGTTTGGTGGTCAAATTGGTTTTCAAAAAGTCATCATCAAAGATTTAAAATAAACAAGCTTTGTTGGATGGATGAAAGGATAACTATAAAGTAATGATTCTACGTTCGATTGACTTAGCATGCAAATCTTTATATTTCTCACAATGTTCACACACACTCGGTTAAATTCCTGAATCATACATATAATGTGTATGTAAAACACTCGATGCCTAGTCAATGAATCATGCAATATCATAAGTTTGTCAAAAGATCTAATCGCCACCAATTAATATGTGAAAAACATAAATCAAGAGGTCTTTGATGGTTTGTAACGTTAGGCTATGGTTAAGGGTATGGACTGGATATTTGAAAGTGGCTAAATGGTTAAAACTCGGCGGTTATTTGTAACTAGCGTAAATGAATCAACAACTATACATAAATAACGCTTAAAGACGATTTTACACTTTTCGAGCTATACAACATATGTGTACTATTCAGTGCTTAAAATTGCTCTAATTTGATCGTCTTTTGATCTGTTTTTCGATCACTATTTTCTGGAGAGTTTTTTTTTTTTTTAATTTTAACAGGGAAAAATTACAAACAAGCTAGTTGGATAATAACTTTGGCCAAGTTTTAACACAAAGGTTTAAAAATAAAAAGGCTAAATTTCGTTAAGTAGGCTAAGTAGTTGGGTAAAATTAGAAAAACACGGAAAATAGGCTCAAGATGGCGGACTAATGGATAATGTTGGGTGCGGGATATAAACAAAGAAAAAGGCTAACACAAATGGGTATCCTAAGTGCCTCCATCATTTTCATGCAATTTCACATATTCATGATCTTGAAAAGTATACAAATGATAAGTTCTAAATTACATGAAACATCCGGCTCACTCATTTTCCGCAAAAACAAAGAAGCATTGAAGAAAGCAGTAAAGGCTCAAAAATATGCTCACATAAACGGAAGTAATGGGTAGAAATATAAAGGTAAACATGCAAGTCTTTCTTTTGTTTCGTCACGCTTTTAGTTATTTTTTTCAAAAATCAATTTAGCTTGTCGGTTTTGATCAAATCTGATGCTTTCTAAAGAACACAACTGACCGTTTTTGTATCTTTTTAAAGTTTTATATATATATATATATATATATATATATATATATATATATATATATATATATATATACAAAAACGAGGACACTCAAGGACAAACAAAGTTAATCTTAACCCCTCCCCACACTTGAACTTCACATTGTCCCTAATGTGAAACACGTATTAGTTATTAAGCGATTATGAAGAGCTAAACTAATAATGTGAAAAAGGATAAAGGTACTCCCTCAGAGTTAGAGTAGACTTGTATGAAATAGATTTTGAATATAAGTCTTCTCAACTCTGTGTGCATTCCTTACAAACCTGCCAAGTACGTCACTTAACTAAAACAACAAACACTACTATTAATCAAACCGTTAGATGAGTAAAACCAAATCCATTATTAAACAAAAACAAACACACTAAAAACAAGTAAGGAATCATACCTTGATTGAAGATTTGAGTTAAATCCTTGCAAAAATTGGTTGTTTTTAGGAGTGGGAGAGCCAAGAATGGGTGTGCGGCCAGTGTTAGTGATTTTGAAGGGTTTTTATTTTATTTTATTATATAATATATTTTTTCAATGTAGTTTTTATTCCCTGAAAAATTACTGTTGCTAAAAAGTCGTGCATGGTAGTGCGCATCAACCTATGTACTGTGGTTCGCAACGTTGCACCGCTGTGCATGGTAGTGCAATCGGTTCACACGGTATTGCGTGTCCGACGACTACCTTATGCACGTTGTTCTTTGTCAGATGTGATTATGAAGTGCACAGTCGTGCGGATCAGGTGCACGGCCGTGTATCATCTGTACATTCTGCAGACAGAAGTAACAGAATGCTCTTCAACTCCTTTTTCTCAATAAATTTCACCATTTTTGCAAGGTTTTACATGTTTTAACTTTAAACCAACTTCAAAACTTCCTAATACATGAATCAATCTTGTTCAATCCAACTAAAAACAGAATAAGTTAACGAACAAGGAAATAAATGCGATAAATTAAATATTTACAAAAATACCCTTAGCGTGTGAAAACACGCTCGTTAAATTTGTCAACGAGTCGATAGCTAGACTTCTTCTTCCCACACGTGTTAAACGTGCGGGGCATTGACACGCCCTTTCGGATTCGGCTCTGTGTTTCCTGGAAGACCACTCGGGGGTCTCTCAGACAACATTTTAGCCAACTGTCCTACCTGATTCTCAATGGTCTGTATAGAAGCTTTCTGACTCCGCATCTCCCCTTCTTGGGCCATGAATCGTTCCTCATGTTGTTGGTAGCGGTTCTCGGCTATCTGATTAGCACAATTAAAGTTTCCTAACAGCTGTGCCATCATCTCCTCTAGCTTAGAGTTACTCTGAGAGGCGTGAGGCTCGGAACTGCTCCCGGAGCCTTGATGATGGTAATGAGGTTGGAAGGATTGACCTTGAGACTGGCAAGGCTGTGCCTGGGGCTATTGTGGCGCGGGAGCACGCTGAGCGTTTCCGAGTGGGTTTTGGTTCCCAGAACCAGATTTCCACCCAAAGTTTGGATGATTCTACCACCCCGGATTGTACGTGTTGCTGTAGGGGTTATTTTGGGGCCTTATTTGATTGCCTAGATAGTCCACTTCTTCGTGGCCAGTTAACATAACACCCTGCTCACAAGTACCTGGCTCGTGTGACACGCCACACTGCTCACCTGATGATTTTACCTTCGAAACGTTCTGAGCTTGATCAAACCTTGCTGCCAAAGCTCTGATCTGCGCTGCAAGAACTGTATACGTATCCACCTGATGAACTCCAGGAATAGATGATGCTTTATTTCGCACTCCACTGTGATGCGAACTCGACTTCAAGGTAGCTTTCTCTATAATTGCGTAGGCTTCCTTTGGTGTTTTAGTTCCAAGATCGCCTCCTACATACACGTCTATGCGTTCTTGTGAGTCGTAGCTGAGTCCCTGGTAGAAGTTCAACACAAGTTGCCTTTTGGACAACCCATGATGTGGAACATCGATCAGAAGATCTTTGAACCTCTCCCAAGCTGCGTGTAGAGATTCTCCTTCATCCTGTTTAAATGTCATTATACGATTCTTTAGCTTAGCTGTCTTTTCCGGCGGGAAGTATTTTTGCATAAAAAGATCTGCCATCTCATTCCAAGTCGTGATGGACCCTGCTGGAAGTGACAAAAGCCAAGATCGGGCTTTGTCTTGCAAAGAGAATGGAAATAGCCGCAAACGGATTGCGTCTTCAGAAACGTCTCGAATTTTGAAAGTCGAGCACACTTCGAGAAATGAAGCGATGTGCCGACCTGGATCTTTGTGATCCTTCCCATCAAACTGCACAGAGTTTTGTAACATGTTAATTATACTAGATTTGATTTCAAAACTCGGTGCTGCTATCATAGGTCGGGCGATGCTCGGTAGCAAGCCCTCTCCTCCTGGGCGGCCGGTCTCATTCAAAGGCTGGTCGTCCTCCGCCATTATGCTTCCTCTGTCTTCCTCTGAACTCTCGCTATCAGAAAGTACCACTAGTTCGTCGATTGCGGCCGCAATCCTTTGTGCAACAACAAGTGATCTTTCACGAAGCCGCCTACTTCTTCTTAGGTTATTTTCTGGTTCGTTGGCTAGCTTAGCGTTAGCGGGTGCAGGGGTCGTGGACATTAGCCTGCACGTAAAAAGGAATGAATTATACGGAAAAAATAACATAATAATAATATAAGAATATAAATATAAATAATAATACTATTATATTACATACATATATATACAATTATACAAAACTACTTAACTATTTACTTGTTTATTTACTTATTTACATCCAAAAACTGTTTTTTTTTCTTTATTTCTTCTTCTTCTTTTTTTTACCAGAATTTATGATAATGATGTGCACAAAATGCAACATATAAATTACATCAATTGTCGCATAAAACTAACTCTTTTTAGTACTAATGTTGGAAAAAGTGTGCTTTTGTCTTCCTTTTGTATTTTCAGGATTAAATGAGCTCAAATGAAAAAAAGAAGCAAAAAGACAGCTAAATCTAACATAAATACAAGAAAAGGAACAAACGTGGCATACCCGACCTCCCGACAGCATCCTCCCAAAGCAAAACAAGAAGACAGAAGACAGAGCGTGCCCAAGTGTCAGCAGAAAAGACAAAGTGATAGAAGCTTCTACTGCCCACCACGGGGCCGTGCTCAGCGGACACGGGGGCGTGCTCAACTGTTGCAGACGCATTTAATGAAATTGCGAATTGCAAGTAATGAAGAGAGAGAGTCGGATGGACACGGGGCCGTGCCCAGGCTTCTGTTCAGCCTATAAATAGGAGTGCTTGGAGCTCTTGCAACTCATCCCTTGGCACACCACCTCTCTCATACTTCACCCACCACCCACCACCATCATCCACCACCATCATCCATTGTCCATCATAGAGTGTGTTAGTCGTCTCGGGATCCAAGATTGATCGTAAGAGTTCTTGACAATCAAAGGCCATGTTTGCCTAAGTCTCTTACATCACTTGGTGAAGACAAGTGTTTAGTGTAATACTTTTTATTTTTAATCTTTTGCACTTTTTAATTGGTTTTGTATTAATGACTTTAATTACTAGTTTTTTATGTTGAAGGTGATTCTTCCTTATCGTTTGTCCGTGGTGTCTTGGCATTATTTTACTGTCTATATAAAATAAAAGATTTTCACCATTCATATCTCCACGGTCTATATGGAGGTATGTTGGTTACCTGGTCGGGGGTTAAGGGAACGGTTTGGTAAGAGTCTTGCCATTGTTCAATGTATAGATCCTGCAAAGGACCTGGGTCAAATTTAGTAGGACCTCCTTCAATACCCAACGGTATTGGATGGCGGGGGTCCAAACTCTTTGATCCCCTCATAAGTTAAACTACTATTAAAACTTTAACCCGGCTACTTAGGATTGTATCCCTGCTGACTCAGGCTACTTAGCCGAGGGTAACGTCGCCTTCAAAAGAGGGGCCTACCATATTATGCATTAATAACTTAATTAATTATCTTTCAATAATCCGACCCTTTAGGATTGTATCCTTGCTGACTCAAACTACTGGGTTGAGGGTAACTTCACCTTCAAAAGAGGGGCCTACCACAATAATTAAGATAATCTCTTAAACAAGTGCAAAAGTGCGAAAATAATCAAAGGTTAAACTACACACGAGTCGGATCCAAGTGATTCATCTTGTCTATCTGTTTTTTACTTTTATTTTCTTTTTCAGCATTTTAGTTAGTTTTATTTTTCTAGTTTAAAAACCTTTTTCTAACATTTTGATTTGATTAGACGTTGAGGATAAACCGGTACTAAAAGCTCTTGTGTCCTTGGACGACCTCGGTATCTTACCAACACTATACTACGTCCATGATGGGTGCACTTGCCAATATGTGTGTTTAGTGTTAGTAAATATCGTGTTTATAAATTTAAAACTTGGCTAAAAAGTGTAAAAAGGGCTTAAAATATACACCTAAAATATATTATACCTAACGCACATCAAGTTTTTGGCGCCGTTGCCGGGGACACAAGGATATTAAGAAAGCTTAAAATCGACGGCCTAATCAGTTTTACAAAACTTTTTCAAAACGTGCGCACATTTTTCTACATTTTAGTTTAGTTTGCATTTACAGTAGCCTGAACACGGGGCCGTGTTCACTGAACACGGGGCCGTGCTGCATATTTTTCATAAAACACCCAGATACAGAGTCTGAACACGGGGTCATGCTCACTGAACACGCCCCCGTGCTCAACAAGACCAGTAACCTTTAAAAAAACGCCCAGATACAGACACTGAACACGGGGCCGTGTCCACTGAACACGGGGCCGTGTCCAGCTTCTGTTTCCGTCTTTATTTTTCTTTTCTGGTCCCGAGACTCTGTTGTGGTCTGTTGAGTGATTCTTATGGATCAATACTCAGAAGGCTACAACTACACCTATGAGGAGGATGATTATAGGGGAGACTATTGCACTAATTGTGGAAACCCACACTCAGTACAATATTGTAACTTATTTCAACCATCCACTTCATACAACTATTATGAGGAGCCCAGGTACGGGCCATCGACTTCATACACATCCTATGAAGACCAAAGGTATGAACCTTCTCCCTCATACTCATATTTTGATGAACCAAGGTATGAGCCTTCATACTCATACTTTGAGGAATCAAGATATGAGCCACCACCTTCATACTCTTATTATGAGGAGCCATGGCGTGAACAACCCACCTCATATGAGTACTATGAAGAACAAAATTACGACCCTTATCCATCATATACTTACAATGAGGAACAATGGTATGAACCATCTACTTCATATGAGTACTATGAGGGACCAAGGATCGAACAACCGGATTCAAGCTTTGAGGATCCCGATCCTTTCTCTATCACCGAAGTAGCCGATAGGATAATAGAAAAACTTAAAACTATCGAGCAATACATAAAGGAATCTCGCACAAGGGAAGAGGAGTCCCGCGCAGGAGAAGAATTAAATAAAAAAAAAGATAGTTAAAGAGTTAAAAATGGAAGAACAAATAAGTGAAAAAACGACACATGAGTTAAACAACGAAAAAGGTGAGGACAATAGCGTTAAAATCCAAGAAGAGTCAAATTTTGAAGAAATTAATCTTTTGTCACCTTCTTTTGAAAATCATTGTTTAGTACCCACTCATGCTAAGTTTTTAAAAGAATTAAACACTAACACTAAAATTGAAGAAATGGTAAGTGTTAAGTTAACTAATGATCAAACTTCGCTAATAAAAGAAGACCCTTTTGAAATTAACATTACACCGGTTCCATGTTTCTTTCAAAATTCCTTTATTAGTAATATCACCATTGATAAAGATCTTTGTGTTAACATAATGCCTAACTACATTTTCGAAAAATTTAGTATTAGTGATTTTTCTCCACTTCAAATACCCATTTTTCTATCCGATCGGAAAGTAATAAAATCAATCAGTGTAGTTGAGGATGTCTTGATTCAAACAAATCAAATGGTAATCCCAACCGACTTTGTCATCCTCGATGACGCTCCTCTAGTGTTGGGACGACCTTTTGTAAAAACTCATGAAGCTTTGAAAAACCGGAAGTTCAACAATCTACCTCTTCCACTAGGGGCATTCAAAAGGAGCATAGATCTTGAGCACTCAATGAAATATCCTTTTGGAAACATTGACCCCCTAATTGAAGATGAAGATGAGCCACCCGATACAAGTTAAAAGATTGACCACTTTGTTGAAGAAGAGGTCGCCATAGAACAAACTTTTAAAGTTCATGATCAAAATGAGCAACAAAATAAGGAGTCTCTTAAAGACCCACCCCTTGAGCTCAAAGAACTCCCGAAAGGTTTGGAATATGCTTTTCTAGACAAAGATGGTAAATCACCTGTAATTATTTCGTCTAAATTAAGTAGTTTAGAGAAAGAGAAATTAATTAAACTTTTGAAAAAACATAAAAATGTGATCGCTTGGAAGCTTGTAGATATTAAAGGAATAAGTCCTTCCATGTGCACACACAAAATTTTAATGAATGATGACTACAAGTCGGTAATACAACCACAACGTAGAGTAAATCCAAATGTGCAAGAAGTGGTTAAAAACGAAGTCATCAAATTACTTGACGCTGGACTTATCTACCCTATCTCAGATAGTCCCTGGGTAAGTCTTGTCCAAGTAGTTCCTAAGAAAGGAGGTATGACGGTAATAACTAATGAAAAGAATGAATTAATACCAACGAGAACCGTCACAGGATGGAGAGTATGTATAGACTATAGACGATTAAATGAAGCAACAAGGAAAGATCACTTTCCTTTGCCCTTCATTGATCAAATGTTAGAAAGATTATCCGGTCATAAATTTTATTGTTTCTTGGATGGTTTTTCAGGTTACTTTCAAATCCCGATATCACCCGAAGACCAAGAAAAGACAACTTTCACATGTCCCTATGGAACTTTTGCTTATCGACGCATGCCATTGGGTCTGTGTAACGCCCCCGCAACATTCTAACGTTGCATGGTGGCCATCTTCCATGACATGATAGAAAAGACAATGGAAGTCTTCATGGACGACTTTTCTATCTTTGGAGATTCATACGACCAATGCCTCGATAACCTTGAACGAATGCTATCCCGATGTGAGGAAACTAACCTCGCCCTTAATTGGAAAAAATGCCATTTCATGGTAACAGAGGGAATAGTGCTCGGTCACAAGATCTCTAGTGAAGGAATGGAAGTTGATCAAGCAAAAATAGACACTATTTCTCGATTGCCTCCACCATCCTCCGTTAGAGCAATCAGAAGTTTCTTAGGGCATGCCGGATTTTATAGGCGGTTTATCAAGGACTTTTCTAAAAACTCAAGACCTCTAACAAAATTACTTGAAAAAGATGCGCCTTTCATCTTTGACAAGGATTGCAATCAGGCATTTCTAATCCTTAAGGAAATGCTAGTCAATGCACCTATCATGATAGCGTCTGATTGGAAATTTCCTTTCGAAATCATGTGTGATGCAAGTGACTTTGCCGTTGGAGCAGTCTTGGGACAAAGAAAAGAGAAGCATTTCCACCCAATCTATTATGCTAGTAAACACTTAACGATGCACAAGAAAATTATACAACAACTGAAAAAGAATTACTAGCTGTGGTATTTGCTTTTGATAAATTTCGTTCTTATCTTGTTCTTTCTAAAACAATAGTCTATACCGATCATGCAACCATTCGATACCTTTTCAAGAAACAAGACGCAAAACCCCGTTTGATCAGGTGGATTTTACTCCTCCAAGAATTTGATATTGAAATCAAAGACAAAAGAGGAGCAGAAAACACTGCTGCAGATCATCTTTCGCGCTTAGAAGACCCAGCTTTGGAGGCAACTAGGGACGAGCAAATCAACGAAAAATTTCCAACGGAATCCCTAGAAATGGTGGAATACAAGGAAGAACCATGGTATGCCGACTATGCTAACTACTTAGCTAGCGGTATAGTCGCCAAAGGATGGCCACATCACCAAAGAAAAAAATTCTTTGCTAATGTGACGCATTACTTTTGGGAGGATCCTTATCTTTTCAAAATGTGTGCCGACCAACTCATCCGAAGGTGCGTACATGGTAGTGAAGCAAGAAGAATTCTCCGCCATTGTCATGAAGGTCCATACGGAGGACATCATGGTGCCGCTAGTACAGCACGAAAGGTATTTGATTCAGGATTTTATTGGCCGACCATTTACAAAGACGTGCAAAGTCTAGTTAAGACATGTGATGCTTGCCAAAGATCAGGTAATATTTCTTCCAAAAACGAAATGCCACAAAATGGCATTCTCGTTTGTGAAATTTTTGATGTGTGGGGACTCAACTTTATGGGACCTTTCCCAACGTGAAAAGGAAACAAATATATACTTGTGGCAGTAGATTACCTGTCTAAATGGGCCGAGGCCGAGGCACTTCCAACAAATGATGGAAGAGTCGTGGTAAGATTTCTGAAAAAAAAATATTCTCTCGTTTTGGAACACCTAAAGCATTAATAAGTGATAGAGGTACCCATTTTTGTAATCGTCAACTCGAAAAAATCTTAACAAGATATGGGGTCTATCACCGGGTCTCAACAGCATATCACCCTCAAACAAACGGACAAACCGAAGTGACTAATAGAGGTTTACAACGAAAACTTGAAAAAACCGTAGGATTAAATAAAAAGGAATGGACCGATAAATTAGATGATGCTTTATGGGCCTTTCGAACAGCCTATAAAACAACCATAGGCACAACCCCATATAAGCTCGTCTATGGAAAAAGTTGTCATTTGCCGGTAGAAATAGCTCACAAGGCCTACTGGGCAATAAAAAATGTAAACTTGGATTTAGAATTTGCAGGCAAAAATCGATTTTGTAAAATAAATAAATTAGATGAATTAAAGAATTATGCATACTCTAACTCTGAAATTTATAAGGAAAGAATGAAAAATTTACACGACAAACACATTAAACCTAATGAATTTCGAGTGGGAGATCAAGTTCTATTGTTTAATTCACAACTTCGATTATTTCCGGGTAAACTAAAATCTAGGTGGCCAGGACCTTTTTCCGTCACCCATATTTTTCCTCACGGTGCAGTAGAAATTAAATCTCGGAATGGAATTCCATTCAAAGTCAATGGCCAACGGCTAAAACTCTATCAAGGATTCATTGAGGATGAGGAGGAAGAAATCTCGCTTCAAACGGTCGACGAATAAAGGCATCAACATCATACCTGGTAAGTTACGAACAAGCGGATAAACATCAAAACCGGTAAGTCTTCTAACCAAGTTTTTGGGAAAACAGGGCACTCACACGAGCATGAAAAAAAATATTTTCAAAAACTCTGCTCGGCACGGGGCCGTGTCCGCTGGACACGGGGCCGTGTCCGCACAACTGTCGGGATAAAACCCCTTTTTCATAACAGTTACACCATTCCACACGCCCCGTTTCCCCAAAAAACGCTCTGGTCCAGGCGATTTTCCGCAGAATTTCGACGTCTCCTCTCATTCTAACAACATCAAGCTATGATTTTATCATCATTAGTAATTAGATTAGTTACTTTCATGTAGTTAAAACATCAAAAATTTGGGGAAAAATCTAGGGTTCTTGAAGTTCATCCGGATCAAACCTCAAATTTTTGCATAAATATGATAGCCTTAGTATAGATTAGTGTTATGGATAGTAAACCCACTTGTATTGTTGATAGATTTGCCCGATTTCTCACAAAAACCACAAACCCTTGTTTTTGAACCGAAAAAGATAAAATCGAAAGGGTAAATAGTTTGTTTTGGGAAAAACGACACTTGGGGTTTCATTTTCGGGGGAAACCGCACCTACTTGGTCAAAAATTTTCAGATTTTCGGGACCGGGTCGAAAAATGGAATTTTTGAGTAACAGACGCCTTGACACGGGGTCGTGCCTGCTGAACACGGGGCCGTGTCCTGCCCACTGTTTACAGTTTTCGCCGGAAATCTCATTGTTTCGTGCTAACTTTTGGTATATTCTTTCAGATGTCGAAGAAGTTCACAAGATTCAACGCAAACGAGCTCGATGCTAGGGCCAGATATGACACACTTCAAACAAGACCGGAAGAATATCCAAGACAAGTGTGTACGGATCTCTTAGCCATGGTGAACCAACTTGACCGGTTTAACAACCTCGTTACCGGCCCACTAAGGATTGCCCTAACCACTAGACTTCGTTCCGTCCATGAGTGCACTATGGAGTTCTATAGCACCTTCACTTTCAATTCAAGGTGCGACCCTTTCGACAATGATGGGGTGGCATTCCGATGTGGTGGAACGAAGTACTCGATCTCAATGGCACAATTCGGGGCAATAGTAGGGCTGTATATGGAGGAAGATTCGGGTAGTGAAGAGAACACCGGAGTAGTGGGAGATTTGGATGAGAACGAGCGCCAAGCCGCGTCGGCTCAGATTGGTGAAGGGCACTACAACCCAAGCAGCACAAAGAGTACCAAGTTGAGGGACCCACTCTACCGATACATCCATAGGGTCCTCGGTTACTCTTTAAGCCAAAGGCATCATAATGGTGGTGTTGTTGGGTTGAGAGATCTGATAGTCCTTCACTGCATTCACAACCGAAGACACCTCGATGTTCCATTTCTCCTACTCCGAAACATGCATCTGAACCGGCTTGCTCATGCACCAACCCCTATTTTCTTCGAGGGATGGGTGTACCGTCTCTACAGGCACTTCGTGAACATACCTAGGTCTTTCGAAAGAAGCCCATGGTCAGGAAGAGTCGATGTACACATCTGCCGCTCCATGAACCTAATCTACGAGGCAGAAGACGGGTCGGTAAGCTTTCAGAGGATGCAAGGCCATGCATGGAACCCACAAGAGGTGCTAGTCCTTCACGCTCCACCTCCCCACTACCAGTACCACCCTCACGGTGAACCGGGCCTATCCTCCTCACAAGGAGGTGGTTTTCCTAACTTTCAGAGTTTGCATTATCTTTTGCAGGAAAACCTTATGTGCACCAGGAACACCTACAACCTCGCCAACAACACGTACAACCGGGTCAGAGCCATTGAAAGAAACATCTCCGATATCCAAGATGACATCGGAAACATCCGGGAGTACATGGCGGGGCATGGAGGAGGAGGTGATGACGAGGACAGTGATGAAGACATGGACTAGGTGGGTGGAATAGGAGCAGGAACAGGTGGTTGGTGATCCCACATGTTAAATCCCCTTTTCTATCGAACAATTTCTGGCCTGTGTGCCGAGTGTTGAACAATTTACTTTCCCTAACTTCTTGTTATTTTTGCTTTGGTTTTTAACTTGATGGTTTGGATGTTGAACTTGGTAATCTAGGATGTTTGGTAGTGTTTGGTGTGGTACTTATTGATAAAACAGGTACATACGAGGCTTAGAGTACTAAACACTAGTACTACTAAAGCCGGAACAGGAAAACCGGAGCTAGAAAGCTGTTTTTCAACCTTGCAGACTGTCTACACAGGGTCGTGTCCGGCCGACACGCCCCCGTGGCCACCTCCCAGACCTGCTGTTTGTTTACTTTCTGCAGATTTTTGCCAGACACGGGGTCGTGTCCAGCCAACACGCCCCCGTGTCCACCTTCTGTAAGTTTTCGTTACTGGCACCTGAACACGGGGTCGTGCCCATCCGACACGGGGCTGTGTCCAGAGTGCCAGTAACATAAAATTTTGCTTTTAACACCCTTTTACACAGTCAATCAACCTAAAAACTTATTTTTGGAACACATTAAGGACAATGTGTAATTTAAGTGTGGGGGGGGGGGGATGCTAAAACTTTGAATCTTGCAAGTGTTGCCTAATTAACTAGCCTTATACAAAACTCTATTGGAACCGCTAATTACCCCAAATTTTTTTCAAAAAAAAAATTTTTCATTTTTTTTAACTTGTCTAAGTTTAAGTTGGGAATTTCAAGTTCTAACAAGGTTATATTTTTACAAGTTTACAACCGATAGCGTCGTGATAAAAAAAACCAACATAAGAAAATTATGAAACGACATGACAAGCTTAGTTAAAATTTGATTATATATACTTGATCACATAAAAACCCATTCCCACAAAAATGAGTTTTGAGCCTTTATTGAGCATACAAATACATATCTTTACACTAAATGCTCATTTTTTCGTTTCTTGTGTGAATAGCCGCTTGGTTCGTACGACTCTAGAACTTGCCACGACAATGCATTCCCGGTCCTTACCAACTTAAACCTGAGTAAGTAAATGATGGAGGCATTAGGACTAACCTTTTTTTTCCTTCTACACCATTATTTTTCTTTTTTTTACCACCTACCCAAAATCCCCCTAGTTAACTCCTTTGAGCCTAAACCTTTTCTTTTCTTAACCCAAAACAATCACCCTTTTTACCCACCTAAACCTTTTTATTTTAACCCTTTCTTTTAGTAACAAAGCTCGGTTTTTCTTATGACTTTAAAAAAAAAAGAAGTTGATGAAACCAAATAAACAAACAAGTTCATCAAAATTAACCATGTTTGAAAGAAATGGTTCATCAAAATAAAAAATTAAAATTGTAAAAAATAAAAAGTCTCTAAAACCGATGCTTTTTACGCTTTTCGCCCTTTTACTAACCACTAACCCAACCACCCACCTTTAGCCCAAGCCTAACCCTTCACCCCAAAAGTCCTCTTGATATTTACAAAGGTATATAGTTAAAAAGGAGGAGGATTGATTGCTTGGCAAGCCTATGGTAGGAGTAAGTTCCATGCCGCTCTCGAGTGATTCACTAAAAATACATCTTCGGCCGAGTGTTGAGTGATCCCCCGTGAGGTATGTGAACTTGTATATAAATGAAATTTTAAAAAAGACATGTTATGCCATAATAAGTAATTTATCTTATAAAACTTTTTTAATAAATCATGACGAATAGGATTGTAAATAAATAAAAATAAAACTTAAATAAAGAATCTTGGAAATCCCGACACTCTATGACAAGTCCAAAAAAAAAAAAAAACCTTCTCTTCTACCCATTCCATTTGGGAGTGAAAAAAAAAGCCACATTATAAAGAGTTTTGCTTGAGGACAAGCAAAGATTCAAGTGTGGGGGTATTTGATGTGCACAAAATGCAACATATAAATTACATCAATTGTGGCATAAAACTAACCCTTTTTTAGTACTAATGTTGGAAAAAGTGTGCTTTTGTCTTCCTTTTGTATTTTCAGATTAAATGAGCTCAAATGAAGAAAAGAAGCAAAAAGACAGCTAAATCTAACATAAATACAAGAAAAGGAACAAACGTGGCATGCCCGACCTCCCGACAGCATCTTCCCAAAGCAAAACAAGAAGACAGAAGACAGAACACACCCCGTTCTCAGTGAGCACGGGGGCGTGCCCAAGTGTCAGCAGAAAAGACAAAGTGATAGAAGCTTCTACTGCCCACCACGGGGCCGTGCTCAGTGGACACGGGGGCGTGGTCAACTGTTGCAGACGCATTTAATGAAATTGCGAATTGCAATTAATGAAGAGAGAGAGTCGGATGGACACGGGGCCGTGCCCAGTGGACACGGGGGCGTGCCCAGGCTTCTGTTCAGCCTATAAATAGGAGTGCTTGGAGCTCTTGCAACTCATCCCTTGGCACACCACCTCTCTCACACTTCACCCACCACCCACCACCATCACAACACCATCATCCACCACCATCATCCATTGTCCATCATAGAGTGTGTGAGTCGTCTCGAGATCCAAGATTGATCGTAAGAGTTCTTGACAATCAAAGGCCATGTTTGCCTAAGTCTCTTACATCACTTGGTGAAGACAAGTGTTTAGTGTAATACTTTTTATTTTTAATCTTTTGCACTTTTTAATTGGTTTTGTATTAATGACTTTAATTACTAGTTTCTTATGTTGAAGGTGATTCTTCCTTATCGTTTGTCCGTGTTGTCTTGGCATTATTTTACTGTCTATATAAAATAAAAGATTTTCACCATTCATATCTCCACGGTCTATATGGAGGTATGTTGGCTACCTGGTCGGGGGTTAAGGGAACGGTTTGGTAAGAGTCTTGCCATTGTTCAGTGTATAGATCCTACAAAGGACTAGGGTCAAATTTAGTAGGACCTCCTTCAATATCCAACGGTATTGGATGGCGGGGGTCCAAACTCTTTGATCCCCTCATAAGTTAAACTACTATCAAAACTTTAACCAGGCTACTTAGGACTGTATCCCTGCTGACTCAGACTACTTAGCCGAGGGTAACGTCGCCTTCAAAAGAGGGGCGTACCACATTATGCATTAATAACTTAATTAATTATCTTTCAATAATCCGACCCTTTAGGATTGTATCCTTGCTGACTCAAACTACTGGGTTGAGGGTAACGTCACCTTCAAAAGAGGGGCCTACCACAATAACTAAGATAATCTCTTAAATAAGTGCAAAAGTGCGAAAATAATCAAAGGTTACACTACACACGAGTCGGATCCAAGTGATTCATCTTGTCTATCTGTTTTTACTTTTATTTTCTTTTTTAGTATTTTAGTTAGTTTTATTTTTCTAGTTTAAAAACCTTTTTCTAACATTTTGATTTGATTAGACGTTGAGGATAAACCGGTACTAAAAGCTCTTGTGTTCTTGGACGACATCGGTATCTTACCAACACTATACTACGTCAATGATGGGTGCACTTGCCCATATGTGTGTTTAGTGTTAGTAAATATCGTGTTTATAAATTTAAAACTTGGCTAAAAAGTGTAAAAAGGGCTTAAAATATACACCTAAAATATATTACACCTAACGCACATCAGATAACCTCCTCAGAATTCTGATGATTTTATTAAAAATCTGAGAATTTTTTATAGATATATATCCGAAAATCTGATAAGTTCTGATAAAAATCTGATGAAAATTTTCTTTTCATCAGAATTTCTGATAAATCCGTCAGACTTTACCAGAAAATCTGATAAATTCATCAGAAATGTAAATTGTTCTACTAGAAAATCTAATGGGTTTATCAGAATCCATCAGAAAACCTGATAAATTCATCTGAATTTATCAGAAAATCTGATGATTTTATCAGAAAGTTATATTTTATTTCCGTGGATTAAATAAACAAATAATTGAGTACAAATATATAAATAAATGGACAGAAATGAACAAATGAACGTAAGTAAATAAATGCATAAATGAAATAAATGAATAAGCGGTTCGATTCCGAACACGTGCATAAATGTAAATATAAAGAGAAACGAAATAACTAAATTGAAATAAATAAAATACTGAAATAACTGTACTGAATGAAATAAATAAATAAATAAATGAAGTACAGAAATGAAATGACTGAATTAAAATAACTGAAATGAAAGAATAAAAGAAAAATGGTTCGATTCCGAACACATAACTGAATTAAATAAATAAATGTAAAATGTTAGTCAAAAAATAAATAAATAAAAAGTTAGTATGTTAGTAAGGTTACTGGTCAGTAAAACGGAAAAATTAGTTGGGCGTGCCATACTAAGTTTTCACAAGTTAGTAAATAAAAGAAAACAAAATAAATACAAAATGTACGAGTATTCACAAATATTCACAGTTTGTACACTGGTAAAATAATAACTCGGATTGTTCCATTAATTTCGCCGTGTCCCCGGCAACGACACCAAAACCTTGACGTGCACGTGTTCGTATACATTTGTTTACAGTATCTTCACGCGCCTGACAAAATGTGTTTTATATTTATAAAAATGGTTTATACGTTAATATTAAAACACACACAACAAAGGACAAGTGTATCCCGTCATATATGCAGCAAAGTATTGGTAAGAGCCAGATATCCATCCATGGAACACGGGCGTTATAATGTACTAAATCTTTGTCATTAGATTACCAGATAAAAGGATACGTGAATGGTTGTTTAACTAAGTTATCTAAATTATATCTAAAACATAAATATACTAATATCTTGTTTCACAAAAAACCTAAACATGTTATCTATCAGATATGTCACAAAAGCACTTAATCAATTTTCCAATTTCGAGACAGCTAGTTACCGGGTCTGGATTTCTAGCATTATGATTCTTCAGAAAGTTAACGCAATGGTCACACGTTAACCACCTAAAATCATTCATTAGCGAGCTATTGATATTTATTCATGCGAACCTTTAAAGATAGGTTATTTACCAGGTCTGGATTCCTAACCTCACTTATCAAAGAAAGCAATACCGATAGTCACAATACAGCCACGAGGATAAGCAATTATGTAGATCCTTTTCTTATATAACTTGTCGTTTTCATCACAGAGATGAATTTTGTGGATCTAGATGGCTTATCTCCTTGAATTGTGATTTTTTCACCTTTTGGTGAATTTACTTGGATTGACTTTTGATCACATAAAATACTGGCTTTATTGGCTATTAACCAATCCATTCCTAATACAACATCAAATCTTGCCAGATTCATTGGGTAAAGGTTTGCCATAAACTTTTGATTTAAAAATTCTATTCTTGCTCCCTGCAAGATTTCAGAAATTCTAACGGTTTCTCCATTTGCTGTCTCTACTAGACATTCTTGTGGGAGTTTAGTTAATGATTGATTTAGAAGTTTGCAAAACGAAGTATTAATAAAACTTTGGTTCACACCAGAGTCAAATAATACTTTAGCAAAAACATCATTAGCTAAAAACGTACCGGCTATCACGTCTGGAATCATCTTGGCTTCATCTGCAGTTAGAACAAATGCTCTAGCATTCTTGGTGTTCTTGTTGTTCGTAGCTGGAGCTAATTTCGGACAGTTTGGCTTGATGTGGCCTTGTTCTCCGTAGTTGTAGCATATCCTATTGTTGAGTTTCTTCCTGCAGTCTTCTTCCTTGTATCCAGATATTTTGCAAAAATTGCAATATATGGAGCATCTTCCAAAATGCTTCCTTTTGCAATACTTGCAATAAGTTGTTGATGTGGAACCTACATTTTTCCCACGGTTGGAATTTCTAGAATGGAATTCCTGGGTAAGCCTCTGAGCAAGGTTTCTCCCCTGGTCTTCTTCTCTGGTGCGCACTAACTCATCAGTCAAGGTATTGGCTAGTTCCACAGCTTCTTCTATGGTTTGAGGTCTAGCTGCCTTGACTACATGTCTAATCTCCCCGATTAATCCCCAGATATAACGGGAGATTAATATTGGTTCAGGCGATACAAGGGTTGGCACTATTCTAGCATATTCAAAGAATAATGTAGTGTATCCCTTACTATCCACTCCAGTCATCCTAAGGTTCAGAAACTTATTCGCTATCAGTGCCTTTTCATTAGGAGGGCAGAATTTCCTTTCTACCATATTTTTAAATTCCTCCCATTCCATGTTGTAAACCCTATCCTTCCCCTGGACTGGAGGATAGTGTTCCACCATTCTAAGGCTGAATTCTTAAATAGATTGGAAGCAAACATTATCTTATCCTCTTCCGCACACTTGCTTATTTTCAAAACAGCCTCAGTCTTTTCTATCCAACGTAGAGTTGCAATGGGTCCTTCATTGCCCGAGAATTCTATTGGTTTACAGGACCAGAATTCTTTATAAGAACAACCATAAGGCATGGTTCTTCTTCTTTTGGGAATGGGCGCTTGAAGTACAGGTCCATTGTTCACGCTGTGTTCAGGTTCAGTTCGTCGTTTACTGCTATGTTTACTTTTATTATCCGCTTCCTTAACAGTTTGAATAATAAATGGCATTGCATCTATGATTCCTTTTGCCACTATGTGTTGGATGGCACTATTATCCACTTGATTTCAATTGTTATTGTTGTTTGGATTCTCATTAATCGGCTTATTGTCGTTCTGGTTATTATCATTCTGGTTTTCCTGATTCACTTCGTTGTCCATCTGAATTTTAAACATTTACCACGTATTAATATCACAAAATAATATTCAATACAACAAATCACACAATACGTAGGTTGATAAAAAACGTCGAGCAGTGCGACTTACTCTTTTTCTTATAATATGCATCTAGTACACACCGATACTGAAATTTAAAATTACAATACAACTGGAATTAAAATTAGATCCATAGGATTAATTGTAGATCCAACATTACTAGTAGTAGGCATCCGTATTTTTTTTCATACACATATTTATTATTATATTATTATTTTTTTCTTCCATCTCCACAATCACTTTCACGGATATGGATTTATCCAGAAATCCATATTGCACTCACCGTACTTCTAGACGAGTCGCTCTCCCACCTGTCTCATTCTCTCGCTACTTTCTAAGATTTCCTCACCAAATGTCCTGAGTTCTTGTACATTTTCTGCATTCATTGGGGGTGCAGGTTCTAGGACTGGGTTTGGAATCTGGGGTGCGGGTTCCTGGTACGAGTAAGGATTCTCTAAGATTTCCCTAATGTATTGATCACTATTGTAGTAGGGATCTAGAGGGTCCAAACCTGGGTAAGCTCCTATATTCGGCATGGGCATGTCTTCTGGTATCGGGTAACGTTGCACATAGTCCCTATTGTCGTCCTACCACGGGTCGTAATTTGGGTCTAAGGGATTAGGTGCTGGTACCCTAGGTATCTCATCCTCTGGGTTGAAATCATGCATTTCTACTTGATTTTCAGGGTCTTTTCTATCTCCATTGGCTGGTTGGGAATTGGTGGTTGTGGTTTGGGTGCTATAAGTTGTTCCAGGTTAGGGTCGGTTGAAGTGGTTGCTAGGATATGGAAATTAGCTAAACCCCTATTAATCATGTCCTGGGCATGGGCATCTGTCTCTCTTTTGGCGGCTGCTAGGGCTCGCTGTTCTTGTAACTTTTTCATTCGCTTCCTACGCTCATGTGCTCCCCCACTGAACCATCCTGTCACACCCCAATATTCCACGTATTACCGGTGGGGTATCGTGAAGTAGTTGATATCATTATGGTCAATCATACACAGAATAGCACAACGGAAGTCTAGGAATAAAAATATTATTACAAACTCAATGTCTGAAAATATCAAAGTATTTATTAAAGACGAGTCTGTAATATCAAATCCACAGGAGGATCATTACAGAATGTTTAAAATGAAGCTTAGCAGACTTAATGGCATCTATAAGGATTTGCAAGATCCTCTTTTTCGACACCGAGCAACTCCCAGCCTATTACGAGTAGTACCTGCCACTTATCCTTTTGAAAATACGTCAGTTTTCACTGGTAAATACAATTTAACCGACTCATTTGAAAAGAGTTTATGAAAATTGATTTAAGTGCACATGGCACAAAACCTTTTATAACTTGGGACAATCTTTATTAAGATCTTGTATACAGTTTTACATGTTTGTCATACATATGGGGCCAGTTTGGAAGCCGGACATGATTAACTGACTCACCACTTATAGAACCCACAAAGGAGTTATCCCCAACTTGTGGGTAATTTAATATTTAGCATTTGCATCTGTCAGGTGCATGCCTGCACCCCGTGCATAGGTCGTGGCCATTAATAACTTAAATGAGCCGAGGATATCCAGGACACGGTCGTTAACCCCCAATGTTTATGTTATTAAACGATACAGATTAAAACGGGTTATGCGGATTTATTGAATCACAATCCGACAAAATAATCCCATACCCGACCAAGCGGTATTAATATACCGTATCCCAAGCCCTTATAGGGAAAATAAGTTAAAAGTATTTACCTGAGCTAATACTTGATTCACAGCAAAATAACTCAGTCGTATCCAATCTATCTAAATGTAGGTAGCTTTTACCGGGTGGCTCTAGTCTGGAGTGATGGTAATATATAACCAATTCAGAATGCTAATGGTCTTTATTTAAGTCATAGACTTAGACCGGCTAGCTTCAAGTATCTAAAGCGGTACGACACGCTAGATTAAGCGATGACCGGAATAGAATATTATTTAGACCCGACAAGTTTGGATACTTGTATATTGTGGGTAAACTAAACACATTCCGGATTTTGAGGTAAAAACGATAAGGTTAAACCCGTTTCGGCAAACATACGTAGACTAGTTACATAAACCGATCCGAACGCATAAAATGCGTAACGTGTAACCAAATGAATCATATACAAGTTCCATATGTTATTATGCTTAGAATATGTCAATACATCAGTAGGATGTCAACATATACGCCCAAAAAGTATTTAAAACCATTTTAAGTCCCGTAAGGGCATTTTGGTAATTTTAATACTTATAAAAGAGATTTTATTACAAACTGTAGTTCTGGTCCTTTCTAATTAGTAAAAATAATTAATTTATCTCATTACATCAGTAAGATATTACACTTATGTGAAATTTACTATTTATGACCAAACTACGTCCCGAAAGGGCATTTTGGTCATTTCACATAGGCTTTTAAGGGCATATTTGGAAATCTGAGTTCATAACTTATACCTACTGTAATGATATTAAAATTTGTTTAAATATTCAGTAGGTAACAAGTCTTAGGTGTTAATTATGGTTTAAAACCATACTATGCACCTAAATAGTGTAAAAATCGCTAATTGACGATAATTAAGGGGTTTTATGGAAATCTGAGATTTTGATCAGTTTTGAATGCTCAAAATAATTTATTTAATATATTAAATCAGTAGGAAAAAAAAGTTTAGCATTCAAATATTTGTAAATCTCATTTTATGCATGAAAAGGGTATTATCATCATTTACCGAATAATACAAGAACTCTATTGTAGGATCAGTTTTGACCTCTCGAGTGAGTCAATCAGAGCTAGTGCTTACTGAAAATGTGGCGGAAACACATTTTCAGCATGATAGAAAGAAAAACGCAACAGAAAGGAGTAGAAACAGAAGATTCACACTTAAAATACTTTTTCTTCACTTGATAACGCTTGTCGTACGGACAGCAGTTCGACGTTGAGTTCTCGAAGACGTTACAAATGAAGACTACTACGGGGGTATATATAGGGATCCTGGTCCGCTCATGTGACATGTCCACAAAAGCGGTCCAGACAACTAAGCTGGTTCGCTTTTGTGGACACATGCCACAAAAGCGGAACTACAACATGAAAGTCATAAATTTACACTTTTACCCCCTATACTATCACAAAATGACCTATCTGGACCCTATACATTAAACTAGCATTACAAAGACGCAGGCTTTAGACATTGTGCATCAACAAACTCCCCCTTGGATGAAGCCGCAGTCTTTGTCTTGAATGTAGGTCTTCAGATAGCTTTGAATTTCTCTTCCTTTGGTTTTGGCTTTCTGCTCATAGCAACTCTGATCTTCTCATTCTCTTTCTTCCTCGCTTTCTCTTCCTTTTCTTGTTCCTTCATAAACTTTCCTCTATTTTCTTCCATCTTTTGATTCTCACGTTCACGTTCACGCTTTGATTTCTTCCTCATCTTCTCTTCTAAAGACCACCACGAGGATTTCCACTTGTTTTCAGAGTTGATTCCTTTCTGAATACACAGAGATACAACACGTTGGAACTGAAGAGCTTGCTCTTTATCTGCTGGAGAGTAGCGAATCTTGTGAATGAATAGACATTCAATGTCTTTCGCTGAACAATTAACTAACCACATCGGGTCGTAAACATGAATATCCCTCAGCTCTCCACCAGCTCTGTATGTGATTATTGCTTCAGTCGTTCTGCAACTGTAAACCCAGTCAATAAAGCCTTTATAAAAATCCTGTTCCATTTCTGGCATCGGAATTATCTTCATTGTACGTGGAGGTTTCACATTCAGAATGACTTCTACAGCTCCAGTTTCCGGATCAATTCTCGGAACACGTCTTGGACGATGAGGCTTCCACTTTCGAAACGACTTCAATTGTTCATACTTGATGTAGCCCCACATCGCGGTATCATTCTGTCTCACCTTGTACTCCAAGACCCTTACTTTTGCTAATTCATCAACGTCCCACCATGGTAATGACATTATATCATATAAACGTGCAAAATACTGGACGCCATATTCTCTTCTAATAGCATAAGCGTTGACCTGTGGAAGAAAACCCCAACTAATAATATCGCCAAGCGAAACATTTCTATCACGTTGGAAGAACTTTAGCGGCCTCTTGAATTTTCTTTCATGAGAATCTTTAACCATTTAGAACGATCAATTTCTTCAGCTTTCGATTGATCTTCTTTATCAGCATTAGATTGATCTTTCTGCTCAGCTTCTTTCCTCAAACATTCAAACACATTATCATTCACTGCTTCAGTCACTTTTTAACGTAATTCATCTCTATTTTCAGCAGCAAAGAACTCCAAGAACGTTGGAAGTTTAGAAGTATCTTCAGAAACCTCTTCATTATCCGAACACTCTTCAACCTCAACTCTATCGTAGATATCAGCATCTTCAACATAATCATACTTATAATCTTGCTGTTTATTGATATCAAACGATTCCAAATCAGCTTCAAGATCAATTGGAATCTCAGGATTTACATCTTTTAACATTTCCCTATACACATCTAAACGTAAGAACAAAGGTTCATGATGTTCTACAATCTGAGTCTTACTCGACTCCCCCTTTCTCTCAGCTTCACCACTTTCTTCATTGACTGTGTCGTTTAGTAGATCTTCAACGACTTTTTCATTTGAAGCTTCAGTTATTCTAACACCTGAACCTCCTGCAGCGTCATCATCATCATCACCTTTAGAACTGTGACTGCTCGCAGAATAAACAAACTCATCCTCATCATCATCTTCATCATCCTCTTCATCTTCACCACCAATTAACTTGGGCGTTGGTGATTCTTCTTCGACTATACCAGGAACTGCAGATATAGGCTCAGGATTATCTATTACCATTGAAGGTACAATAGACATTACAGAACTTCCTTCCACTCCTTTACCCTTATCTTTCATCTGCCTTTCTAATTCTGCTTTACGTTCTGCATGAAGGTCTTCTAACTTCAACTCTTCATATTTTTGTTCCACTGATGTTTCTAACATGCTTTCCACAACTCTATTCAGCATGTAGAACTTGTGTTCATGCAGCGCTTTAGCAGCCATAAGCTCTTTATTCTTCAACTTATAGTATTCATTTTCACTTTCTCGACGATTCTTCTCTTCTTCTAATTCAGACACTCGAACTTTCAGAACGTCGATTTCTGTCTGATCAACTTCAATTTTCAGTGTCAACACTTTATTTTCACCCTCCAACCTCTGCACCTTACCAGCAAGAGTCTTTTCTCTATCAGCAATCTTTTTGCATTCAGCCGCCAACTTTTTATTTTCTGCTATCACATCATCAATTCTCTTTTCTAATTTCAATACTTGAGAATTGTTTGCAAAGTCGAAATCAACCTCTAGCAGATTATCTTGCGGTATCGGAAGGCCTCTACTTGAAGAACCAGGTTGTGCTTGGGTGAGTGGAGGTGTGCCAAAGAGATCTTGTGAAGAATAATATGGTTGATGTGGAGGTGGTGTTGATTGAAACAGAGGAGATGGTTGTCGTTGTGGAGTAGGCTGTCTGGGTGGTGTTGAGTGTGATGGAGGAGTAGGTTGTCTTGGTGATTGTTGTGGTGTTGGTTGTCTGGAGGAGATTGATGTATTGGAGATTGTGGAGGTGTTGGTTGACGTGGAGGTGTAGAGTGTGTTTGCCTGATCTTCTGAGGGTGCTTCGACACTTTGATCTTTGGTGTAGTTCTCTTTCGACTAGCAGCTTTCTTTTTACCCTTCGGAGAAGATTGTGACACTGAAACATGCTCCGGAGAGGATTCATAAGGTGCGTCTTCTTTCTCTTCCCTCTTCCTCTTTCTAATCAACCTCTCTTGTTCTACTTCTTCTCTCATTCGTCTCTCACGTTCTTTTGCATCAATCACTTCATAATCAGACGAACTAGAAGAACTAGTAGTGTCTTTATCAACGTCGTCACCTTCAACATCATCTAACTCCTTCTCTTTTTCTTTTTGAACATCAGAAGTACCCGTTTCCACAACATTATCAACAAAATACGCTTCTGTTGTAAACAAATCTGTCTCAATTACAATGTTTTCAGCTCCAGTCGTCTCTTGTTCATTTTCAACATTCAACTCAGGAATTTCTTCATCAGATTCATCAACTATCATTGTTTGCTTTTTCTTCTTTTGTATCTTCTTCGGTTTTGACAAAGAACCTTCACCTTCAGCTACAGGAGTTGCAAATCTACGTCTACGCCCCGACTCCTTTACATACCACTCGTTCTTGGTTGGTTTGAAACTCTGAAGTATTTTCAACTCTACAGCATACAACGCCTCTTTCATTTCTTCTTGATTTCTCCAATTCTGATGATTTTCCGGATCAGGATCCACGTAGTTCGCATCTCTAAGCAATCCAAAGTTTTCAATCACTAGATCAGGCTCTGGATGATTAGGATGATACTTGACCAGATTCTTCAAAGTGTTGTTAGACATGTGAGCTTGAACAAGAAGATCACCCTTAATGTTTCTATCAATTCCAGGGTATGCACGATCAATCATCATTTGTACAAAACGTGGATATCTCCAGGTTCTAACATCTGACGTGAGATTCTCCACCATATAATGAAAAACTATGTGCGAAAAATTGTATTTCTTATTCAACACCAACACTGTTAACATGTTCATTTGGTAATCTCTCATCTGATCAAAACTGCCCTTTGTGTGGCTCAATGAAATCAGAATACAATGGATCAAGAACTTGAAAGATTTTTGAAATTTCGACTTCAAATAGTTTCCGGTGTTCAAAGTATTTCTGTATCCCAAACGTAGCATACAACCCTTCACCATACGTTCTGGAAATCATATGGGGTAGTTGGCCTCATCAGGAAAATTCATAACTTCACGAACTAAGGCTTCAGTCACCAGAATAGTCTCCAATTTTCCATCCACTTCCACCACTGATGATATCACCTTGCTTTCCTCATCATACTTTGCGTTTATCCAAAATCGACTAATATGCGATCTATACAACGGTCTTTGGTCAATCATTGCTTTCTTCACTGGAATACGGTTCATATAATCCAAAATGCTGCTGAATTCTGACAATAAAGGACACTTTTCCACATCTAAATCAATACAACTGTTGTGTACTGGATCAAATAACACGTTTGGCGATGCCTGCACAACAACAACAGAAATCAAGACTTAGAAAAATTTTACATGTTTATTATTGACTAAAAAGCGAACCCGCATGATACATTAAAAGCGAACCAACACTTCACAACCCTATAGGCGAACCACTATAGTGACTAAAAAGCGAACCTACTTAGAAAATGCACAAAAAGCGAACCATCCCTGGCCTGATATGGTACACATGAGCGGTCCTGAAAGATGTCATAAGAGCGGTCCTGAAAGATGTACATAAGAGCGGTCCTAATGGTGAATGTCTACAAAAGCGTTGCTACTTCAACACTTGTAAAAACTGCTAAAAACCTAAAATTGATTACAGAAATACAATCTTCACAGAATTCCGAGACTAAGGGTGTCTTTGATTTCTACAAACCATGCCTAAATCACCCTAGATCTGAGATTGAAACTATGCATTGCCGACAATACTCATCAATCACTCAAATCTCAGCAATTAACACACAATACTATACTTAATATCATCAGACGACATGATTACATTATTCTATTCAAACAAACATGACAGTTAAAAGCTCAAAAAACGATTCGTTTATGCAATCATACCGACAGACATATTTTTAACACGAAAGATCTAAGATTGAGAGAGAACTTACCTTTCCCATGATGTAAACAGTAGAAACCTAACAAGATCAAGTGAAAACAGGGCTCAAACAGCAGTAAAACACGAAGAACACGGAGGATCGATCGAAATTGCCTCAGAGAGATTGACGTATAAGCGGTCTGGAAATGGCAACAAAAGCGAACCCCTGTTCTATTTATATGAGGTCTGGACCGCTTATACGACATGTTCTCATGAGCGGACCGGCATGTTACTTTGACAAATAAACGAACCGATGGTGAAAAAAGAGCGAACCTGTTTCTTATTTTTCAAAATTCATTTTTAATCATTTTTCCAACTTTTTCGATTTCACACGCTGACACCCAGTTGACCAAGTCCAAGTTAATGACCCTGGACAGCTGTTTGACCTACCAAGTCCAAGTTAATGACCCTGGTTGATCAGTTTTATGAAGTACTCCGTCATTTTGTTTTAAAATCAGTTCAAACTAATGAACTTTTCAACGTTTCAAACATTTGCACATTTTATCTTTCAAACATCATACCAGATCTTCGTTTGCAATCACAGCTTACCCAACCCTCACCAGACACTAACATGATCTGCACACGGGCTTTGAACTTCCAATCCCCAATATCAGTTGTCTAAACTAAAATGAGAAAAGAAAATCTTTTTGGGTTTAAAGCTGTACAAACTGAAATATATACACACAATGTTTTTTCGAGCGTGTTAGGGGATCATATCAGCTGCCGACAGAACACAAGCACCGTTAAGCTTATTTCATTTTAACCATTTAAACAATTCGCGTTGATTGTCGGTATATTGATCCATTTTAAATTCTCGCAAAACTTTCAATCTATTTAGGATATGTGATTAATGTTTTAGAGACTTAAACGTTAACGTGTGTTCCCACCTCAGTATATACTCCCGTATCCGGATCCCAGTATTCAGTCTTACAGGTGAATATACCACGGCTGATATCTGTTGGGGGTAGATGCGAAACCGTGAGAGCTCAGGTCAGAACTTCCGTTCAGCAGAGAGATGACGGTTCGACTTTTCGGTGGGTCCCCTTTAGAGGATCTTTTGCATTTCAACAGCAGCGACTATCAATTTTATTGTTTCATCAGCATGCTGAGGGTGAAGCTTATGTTTCAAAGCTTTTTGCGTAAAGTATTATCCGGGGACTAGGTCAGTATTTCCATACAGCAGAAGTCCCGGGATAATACCCCAGATATCACCGAGCATAAAGACCTAGTATCTCAGAATACGGGACCTTTCAAACAGGATTTCAAGGGTTACCTATATGTCCTGGAGGTGTTCCCCACGAAAACACAAGTTAAATTTAGTTTATATCCCAAACTGATCTACTAATTCTGTAAGAACCTACCGGCACATCTTTAGCGAGACTGCTTAAATGCATTTTTACATTACATTTCTTTAGCGTACTGTGTCTGTCTAGCTAATGTACTATCATTTCCCCTATATTACACAGCTCTTTTTGGCATTTTTTATGTTTTTGGATTTTTATGATTTTATCATGTTTTTGTATTTTTCTGCGAATATCTCCCCCTAAAACTAAAACATATTTTTGTGTTTTTGTTTTTAACGAAAAGCAGGAAATACAACTGTACAAATAAAGGTTGACAACTCGATACGGTTCAAGTCAGATCGCTGCCCAATTCGGCTTCACACTCGATAACCCTCCCAGATTGCAGATTTTTCATCCCATTTAACTTTAAAAGATAATAAAATCTCTTTTTATCAAACGGTTTCGTGTAAAAATCAGCTTTCTGATCATCGGTGCACACATGTTCAATCCGTATTAATTTCTTTTCGTGACAATCTCGAATAAAATGGTGACGGATTTCACTGTGTTTTGTTTTCGAATGGTGAACCGGATTTTTAGTAACATTTATGGCCGCTTCATTGTCCACAAATATCGGCGTATGCAAGAATTGCAGACCGAAGTCGTGCATCTGCTGTTGGATCCAGAGGATCTGCGAGCAACAGCTAGAGGCTGAGACGTACTCAGCCTCACACGTGGAGAGTGCGACTGCAGTTTGCTTCTTGCACTGCCAGGTAACGAGCCGAGTTCCGAAGAACTGGCACCCAGCAGTGGTGGACTTTGCGTTCTGCTTACAGCTACCAAAATCTGAATCAGCAAAACCGGATAAGGTAAAATCACCCGAACGAGGGTACCACAAGCCGATGCTTGGGCAACCCTTCAAATACCGTAAGATGCGTTTGACGATCGTCAGGTGTGATTGCTTCGGGTTCGACTGATATCGTGCACACAGACATGTCGGGTACATGATGTCGGGACGGGAAGCTGTGAGATACATTAAAGACCCAATGATCGATCGGTATAACGTTTCATCCATCTTCACTCCCTGTTCATCCGGACAAATACCATGGTTCTGTGCGAGGGGGGTTGATGTAGGACTGCAATCTGTCATATCAAACTTGTCGAGCACGTCCTTTACATATCTTGACTGGTGAATGAAGATTCCGTCGGGCATTTGTTCTACCTGCAGCCCGAGGAAGAACTTCATCTCCCCCATTGAACTCATTTCAAATTTCTTCTTCATTACTCTCTCAAACTCTTTACACAAATCGTCGTTGGTGGAACCAAAAATGATATCATCAACGTAGATCTGCACGATCAGCAAGTGGCCTGCTTCTTCTTTAGTGAATAAGGTGCTGTCTACTGTTCCTCTTGTGAACCCGTTGTCCAGCAAGTAGGTCGAGAGAGTCTCGTACCAGGCTCTCGGGGCCTGGTGTAGACCGTATAATGCTTTATCCAGTAAGTACACCTTGTCTTTGTTTAGTGGATCTGCAAACCCCGGTGGTTGCCCCACGTAAACTTCTTCTCGAATCTTGCCATACAGGAACGCGGATTTAACATCGAGTTGATAGACTTTGAAATCTTTCCAGGATGCAAAGGCAAGAAAAATACGAATAGCTTCAAGCCTTGCGACCGGCGCGTAAACCTCTTCATAGTCTATACCCTCCTGCTGGCTGAAGCCTTGAACCACTAAACGTGCTTTGTTCCTCACCACGACTCCTCTATCGTTACGTTTACATTTAAACACCCATTTTGTCTTTATCAACTTCTGATTCTTCGGCAGATCGACCAGTCTCCAGACACCCAGTTTCTCAAATTGTTGCAGCTCTTCCTTCATTGCATTAACCCAGCTGTCTTCGGTCAACGCTTCTTTGTAAGTCCTGGGCTCTATCTGCGAAATAAAACATTTGAATGACACTTCTTTCTGCATATCAGCAATATCTGAATAAAAACATGTAAAAGCTTGGTCTATCTGATGTCTTGTTTTTACACCACTCTGTAAATCGCCGATAATTTGTTCTGAAGGATGGTAAGACAGTGTCCATGGCATCACAGTATCAGGCACCACAACTTCCGATTCCAGATTTGATATGTCGAGATCAACGATTTGATCAACAGCCACCTCTGTTGTCTCATTTGGTTCTTCGTCAAAGGTAGGAGCGGGTTCCTCCTCTGAGTCGTCAGAAACGTCAAATGATGGAGCTGGTTCCTCTGGTACCTCTGGTACCACTTGGTCCAGCTTCATCATCGTGAGTACCCACGGTGGGCGTAGGAACATCTAGCGGTCTAGATTCCGGCTCTTGCAACTGACTTTGCTGATACAAGTACATGAGAGCAAGTTCCTCCTCACTCGGCTCGGACGGCAGATGAAACGATTCCCAGAGTTTGTCGTAGTCAAAAAGGAATCTTTGTCCGGGAAGTTGTTGCGACGGTGTGTGCTTCTGACAATCCACATGATGGACCTGAATCACTTTCCCCAGACACGGTACAAATACCCTTTTTAACGGGCTGGCATAACCTACGAAAAATCCTTCATTCGCTTTTGCTCCGAATTTACCATCAGCATCTATGAAAGTACCCGGAGAGCCAAAAGGTTCCAAGAACTCAAGATTTGGCTTATAGCGATGCAACAGCTCGAAACAAGTCTTTTTATATTTCTTCACTGTTAGAACTCTATTCAGTGTATAGCAAGCTGCTGACACTGCTTCACTCCAGAAGAAAATCGAAAGCTTTGAATCTGCCAACATAGTACGTGCGGTCTCGATCAGGGTTCTATTCTTTCGTTCAGCCACACCGTTTTGCTGCGGTGTGTACGGCGCACTGAATTCATGTAGTATCCCCTTCTCGTTACAGAACTCGTACATTATGTTATTCTTGAACTCTGTTCCATTATCACTTCGAATTCTTCTGATCGGCAGCTTGTACACTGTTTCCATCTTTTTGAATAAAACCATCAAAGCATCGAATGTTTCGTCCTTCTTCTCCAAACAAACAACCCATGAAAACCTTGTATAATCATCCGTAACCACCAAACAGTAAGAATCTCCACTGATGCTTTTGATGTTAACCGGCCCGAAGAGATCCATATGCAATCTCTCGAGAGGTAACCGGATAGTGTTGAGCATCTTTAGCGGATGAGACTTCCGTACCTGTTTACCTTTCTTACAAGCAACACAATCGTCAGGTAAATGAAAATTCTTAACATTCACACCTTCTACCAAATCGTTGTGCACAAGAAAATTCATTTTACGAACGTGTATATGACCCATTTTTCTGTGCCACATAATTGACTCTTTCTCAGTTGCTTTAGATTTTGTCACAAAACATTGTTTTTGAGGAGTTGTTGGTGTTGCAGTGCTCATATCTAAAATGTAAAGATCATTAACCCTAGGAGCACGCAACAGCACTAACTCATCAGAGACTTTAAACCCTGGCTTTAAAACCAAACATTCTGTTTTTGTAAAATGTACGCTAAAATCTTTGTCGCAAATTTGTGAAATACTTAACAAATTGTTCGTCAATTCAACAATATAATTCACTTTGTCAAAAGATATGATGCCGTTTGTGAGCTTTCCCTGACCAACAATCCTGCCACCTTGGTTACCAGCAAATCCAACGTAGCTTCCATTAATTGATTTGACATCATATAATAGAGCTAAGGATCCCGTCATATGCCTCGACGCTCCGCTGTCTATTATCCACCTGGATAGCACAGACTTGGGCAGCTCCTGCAATCAGCACACAAACACATCAGTTAAACAATGATGCCCATGACTTTTTAGCTTCTGACACTGTACCAAAAACTACATTGCATTTCTCACTTGTTTTTGGAAAGTTAAATGTGACATTTGACTCAATTTCCTTTTTATCTTGTTTCACTTTGTTATGAAGTTTGGGAAATTCCGACAAAAACTGATCAATTTCAGACTCAAACACAACAACATCATCTTTCACAAAATGTGACTCATTTTTCAACACATTTTCCATCTTTTTGATCTCACCAGATGGTTTAAATTTCGCGACCCATGACTGATTTTCAAAAGTTTTTGCTTTAGGGTAAAATTTCGAAGTCTTGGGAGATTTAGAAGACTCACCAATCTCAAAAATCGATTTTGGCTTATCCTCCGACTTCAATTTTTCACCCCGTTTAAGAATTCGGACCGGCGAAACCAACACTTGTTTATCTCTTGCAACTACCGGTGATTTTGATCAAGGTTTTTGAATGATTTGTTTTGAAACATTTTTGTTTTCAACCTTAGATTTTTCAACCTTCGGTTTTTCAACCATTTGTTTATTTACATTTTTTACCACAACCGGTTTTTTAATCACTTTCTTACACTGCTTTGCCATGTGACCAACTTCATTGCAGCGATAACACACATGCTTATCATATTCTACAAAAGTGGTTGTGACAGTTTCCACTTTTAGCTTTTGCGCTGCATTGAAGTCGTCCACGACCTTTTGACTAAAGATATAATCTTTTTCAATTTCAGTGCTAGGACCAGCGACAAACACATCATCCATCCTATCTTTTGGCTTGACCAACTTCTTAGTCATTTCTTCTCAAAACCAAGACCTTTATTCTTTAACTGATTTTTCTTATTTTGGTTTTTACCCACCCCCTCTACCTTTTCTGGACTAGTAGGACGTGACGAACCAACTGACTTATTCAGTTTTGAAAAGAAATCATTTTTCTTTAACTCATTTACGCTCAGCTCAATCAGCTTAAACACTTTCTGAACATTCTCAAATTTAACATTCTGAATCGGAAACTCGGTGTTGGAGTAAAGTTTGTCAGACCCAACCATAGTGTAAGCCACCATAATTGAATCATCATCCGCACTTTTATCCGTTTTTGTCAAATAACGATCTAAAAAGTTTCCATCCTCCTCAGAATCACTACCGGACTCCACTGATTTTGCCTTCTCAGATTTCTCACTATCATCGTCCAACACCTGATCAATAACATTTTTGATTACCTGGGATTCGTTGTTAGTGTCAGACGCAGTGAAAGTGATATCAATGTTATCAGGTAAATCATTCTTAAGTGTTTTTAATTTGATGTTTAATGCAGCTTCCACCCCATCTGGATATTTCTGTGTATAATGATTCCACATTGGGGGTGGAACACTGTTGTAGACAGGTGAAGCATGTGGCTGTTGTGGCACTATTTGTTCTAATACATATGATGATGCCACATAACTCATCAATTTCTGATCAATTCTATCATTTTCAATTTTAGTCAACTCAAGCTCTTTTCTCAAAGAAGCGATTGTATCTAAATGAAAATTGACTTCTCTCTGTTTATCAAATAAAGTTGATTGTGCCAGCTTGGTTGCTTTATCGTTTTCAAGACTCTCTTTTTGGATCATTTTTATTGACCTAGACAATGTGTCGTAAGCCTCTTTTACTTGCTCTAAGTCAAACTTCACCAAATCTGCATGTTGTTTTAATTCCTGATACTTGGTGTCTTTTTCAAAACACCCCGTGCATGGTTGTGAACAACTTAGACACGGTGTATCGGGGATTGAAACTTTTTCAACTATAATCTCATCCTCACAAACAATTTTACCAACAAGATCTGACTCCGACTCAGACGACTTGACCACGTTGACCTCTATGACTCCAGTTTCCTTTCCTAGACCTGACACTTTATCAACTGACTCCTGGACGTCTGAATCTACCTCTTTTAACTTGCTCATCAGCGCTTTATCTGCAATCTCCTTTAGAGCTTCTTCAGTCATTTCCTTCGAAACATCGATCACCTCCTCAACAGCTTCTTTCTCTGCTTCAAATCTCGGACACATTCCAGTTCTTGGTTCTTCAAAATAATCTTCAAAAGAATCAAAAACGTTAGGAGGCAAAATAGATTTCATTGTATAAACAAATTCCTCCTGTCGTGATTGAAAGTTGAGAAATTCAGTCATTGATTCTCCAGCTTTTGCAGAGCTATCTGTAGAAACCTTTTCAACAACCTCCGGAACCACCTGATCAGCAGCTTCCATAACCTCTTCAATCACAATTTCAGTCACAAAATCAACCATCTTAGCAACTGCTTCCTCAACCACCTCAGAATCAGACTCAACTGCATTCTTAGAAATTACTTCACCGACATTCTCAGTAACCACCTCATTGCTAATCTTTGACTCTGCAACTGTCTCGGTAATTTCAACTACCTCAGCCATCATTGCTCGATCATCCTTTCTTGGAACATACTTGTCCCAACTAAACCCAGACGCAACTTTTTCATCATCTTGGTTTACGATAAGTGCCTTCTCTGGTTTGTTTTCAATTTGAGGCCTCTGAACAGCAGATTGTTGATTTGGGCGGTAATATATAGCCTATCTGTAATAATCATTGGTAAACGGGTTCTGATGATTCTGCACTTCACGATTCGGACACTCGCGCTTGAAATGACCTCGTTCTTTGCACTTAAAACAAGTCACCTTTGACTTATCGAACCCTAATTTCTGATCAGGACCTGACAGACTACTTCTACCCGTGATTTCCATAAAGCGTTGTGCTCTTCTAACCAGACTCGCCATGCACCACTTTATATCTATCAGTTCCAGTTCTTCCGGATCGATCTGATCGTAATCCGCTTTAGTCATATCGGGATTACCGATCCTACCAGCGACCAAACCTTCATAAGCTTCCAGAACTGATGCCAGTAACGCAATGTGCTGCTTGGCTGCATTCTCGGTGATTTCATTCCCATTCTTGATATTAACCGCAATGTTACACTGCACACCGGACACAAACGTCTGTTGATTTGATCCTGTAGAACTTTGAGGAGAATTCTGCTCTGAGACTTTAGCATTTGGCTCGTAGTTGGCAAATGGAGTCGACTGACTCGACTGATAGACATTTGGAGCAGCAGATGAAGTGTTGTCTGCACTGAACCCGATTTGAATCTTCGGACTCTGAACATTAGTAGCTGCCGGACTATTCTTGTAATACAAAGACACGTCCTGTGGCATATTTGCTGAATTCATCTTCTTGATTTTCACTAACTCCAACTCATGAGCTTCAATTTTCTCTATAAACACGCTCAAACTATAGTTCACGAAATCTGAACTATTTTTCAACATCATCAAGTACGTTCCCCATTCCTCATAGGGAAGTGCATCACATAACTTGTCTATCCACTCCTCATTCGTCTTTTCGATATTCAACCTTCTCATCTCTACCACCAAGTGACAATACCTCTCAATAAGCTGCTTTGTCGATTCACCTTTAATTCCCGTGAATATATCAAATTCTTTCTTTATTAGTGCTTTCTTACTCTTGATCATCGACGCACTGCCTTTGAATTTCTGTTCCAAAGCTTGCCATATCGATTGTGCACTATCATCATGCTGTAGCAGAACTAGAATATCCTCTTTTATCGCATGCTGCAGAATACTAACCATCTTCTTTTCTGCTTTGAACTCGACCTGTTCCGCCTCTGTAAGACTTGCAATGGTCTTCAACATATTCAACCCGTCTACCGGAGGAACATACTTTCTTTCGATTTTTATCCAGCACTCTAGATGGTTTGCCTGCACCCAGTTTTTGAATCTCCCGGACCATCCTGAATATTCGTCCAAACTCATCAACTTAGGAGGTTTCTGCATCGTTCCAAGCTCGTTTTCCAGATTCACATTCTGAATGATGCTAGCAGGATTCTGAGTAACTCCTCCACTACCCGCAAACATGTTGTAAAAATCTTGGCTTTCCATTTTCAGTCGTAACGGAAAAAATTTTCAAACAGTCTGAATAAGCGAACCACAATGGTTGAATAAGCGAACCCTAATGGCTGAATAAGCGAACCACAACTGTAACTAAGAGCGATCCACAACTGTAACTAAGAGCGATCCACAAATTACCCTAAGAGCGAACCAGAAATGAGTACTTCGAGCGGACCAGGAAGTTGACTATCGAGCGAACCACAGATGACAAATGAGCGGACCAGAAACAACTTAAAATGTACGTTGGAGCGGTCCAGAAAAGCGAACCAGAAGCATGACGTAAGCACGAACCATTTTCACGAGGGTTTTTGGGTCACTTTTAGGCCGTATTTTGATCCGAATCTTTCAAGGGTTTGTTATTAGTATGTTTTACACCTGTTGTCCAAGTTTCAGTCCATTTCCACCGTTCAAACTGTCCAAATCTACAAAAGTCCGTGTAAAACGCTTCGTATCTAGCAAACTAACTCGCAAGTGGCTCTGATACCAATTGTAGGATCAGTTTTGACCTCTCGAGTGAGTCAATCAGAGCTAGTGCTTACTGAAAATGTGGCGGAAACACATTTTCAGCATGATACAAAGAAAAACGCAACAGAAAGGAGTAGAAACAGAAGATTCACACTTAAAATACTTTTTCTTCACTTGATAACGCTTGTCGTACGGACAGAAGTTCGACGTTGAGTTCTCGAAGACGTTACAAATGAAGACTACTACGGGGGTATATATAGGGATCCTGGTCCGCTCATGTGACATGTCCACAAAAGCGGTCCAGACAACTAAGCTGGTTCGCTTTTGTGGACACATGCCACAAAAGCGGAACTACAACATGAAAGTCATAAGTTTACACTTTTACCCCCTATACTATCACAAAATGACCTATCTGGACCCTATACATTAAACTAGCATTACAAAGACGCAGGCTTTAGACATTGTGCATCAACATCTATGATATGATCAGTTTATAACCTGATCAATAATTCTAACAATCCCTAAAAATAATATCTTAACAGTAGGTAATGAGTTTTGGGTCAAAATCCAAGTTTAAACATGCTTTATGCAAGATATCGCAATTTACTTAGTTAAAAGCTTCTAATTACGATATCGAGCATAACTCCTATTTGGGACCAAGCTTATATATCAGTAACAAAGGTTTTTGTCCTCTCACATTTCTAAAAATCTCATCCTTATGTCAAAAGGGCAAAATGGGCGTTTATAAGCATAATAGCGGAAACAAGCGTATAATTCAAACCACAAGGAACCATGCCATATAACTCTAGAGGGTTATACTACTGAATAATATGGTCCTAATGGAAGCTTAAAACATGGAAGAATCAAGCTTAATTGGGTCAGAACTGAAAAGTCAAAGCAAAGTCAAGCTTTTGCGACTTTCGGTTGTGAATCGACCCTAAACTTAGAATTGTCGAGTTGGACCAGCTTAGACATGTTCTAATAATCATTTCTAAGTTATTAGAGTGTTAAAATATAATTTATAACATCTGCATCTATGGTTTTAATTTAAATGCACAAATCTGCCAAGTTTGACTTTTCACCTATACGGTTTGACTCGACAATTAACTAAGCAAACGAAGGAATTAGGAGGTGCCCTTTTAAGGGTTAATCACCTACCTAACTATGGTCTTATACCCACATTCATTTTGATCAATGGTTAGACCATTAGAGTTTAAACCGAAAGTCAAAGTTAATTTATGATATCTTAACTTTTCGGTATTTAAAACATAAAACTGAACTAAGGAGGGAGCCAAGATACTTACAACAGGTCCTTGCTATCTTTTCTACAAGAAAACAAGTTCTAATCAGATCAAGGAGCTCCAAAACTTGAGAGAGGAGAAGAATGAATGAAAATGAGCAAATGAAATGGATGATCTTCCATCCTTTATATAGGTTTTGGAAAGTTCTATGATCATGCCATGTGTTTGGGAGGGTTAATCAGATGATAACATGTGTAATACCATGTTTCAATACCATTTAAGGATCCCTAGTATTGAATTAGGAGTGTTAAAATGATTTGTTTGGGCTGCAAGTAACAAAACAGCAGCTGAAAGCTGTTTTGGTCGCTGGGGACTTTTACGCGCCCCGCGTAAGAGTAAGAGATCTCTTACGCGGCCCGCCTAGACTCACCAATTTAGCATTTAAACTTTCCAACATTGCAAGTTCAGTCCCTGCACCTTTAAATGTATCTTAACTTGCATTTTAGCCACTTTTAACCCCTCTAGTCAGTATGTATATGACCTTGAGAGTATCACCAAACACCGTTAGGTCCGGTTTCGCTAAACGTTCCCCGAAAACACTAGTTTCGTCTCGTTGATGCTTTTAATCCTTTTAACGCATAAAGTAATGCGTAATATCATTTATCTATATCAAAGCCTTCCAGAGCCCATACTAGACGTCTCCGAGTGTATGCTCAAATATTATGACGCTCCAGTTCGCTTACAAGGTCACCCAAGGGTGTAGTATCCGATGTTGACACTTTTGGTTCCTTAAATGCGTAAACTTGCGCATATCGTCATTGAATAGCATCAAAGCCTTATGTAGCTCATGTTAAGCATTCTCGAGAGTATGGAAGTGCATCAAAATGCTTCGGGTTCGTTAAAAGGTCATTCAGAGGTATAATTAAACATGTTGACGCTTTTAATCCCTCTAACTTACAAACTTGCGCGCAACTTCACTTATTGGCATAAAAGCCTTGCATAGCCAATATTAGGCATTCCCGAGAATATGATGAAACATAATGAAGCTCTCGTTTTGTTAAAAGGTCACTCAGAGGTAAGAATTAACATGTTGACACTTTTAACCCTTCGACGCGCAAACTTTCAAATAATTAAGCAAACGGCTCCTCTCGTCCAACAAGTGGCTCGTTGAGAATACGGACATCGTATAAGGTCACTCAGAGGCCTAGTTTAGGCATGTTAACACTTTTAGTCCCTCTATAGTCCCTCTATAGGGTTTATTACACGTGTCAAACATCATTGGATACGATTTTTACTAGGTGTTACACATCCTCTCTTTTTTTGAGGGAATGGCTTTCAGAATGAGCCTTAAACATGAATATTCCTTCTTCATTTTCAGCAGAATACCCTGAAAGGGCAGGCTGTGAAGAGGCGCCTTCGCTTCTAGGCGAACCAGACAACTGACGATACGCGTCGGATGGTCCTTGGTCGCTCATACTGTAAACTAACAAATAGTCAAATAACACACAACAATAAAATGCAATTATGCACGTATTTCCATAATTTATTTCCTAACACTGTTAGATAAATTTTGGTGTCAGTAGAACACTTCTGTGGCTGAATCAGTGGCTTAGCTCTGATACCACCTTCTGTCGCAACCCCGCCACCTATCTGTCCCGGGAACGGGCGGCCGCGAGACTCAGTGTTGGTGGTATCGGTGTTTATTAATTTGGCAGCAGAAATTACATCAGGACCGTAGTTAGGAAATATTTTATCAAAGTAAAAGACCACATTTTATATAAATAAATATATTGGGACAAAACCCAAGTTTTCATTACAAACAAATTTATAGGGATAAATCCCATTTTATTGAAATAAAACGCCTTCTTTATTTAGGTAACTTTTATAGCCACTTTTCCAAGCCTTCAGTGCTGTCCAGCTGGCTTCTAATTGGCTTTCACATTGTGTTACCTGAAACGCGTTTAAAACGTTTTGTCAGTGGAAAATACTGGTGAGTGAATCCCAGTTTAATCAAGAAAAGTTTTATTAATTTAAATAGTATTGAGAGCGATTACAATGTTTACATCTACCCAATTACTCATTCAGTACTGTCAATCCTGACTGGTGGGTCATATTACACATTGGCTAACTCTTTGTCCAATGGTAATGTGTCTCACATTTTGTATACAAAACCCCAACATACCGGCAGTAATTGTAGAATTACAAAGACTCAAGCACTTCTATATTGCATTGTAAAATATTTAAGGTTTTGTAAAAATTGTTTACAAAAAGGAGATTACTCACATTGCCGTCTTAGGTTTTCTGTAAGGATTTCCTGGGAATTATCTATAATTTACACAAATGCACACGTGTTAGTATAATAACCCATTTTAACATTAGTAATACCCTCCCCGAGACGGTATTCCAACGACTACGTCGGGCAGAACCACGACAGCCGTAACGGAACCCTAGATCAATCGGGCAGCGTATCTAATACTTATCCAGGGGTTATGATACTTACAATGGAGCAGAACTTCGTTATTTAGGGGGATATTATACCCGAGTATAGTTCCTACTATAAGAAATTTGAGAAAGAAAGTCGAGAAACGAACGAACTGACTGAAGGCCCGATGCGTGCAATTTATAGGGCTGATCTTTGTGTTCGTCGCGCCCCGCGTAAACTCAGGCCAAGGCCTTCGCGGCCCGCGAGGCTCCCTAGGGTAGGCCCTAGGGTTGCTCAGTTGGCCCATAGACTCGACACGACTGGGTCATGTGGCGGCCTCGGAGCTCGCCTGGTGTCTTGGCGGTCGCGGCCCGCATAGGCAGTAGCCAAAGGCTACGCACCCCGTGAGAGCCTTAATTTTCTTGTTCTTATTTAATTTTTAAATGATATAATTTATTTTGGGCTCGGTTTTCACATACGGGGTGTATTTTAAAACATATTTGGATATTTTAATATTTTAGGGTGCCGAAAATATTTAGGAGGGTTGTTATAGAAATGATAGTTGAAAAAAATTAATTGACTAAAAATATATTATAAAGGGTGAAAATAAAAACTGAAATAAAAAAATAGTAAAACCACTAATCATTCAGTTGATTTTTAATAATAATAATAATAATAATAATAATTATAATAATAATAATAATAATAATAATAATAATAATAATAATAATAATAATAATAATAATAATATTTTAGTTTAGTTTAGTTTACAATCTTATAGATGTTTAATTAAAAAGCAAGTTGTATTCGCTACAAATTATGTTGCCCTCAAAGCAAAACCAAAAGGTCAGCAACAACAAAAGCCAGGGTCTGTCAAAGATACTTCTACAAAATCTTCTGAAAAAATCTAATGTTGGAAAGAAAAAGAGAATTGATGAGACCCTCAATATCAAAACAGATGAAGAGGTTTTAGCAAAGAAGGAGAGAAAGATACAGCAGATAGCAAGGCCTACAATTGGAAGAAAGAACAGGAGGAAAAGATGAAAAGAGAAAACATTGGTACTTCTAATAGAAGAAAGTCTTTTAGAAATAACAGACCACCAATAGCCACATTTCCCAAAACATCTCCTACTCCTAAAAAGCCTGCATCCTCTGCTGCAACCAAACCTAAATCTTCACCTCGAAAACCACCACAAAAGAAGCAGAAAACAGCTTCAGAACCACCATCCTCATCCATTAAACAAGCATCAGCAGATGTTAGGCTAACAGTTGTTGAAATACCAGTGCTTTCAACAGTTGATAGCCAAACCACTGCTTCCATCCATTTCAACACTCCACCATCAACACAACTACCACCAACACCCCAAAGATTCCCTTCACAGTCATCTTTCTCACCTAAACCATATTCTCCATCAAAAACTCCTCCACCTTCCAAATTTGCTTATGCACGCAAAAGGAAATTTGTAGTGCTAGATGATGATAAGGAGATTCCATCACCAATCCCCTTATCATCTGTTCCCGCTCAAATCATTCCATCCTCATCATCTCCACTTACAAATCCACTTGATCATCCACCCACTGGTTACATGCCATCTGTCATCCCATTGGCAGCTAAATATCCTCTTGAACTTCTTGTAGTTCAAACAGAAATGGAATCATTTTATAAGATAGAGATCCATCTAAAAGAATCTTCCCATCTCTATTTGGCTTCAGAACACCTCAGAATCTGAATGAATACTTAAAGTTGAAAGCTAAGTAAGCAGTGGTTATAGCCAAAGAAGAGAGTAAAGGGTTAGGGGACAGGAGATACCAAGGTCTGCTACAACATGGGCTTAGCAAAGTCAGAAAACTTGAAGACTTTGCTAAAGACCTCAGTAAATCCATGTCTGAGTTGCCATCGGATACTTGGCTTCAAGAGGAATTAAGGGTTGACTATTTAGACCACATCATGAAGTACAAGCCCTACAAAGCTAACAGAGCCCAATTCAAAGATTGGTCTGAAGATGCTCTCAAAGAAGAAATTGATAGAATTGCAAAGATGAACAATGATCCTCTGATCAAGAAAACTGAACCAAATTGGAAGAAATCTAAGCAGGTTGATCAAGATGATGCATTAAGGTTTAAAAGAATGAGAGCAGAGCTTGTGGTACTAATTATGGGTCTGCAAGATCAATTGCCAGATGGTCAAAGCAAAATGTTGAAGAGACCTATAGAAAACTGAAAGAACTTAGAAAGAAAGACCCAAATGTTCCTCAGAAGCTAGTTTATCCTGAAACCACTACTGGCAAACCTCAACAGACCCAAGCCTCCAAAAAGCTTGCCTTATCAACTGCTTTATCCATAAATGCCTTGAATCAACTAAAAAGGCAAAAGCAGACTGATGAGGAGGATGAGCAGAGGTTTGAAGAATACAGAAAAGAGGGGATCAGATGCCAGATTCAATTCCAAATGGATGATGCTGCTAATCAACTCACTGCTCAAATTGCTGAAACAATCAAACAGTTGGCAAGCAGACCTCAGTCCACAAACTCATCACAAATAATTCTTATCCCTAGAAAGACGTCTGATCCAAAAATACTAAAGTGGAAGTCAGCCTCAGACACCCACGTATTGACTTTGCTCAGATCAGATGGTAGAGTTGAAAAGATATCAAGGAAGGAAGCATATGGTCTGAATGCAGGTGACCTTTAAGATCTATTGAACCTTCAACTGATTAGGGATGAAGAAGACACAGAGTCCTTGTATAAAAACCCTCCTAAAACATTTTTGGACACCCCTAAATGTCCTAAAATATACCCCGTACATGATAAACGGACCCGAAATACCTTTGTACTTGTGAAAAACAAGAAAAACAAAGTTTGGCAGTCGCTCGCGGGGCGCGACCAAGACCCCCTTGGTCTGTCGCGGGGCGCGAGGGCCTTTGCTTGGTCGACACTACATAGTGCCACGTGGCACGTGACTCACCAAAGCTAGGGCCATGACTGGCCGAAGCTATATGCGACACGTGGTCTCTCGCGTGCCACGAAGGCCATAGCCTTCTCTTTCGCGGGGCGCGACAAAGTGGCCGAGCAGCCTATAAATGGAGGGCTCAGGCTCATATGTTCAGTCGTTCATTCCTCGAAATCTCTCTCAATTTCTGTATAGTAGAAACTATACTCGGGCATAATACCCACTATAAAGCGAAGCTCTGCCTCGTTGTAAGTACTATAACCCTGCTATTACCCTACACGATCGATTTAGGATTTCATAACGCATGTCGGCTCTTCCCGACTCAGTCGTTGGAATTCTGTCTCGTGTTACACTCGATTGATCTAGGATTACGTAATGCATGTCGGCTCTGCCTGACTCAGTCATCGGAATTCTGTCTCTAGTTGTACGGTTAATGTGATTTGGGTTATTTTACTAACACCTGTGCATTGTTTAATTTTAATAGATAATAACCACGAGAATCACCAGGAAGCCATAGTAGTATCACCTAAGTCAACAATGTAAGTACATTCACTTTTTCTCACTATTTAAGAGTTTGTTTTTGTGAGTCAAAATGTTTTACCAAAACCTCAAATGTTTTGAAAATACAATTACAGTGATTAAGTCTTTGTAATTCTACAATTGCTGCCAGTATTATGGGGTTTGTATACAGAAGGAACTGAAGACTTTATAGTCTACTGCAATGCGTCTAAGTTAGGATATGGATGTGTGTTGATGCAACGTCAAAAGTTTATAGCTTATGCCTCTAGACAACTTAAGAAACATGAAGAGAATTACACAACCCATGATCTAGATTAGGAGCCATAATTTTTGCCCTTAAGATTTGGAGACACTATTTATATGGAAATAAATTTGTTGTCTTCATCGACCATAAGAGTTTAAGGTATATTTTTGGGCAAAAAGAATTAAATATGAGACACAGACGCTGGATGGAAGTTCTTAGTGATTATGATTGTGATATCCAGTATCATGCTGGGAAAGCTAATGTAGTAGCTGATGCTTTAAATCAAAAGTATCATGAAAAGCCGAAACGAGTACATTCTCTCAGATTAAATATACAAGTAGATTTAAATGAGCAAATTAGAAAGGTACAGGAAACAACAATCAAGGACGATGCTAAAAATTTAAAAAGAATGATTAAGGAATTAGAACAAGGAACAGATGGAATTTGGAAGTTGCATAAGAAAATGATGTGGATACCTAAACAAGGAAACCTACGCCACAGAATTCTAGAAGAAGCTCGTAAGTCTAAGTATACGATACATCCCAGAAGTGATAAGATGTGTCAAGATCTAAGGAAGAATTTATGGTGGATACAAATGAAAAAGGATATAGCAAATTATGTTGCTAAATGTCTAACTTGTTCACAAGTTAAAGCTGAGCATCAGAAACTGTTGGTGCAGTCATCTGTCGTCTTCGTCTTATGTCGAGTCTCGGTCTCGTTGCGGATCCAATCATGCATGACATCACATGTGACATCACCTAGGTGACATCACATGTGACATCATGATATATGTTAATTGATATTGTCCGTTTGAAGTTGTCTGTTGACTTGACCGTTTGAAGGCCCAATCAATGAGAAGGTTCCGTTTGAAAGGCCCAATCACATGAAGGCCAAACCGTTTGAATATCAAATTAAGTAGATGTCCGTTTGAATTGTTTGTAATAGTGTCCGTTTGAAATAGGCTGACCGTTTGAGAGGTCACCGTTTGAAGCTAGTGTCTGTTTGAAGCATGTTTCAAACGGAAGGGGCTGATAGTATAAATAGGTGTCAAACGGATTCATTTGTAACGGTCTAGTTTCCGACGGCGAAGCTCCGTCGAAGTGTCTTTGTACTGTAATATGTTACAAGATCAATAAAAGAGACAATTAAAAGTGAATCCAAGCTAAACGAAGACCAAATCAATGTATTCCGCCTCTGGTTCGGTCTGAGCGCTCTTCTGATCGACTCGTCAGGTCGTTTCACGATCCTACAAGTGGTATCAGAGCTCAGGAGGAAGAGTTCTTACCGTTTAGCTCGTTTTTCGCTCAAAATTCTGATTTCTACACCTTCTTTCATCAGTTCAGGGTGTTTTTACCGGATAAAATTGGATCAAAATCTCATAGATTGTGTGTTACTGGACATAGACAAAGCCTTGAAAGTTTCAGTTTAAAATTCGACGTAAAACGGGTAAAAATGACTTGAAACAAGGGTTCCGTTTGAACGAAGATTAGACTGTCTGTTTGAATCAGAAGCCTATCGTTTGAAACTTGGATGTTCGTTTGAAGGATCGTTTGAAATTGGTTTTCGATCGTTTAAAAGAGACCATTCCGTTTGAAACAAGATCCCATCGTTTGAAACAGTCATTCCGTTTGAAATCATCGTTTGAAAGTATCACTCCCGTTTGAAAAGTGATCCGGTCGTTTGAAGAATATCGTTCCGTTTGAAGTTTACTTCCTATCATTTGAAAGGGTCCCGTTTGAAAAAAGGGTTTCGTTTGAAAGCATATATAGTTTGAACTTGATATTTCGCTTATCGAGACTGTCTTGAAATACGTGTTTCCAAATCATGGATATCAATTTCTTTAATATGACTCAAGAAACATTTGATAGAATAAAAATATTAAAGAAAGAATTTGATTCATTTTCAGGTTATCCAGGAGAAAACACTAAGGATATCATTGGGAGATATAGACTTCTTGTTCGTTCAATGTCTAAAATTGGTATAACTAAAGAACCAGCAGAATGGGTTGAAAAATTCGTCAATGCTTTACCGAAAGAAGAATGGGAAGATTACATCTTGAACTTGAAGAGTTCTGGAGAATTTTCTCAACTGACAATTTGTCCACTCGTTGAAAGAATTGAAGAACATATGAGGATTAATGATGAAAAGAAGAAAAGCCAAAATGGTGACCAAATGGAAAAGGAAGAAAAAGCTTCAAAAGTTGGAGAATCTGTGAATAATGCATCAGTGTGTTTCAAATGTGACAACTTTAAGACTAATAATGACAAACTCGTAAAAGTTGCAGAAAGTTTGGCATTGGAGATCAAGAAGTTGAAAGATGAGAAGCAGAATGATGATAAGCAGATTCTTATATTAAAGGAAACGTGTGAGAAGATGAAAATTGAAAAATCAAAAATTGAAAAAGATTTTCAAAATCAAATGAAAATTCTTAAAGATGGGAGAGATGTGTTTAGCAAAAACAATATTGAAAAACAAAAAAAATGATAAATTCCCATCTTCAGAAAATTATAAAATTGGAAAAAGAAGGTGAATGTGCTAAAAAGAAAATCAAAGAGTTGGAAAAAGAGCTTGAAAGCAAACAGAAATCTTCAGAAGATTTGGATTTCTGGATAAAGCTTGAGAATAAGAATTTGAAAGCTAATGAAACGAAATTTTAGGAACAGATAAAAGCTTTGGAAAATGAAAAGTCTGTTCTTGAAAACGTGAAGAATAAGAATGAAAATTCAATCAAGTCTCATCTTGTTAGAATATCTTAACTTGAAAACGAAGCTGAGAATTCAAGAAACAAGATTGATGAACTTGAGAAGAAATTGATAGGTTTTGTGACTGCATTAGACAGTTTTAATTTTCCCTGTCCAAAACCCATCAATTCAGTGCCAATAAGTGACAATGTCACAAACTTTGACAAAGTCAAAGTTGAAGATTGTGATGAGAAAACTGATGATGAAAATGAGAAATTTTATTCAGCAGATGAGTCTGAGATAGAGTCTGATGCTGAAATTAAGAAAAAGAAAATAGTTTTGAAATTAAAAGGAAAATTTCAGAAAACTATTCTGCAATCGACTGAAAAGGGAGAATGCTCTAAGCAAAAACCTTTGAAGAAGAAAGTGGAACAGAAACAAAAAATTAAAAATGAGAAAATTGTTCAAAAAGAAAATAAAAGCTCATCAGTGCAATCATCCAATCGCAATCAGAAATCACAAAAATTTAAAAATGAAAACTCAAAAATTGTTGGTAATAAGTGGTGCAGGTCGGACCACAGTGCTCAAAAGTCAAATTCAGCAAACAGGAGAAAGGAATATCACCAAGCCAAACAATGCTTTGATCTGAGTATTTGGGCTGAAAATGGTGATTGGTACGATAACAGAGTGTGTTATCAATGCGGTTATCAAGGACATATTGTTGTTAACTGCCAGAGAAGGAATTTTGAGACGAGAAGATGCTTTAACTGTCAAATCAAAGGTCACATTGCCAGAGATTGCCCAAGGAGATCGAATGACAGATTGAGGGCTAAATCTCAGAAATTGGCAAAAATTCCAGTCAAAGTCAAGCCCCATGAACAGAAGGTTCTAAAACCTAAAGTTCAAGAACAGACAATTCAAGAAAAGAAAGTTAAACTTTCACAGGGGCAGAAAGACAGACTGAGAAAAAAGAGGAAGAAGGCGAGAGAATATCTTGAGAAGATTTTGTCCTCGGGTTCATCTGTTGGTAAGAATAAGAGTTCTGATGAATCGATTTCCTCGATTGCAAAGTCAAGCAAGACGAATTCATCAGATACAAATCGGAGGACGAAAGAAGAAAAGAAGAAGAAGAAAATGGTCGGCGATGAATCTGACAGGTCAAAGTCAGACAAGCCACCTTCTGGTGATGAATCTGACAGATCAAAGTCAGACAAGCCATGTGCAGGCAATGATTCTGGTTCGTCAAAGCCAGAAGAGCCTGGTGTTGAGGTAAAAAAGGAGAATTCGGGTTTAACAATGGATGATGCAAACTTTCCACCATTGTTGAACAAGAATTCGAAATCACCCAAGGACCGTCAGGCTTGGGTGAATCTGTTTAAATGAAAAAAACCTGACTTGCCGGAGTTCCCAGGTTGGTAAGCGTGGAACATGAATCGACACATTTTTTTGAGAAATCTTACTCTGGTGATTTTTCGCCTTACATGTTGTAACACCTCGAAAAATTTCGTCCAATAATGTCTTGACACGTGTCATAAGGTTCCGTTATGTGAAAACATACTTTAGAGGGACTAAAAGTGACAAACAGTGAAAACTATGGAACGTAAGGGTCCAAAGTGTCAACAATGGATAAATAGACTCTATGATAACCCCACATAATGTTTATAACCTTTAACGGATGGTTCATGGATCATACGACGCGGAAATTGCACAAAAGTGAAGTATTGTAAACTATAGGGGCCAAAAGTGTCAACATGTTAAATTTATACCTCTGAGTGAACTTTTGGCAGACCCGAAGCTTTGTATAGCTAAAATATACTCACTAGAATATGTGGTAAAAATTTCATGAAGTTTCGTCAACGTATGAGAAAGTTATGGCCAAAACCGTACTTAAGGGACTAAAAGCGTCAACGTCGAATTTCAGGGCTTTTCGGTTGAGCGCAAAGTTACCCGAGGGCATTTCCATGTTGGTAAAAGTCCTAAGGTTCTTAGAAACCAAGTTTGGGGGTTTACGGGTCGAGAAAAGTAGCCGAAACATCGCGTACAAGCTCAGGGACCATTTCTGCCAAAACTGAAACTTGTTTGGCTGAACCAGGGGTCAGGCGACCCGCCTGGTAAAGCCCAAGCGGGCCGCGTGGGTCTGCCAGCGACTGAATTCGCAAAAATGGCTGATTTGGGTCCGATTTCAAGTGCCAAACAGCTGGCCTTGCCTCCAAATGCTCCAATCAAGTGCTATGCATGGCTACTACAACAGTAACCTACTTCAAATGCTCTGGATCCTCCTTTAAATCAGATTATCATCTCATTTCTTGGACATTTTCATTGTGAACAAGAGCTCTCAAGACTTGCAAAGGTTCTCAAGACTTTCTGGAGATAATCAGATCATCAAGGCCGACTTCTAGTGTTCACTAAACACCTATAGGACCTTTGTAAGCTTTCAATTCGTTCTCTAATCCGTTCTTGTAGTGATTATTGCTAAAAGTCAAACTGGTTGTTCATAAGCTTTGACTTTCTGATTAAACGGATTTCTTTCAGTCATTTCTCGAATTGAAACCTGTTATAGATTGGTATTTATGTGGGAAACAAACCCTCTAAAGGGCACTATCTGAATCCCACTATATGCATGCTAATTGTCGAGTCAAACATGTTTCTAAAAAGTCAACAGAATTGATTTTCGCAAAAATAAGCTTGAATGTTAATATATTAGACATGCAATCTGATTGATCATTATAAATAACTTGTAACACATATAAGAATGTGTTTTAATCATCATCAACTCGACAATCTATAGTATAGCCACGAATCGGAACCGAAAGTCTTGTAAAACGATTATTTCGTAGGCTATCGATTCGGATTCGTACATGCATGTTCGAGATCTGTATTGGAAAGTATTTTTGACTATTTTTATTTTAGTTAAACTTTCTGGAAATTTTATGTCATAAGTCTATGCTTAGCCGATTCGAATGCATGTTTCCGATTTATGCATAAAGTTGACTATTTTGCCCTTTTGATATAAAACGTGATTTTTGGAAAAGTGAAAGGATAGAAATCTTTATTTCTAATATATAAACTTGCACCGAAAATTTCGGATCAGTTGGTGGTCCAGATTGTGAGTTATGGCCATTAGCGTAAAACTATATTATAAATTTACATAAACGGCCCTTTTCGCATATGACCTATTTCTGGCCACGTTTTGGTATAAAACTTTTTACCAACTGATGTAATATAATATTCTGGGAATTTTGATGATTTTTAATTAATTTTTGGCTGAACGGATCCTAGATCGCCTAGTCATTTCGGCTTAAGTCGGTTTTGACCGTTTTAGCCATAAAATGAGTTTTTCACATCCTTTTGACCCGAAACCTTTTTCTACTGATTTTATATGATGAATAAATTATTTTAAGTATTCTGGAAATATAAAAATCTCAGATTTAATTTGAAAACCCGAAAACGCCCTTAGATCGCATATTTAGCGTTTTAAGCGCATAGTAAGCGTTATACTTGTTTTAAACATGTAAGACTTATACCTACTGATGTAATTAGCCTATTTTCATATAATAACAGTAAGTATAAGTATATGATCTCAGATTTCCAGTTTTTGACAGTTTTAGCCCTTGTGAAATTACTAAAATACCCCTACGGTGCATAGTTTGGTTTTAAATGATAAATTTGGTATATGGGTCATACCCTACTGATATAATATGTTATATTAAGTATATTTACTGTATGAACCAGACCCGAAACTCAGATTTCTAATTTTACTCTTTTATTATCTTTTAAAGACCAAAATGCCCTTCTAAGGCATAAATTGAGTTTAAAATTATTTCGGGCAATATAGAACATAACTTACTGATATTATATCATATTTAAATCCTATTATATCAGAGAACTTGCATTTGAATCATTTGTCTACCCGTATCGCCCTTTTTGCGTTCGGTTCGGTTTATGTAACTAGTTTGCATAAATTGACCGAAACGGGTCAAACGTTATCATTTTTGTCTCAAAATCCAGAATGTATTTTGTATACCCATATTATACAAGTATTCAAACTTGTCGGGTCTAAATCACGTTCTATCCGGTCTTTCGCTTAATCGTGCGTAAACCGTATCATCCTTAAACTAACCGGTCAAAGCTTAGGCTTAAATTAAAGACCCGTTAGTATTCTAATTGGTTATTTATACCATCGTTCCAGACTAGAGCCTTCCGGTAAATTGTACCTACGCTTACTTAAGTGAATACGGCTGAGTTATTATAATTCTTGCTATTTAAGACAGGAGCTAGCTCAGGTAAATACTCTTAACTTATTTTCCCTATTACGGGCTTGGGATACGGTAATATAAATACCGCATGGTCAGGTATGGGATTCGAAGACCAATGTGTCGGGAAATTCAAATAACCTGTTTTAATTCGTATTGCTTGACTGAAACATTGGGGGTTAATGCGACCGTGTCCTGGATATCCTTGACTCATTAATTGCAAATGGCCACGACCTAAGCACGGGGTGTAGGCATACACCTGACAGATGCTTTATGCTTATTATTTGATTATACCCAATATGGGATTCCCAATAAGGGAATAGTGGTGTGTCGGTTAATCTTGAACCGGCATAGGACCGGGCCCCGTATGTAGAGCAAGTTATGTAAAACTGATAACATGAGATATAGTTTGTCCCAAGTATAAAAGATTAATATTGCCTTGTGCATCTTAATCAAGTGTCAAAATAGTTTTGTGCCTTGTGCGCCTAAACCAATTTTCATAAACTCTTTTCAAATGAGTCAGTTGAGTGTATTTACCAGTGAAAACTGACGTATTTTCCAAAGTCTAAGTGACAGGTACAAGTACGTAATAGGCTGGAAGCTGCTCAGGGCGTTAGTAAGGAATCTTGCAAGTTCTAGGCGTCTAAAGTCTGTTGAACATTTATCTTATTTTATTTGATCCGCCTGTGGATCCGTTTCAACTACTTGTGATATTAAATATTACGTTTATGTAAAGTTGAAATGAATCTATTTCTGCTTCCGCTGTGCATTTATATATTGTGTTGTTTGACTATGATGTTATCAACTACGTCACGTTACCCCCACCGGGCCCACCGGTGACACGTGGAAATTCGGGGTGTGACAGGTTGGTATCAGAGCCAACATTGAGTGAATTAAACACTAGCCTTTTGTGTTTAATCTCAATGACACAATAGCACATTCCTTAACCTTCTGAGTCTAGACTTAACATAGGAATACTCCCGATTCTAATCTGGACTTTACTGCTTCCAATTATTTTCTATATTGGATACGTCGCCAAGCGAAGGAGCCGTAATAGGAGTTCTCCACACCCGGAGTCCCGAGATGCTGAGCTTCGTACCACGGCTAAAGTGAAATGAACATCCAAGGAGAAAGCATTCAGAAATAAAATGAAGAAGAAGCTCCTTTTACTGAAGATCGTTTCCTTATTAGTCCTTATAAGGACATATTTATCTTTCAGTCCCTGCGAGGACAACATTATTCCTTTCAAGTCCCGCTTAGGGCAACTTTATACTTTTACTTTTATATAATGGAATGATTACGTTTGGACTTTCATTCTAAATAAGAAATATTAAATAAATGGAAAATATCAATTTTTATTTGATTTGCCATTTAACAAGAATCTTAGTAAGGTAAAACCTAGCTTGAATGTCTTAATAAAAGGCCTGGCCAATATGGTAAAACCTGGTTGAAAAGATTCAAATCTCTGTTAACATATGTAAACATGTTAACACTCCTGGCTAAGCGTGACCGTAAAATCACACAAGCCACTCTTTTTATAAATTATCTACAGATTATATCTGTATACAAGTCTGATAATGACTTGATGCCTACGGGTAATAAATTTGAAAATTGGGATTTATTTAAAATTCCCTGCAAGTAAAATAGCCATCCATTAAGGATGAAGTGCCTACGGGTAATAAATCTGAAAATTTGGAATTTATTTAAAATTCCCTGTAAGTAAAATAATCATCCCTTAAGGATGAAGTGCCACGAGCTATAATACACTGTCCGATTGCGACATCGACAGTTGTGAATCTTTTGAGATTCCCTGTCCTAAGGGGGTGAGCTATGCTCAAAAGCCCTCTAGACGATAATCTGGTCGTCATGTCATTATTATGACCGCTGAATGACATTTGATTTAAATTAAGTACTAAACCTGTCGTTATGTCATTATTATGACCGCTGAATGACAGTTGATATAAATTAAGTGCTAATCCTGCCGTCATGTCATCATTATGACCACTGAACGACAGTTGATTAAATTAATGACACTGATCATGGCGTCATGTCACTACTTTGACCGCTGAACGTATCATCAGTACAATGACTATATGTCTTAACATCTTACGAGATGTTAATTGATAGGCCCACGGGCCAGAAATTTTAATAAATACAGTGGTAGCTATGACTCCCTGTCAGAAAAAGGTAATGAACTAGGTTCAAACCTCAAGGCTTTGATTCTCTGAAATCCTAGCTTATAATTTATAAATGTCCTTGTGACTAGGCCTTGGTGCCACCTCAATATCCGTAATGATTTATAACTAGGATAAATTGTAATGCCTCGATTCTCAGAAATCATGGGTTATAAATTAAACCTGTCTACGTGACTAGGCTTATATGCCAAAGTTATATTTTCAATAAATTTGGGATAATTATAATCCTGAATAAAATAAATATCATTCCTTTCCTGCCTGCAATTATATTAAAAAGAGTCTCAGAAGGTATAACCTAGCTTGAATGTCGTTAGGGACCTGGCTACGATGGTAAGACTTGCTTAAAGAGACTCAGGTCCTTGTTAAAACACCTGAAAACTTGTTAACACTCCCGACAACAGTGATGCGATAAAATCACAATGGCCACCTCTATATTAGGAACTTCCAAATTCCTTAATTAGCCTATATGATCGATAGGAATCATGGCTAATAAACGTCGAACATGATGTACACATCTAAACATCCACCTGGGATGTATACCTACGGGCAAAGATGCATACATGAAAACGATAGTTTTATTTCATAACTTCTTGTCAAGACAATGAATTATGAAATTTTCCGATCCAGAGGAATCATTGATTATGTATAAAAAATTTCCCTAGTGACAAGGCATCTGTGCCATCGAAAAGTCCTATGGAACAAGCCATTGTGCTATATAAGATGTCGCTATGACATTGACAGTCGTGACTTATGTCCCCTGTCTAGTAAGTATAGAGGATTTATTCCATTTAAAAACGCCAAAGATGGTTTATTTAAAAATCTAGGCAAAACATGATCAAATAAACTAAATGCTATCTATTGGCCTATATGGTTTGTTTGCACCATGGCTATTTAAATTATCAAGTTCGACAATTCCCTATAATTAAGTAAGCTATTACTTCATGGTTAGTTAGCCTTCAAAGCTTCACCATGACTGACTCCTCTGGGGCTCACAATCATCTAGTTAGTCAGAATGATGTACATTGACTAGCCTTTGTGGCAAAATAAATTATCTTCCAAAAGATGACGGTTGTAGTCTTTGACTCTCTGTCCAAAGGTGATGAACTATGTTCGAACCTTAAGATCTCTGATCCAATAAGATTGCGGCTTATATATTAATGCCTTATGTACCATATTTTGTATGTCCTTTATGACAAGGCCTTCGGGCCTATGAATATTAATGTCCTTCATGACAAGCCTTCCAACTATCTAAAGATTGTCGTTATGACAAGGACAGTTGTGACATTGTGATCCTCAGTTAAAAGGTGATGGACTCGGTCCGAACCATAAACTCAATTGATGGTCCTTTTGGCCTAGGCTAAATATAATTGACATACTTTCTAGTAGCATACTATAAGGAAGTTATGAACCTAACAGTCATTATGGTTTAGTAATACCATGACTTTATAAATCATCCGTTACGATGATCTCATAATAACTTGCATCTAAGCATACGTTATTTTTGGTGTTAGTACCAAGGCTCCAGAATGGAGGTTTCCGAAGAAGCGCACAGCAGTGCAGCGGCTAAAAACAAGAATGCAAGTATAAATATAAATGTTAATGGCACTACTCTTCAGGCCTTGATTAGCGCAGCAATTAGTGAAGTCGTGGAAAAGGTCCTTGAGAACAAAAAGGAACCGAGTGTCACTCACTCAAAGATCCATACGGAAACAAATACACCAGCTCGTGAGGAGAGCTCCGTTCACTCTTCAGATGAAAAGAGCGAACCTCAGGAGTTAGTACTCTATGATAAGCCCCGTTCAACTGAGGGCGGGTGCACCTACAAATATTTCGTCTCATGCAAACCCAGAGATTTCAATGGCGAAAAAGGAGCAATTGATGCTATGGAATGGCTTGAGGAAATGGAAACGGTTGTGGACATCAGCGATTGTGCTGATAAGGACGTAGTAAAATTTGTTTCACAATCTTTTAAAGGAGAGGCTCTTGTATGGTGGAAGGCCATGATGCAGTCCACGGGGAAAATTCCCCTATACCTTATGGGATGGTCCAAGTTTGCGGACCTTATCAAAGAGAACTACTGTCCACAGCACGAAGTGGAAAAGGTGGAGACAGATTTTTTGAACCTCTCAATGAAAAACCTAAATTGCCAGCAATATGTTACCAACTTCAACTCCCTATCTAGACTAGTACCCTATTTAATCACCCCGGAACCAAAACGCATTGCGCGTTTCATCGGTGGTTTGGCACCAGAAATAAAAGGAGATGTTAAGGCTTCAAGGCCAACCAACTACAGATCAGCTGTAGATCTATCCTTGTCTCTCACTCTAGATGTAGTGAGACAAAAGTCGCTCATGAATAAAACTAATGACAAAAGACAAAGGGAGGAGGATAACTCTCAGAATCCTAAGAAGAGCAAATCCAAGCTCAACAATAACCAACAGGATTCCAACAAAAAGCCTACATGCAAAACCTGTAAAAGAAGACATTGGGGGCAGTGTCGATTAAGCCAAAAGATAAAGCAATGTGGCATCTGTAAAAGAACTGGCCACCAGTCCCACGAATGTAGGGACATGAAGGATGCAAACTGTTTCAGCTGTGGTGAAAAGGGGCACATCAGTACTAATTGCCCTAAGGCTGCCAAGAAAGGTGCAGCTAGGTCTGGAAAGGATAAGAAAGGAACCGCCTAGACTACCGGTTGAATACCTGAGACAGTGCACATCGATAATAGCATTAGGTACGTCCTATACCATTTAGCATTGATAATGACTGCCAAGTATTTTTGCAGTGATGCAAGGGATAATAAATCTTTAGCAAACCATAAGCTTAGCAAACTCTGGATTACATTCATAAGGACTCCATATATTAAATATGAGGTATAAGTTACCAATGGAATCTTTAATGACCTCTCTCCCATCCTCGGAGATAATCCTTTCATAAGAATCTGGAATACTCTTCCCCAGAAAGAGTACGACAATATATATTAATTATTTTATTTTATTATTTTTCTCATTGTTTTCTATCGTCTGCGAATGCCAAACTATGTGTGATAAGAGTACCATATGAGGATTTGCGTATCCTAGTGTGTCCCATAGATTGCTTCCATGCCTGATCAGTATGGAGGTTTAATGCATGGGATCCCCGAAGATACCCCAATGATCATATAGTACTAAAGTCGACTAGTAGTATTCAAAGAAGATATCCAATATAAAAATGACCTTATAAGTATCGCTACTTAGGACATCCTTGCAATGGTAAAGGGAATGTGTCATTTATCTGACACCGGCAGCGATAGATGAGCCAAAGTCTGAGAATACGGAAATCTCTGACATCTCTATGTATCATAATTACCTTCTTTATAAGAATTACCATGGTTACCTTCTGAGAGGCAAGAGGATGTTAGGACAAACATCCCGCTTAGGGCTGCAGTTATTGTAAGAATCTTATATCTGTTATTACCAACGAAATAGGAAGAACTAAGAGCCAAATAAATAAGTTTTGGATAAGGTTTCGTAAAGCCAAAATTCAAGGTTCTAAGAACTCCGATTTTTAGTAAATAAGAAAGACGGTTCATCTTGCTTATGCATTGATTACCGCAACCCTATTTAGGCAATAACTAGAAATCTCCAAATTGCTGCCAGGATCGTCGATTTATTCGACTAACTGTAAGGAACAACTATTCTTTGAGATTAGTCAAGCAGTGGTTGAAATAACCATATCGCCTTAAGATAAGCTTTTCGGTAATAGTTGTTATATAAGTATCAATGCTGCTCCTTTGGGAGACCGTGTGTAGATAAGATGTTAAACATCTATTGTTAGACAGAAAATTGGTAAGTCCAATTATCAGGATCTAAAAGTTGCCTTGGGAACAACGAATAAGATCGAGCAAATCCATAACCATCTATAAGTTGCCAGTATTCGGCAGAGAATCAAGGATTCATGGAATTAACAAACCTCCTAAGTTCTGGTTAAGAGATAAGGTTCAACAAAAGATATCACCCTGGAAAGGTGTGCCAATCTGTTAATTGTCAGGCTAGTAAGCTCTGAATATATGAAATCATTCGAAGTAATCGAATATATCAAGATCAAATAACTTATGAGCTAAAACCTGTTGAAGGAGCTTGGTGGAGCTCGCGATGTATGGCACCCTAAGGATTTAAGGATATGCTCCGCCAATAAGTCAAGAAGCACTATCACATAACGGTTGGCAGACGGACGGACAGAGTGAGCATACCATCCAAACATTGGAAGACATGCTTCGAGCATGTGTGATTAATTTAGGTGGCAGTTGGGATAACCGCCTACCCTTGATAGAATTCTCCTATAAAAATAGCTACCATACTAGTATTAGGGCCGCGCCTTTGGAGGCCTTATACGGTAGAAAGTGTAGATCGCCCATTTGTTGGGCAGAAGTTGGAGATGTCCAATTGTCAGGACCAGATATCGTCTTTGAGACGACGGACAAGATCGTGCAGATTCGCGATCGTTTGAAAGCTGCCAGGGATAGGCAGAAAAGTTATGCGGATCCTAAGCGCAAGGATTTTCACTTCGATGTGGGTGAAGAAGTGTTGCTTAAGGTATCACCTTGGAAAGGTGTAATGCGATTTGGAAAGAAAGGCAAGCTAAGCCCGAGATACATAGGACCTTTCGAGATAATCGAACGTGTCGGAGCAGTCGCTTATAAGTTAAACTTGCCTGAAGAACTTAGCGCTATACATAATGTGTTCCGCATCTGTAATTTGAAGAAGTGTTTCGCTGACGAATCACTGGTTATACCGCATACAGATATACACATAGATGAGAGCTTGAAGTTCGTGGAAAAACCTTTGTCGATTGAGGATCGACAGGTAAAGAAGCTTCAAAGGAAGCATGCACCTATTGTCAAGGTCAAGTGGGATACCCGTAGAGGTCCCGAATACACGTGGGAAGTGGAATCCACGATGCAAGAAAAATATCCCCATTTGTTTCAGTAAATCTCGAGGTCGAGATTTCTTTTAAGGGGGTGAGGATGTAACACCTCGAAAAATTTCGTCCAATAATGTCTTGACACGTGTCATAAGGTTCCGTTATGTGAAAACATACTTTAGAGGGACTAAAAGTGACAAACAGTGAAAACTATGGAACGTAAGGGTCCAAAGTGTCAACAATGGATAAATAGACTCTATGATAACCCCACATAATGTTTATAACCTTTAACGGATGGTTCATGGATCATACGACGCGGAAATTGCACAAAAGTGAAGTATTGTAAACTATAGGGGCCAAAAGTGTCAACATGTTAAATTTATACCTCTGAGTGAACTTTTGGCAGACCCGAAGCTTTGTATAGCTAAAATATACTCACTAGAATATGTGGTAAAAATTTCATGAAGTTTCGTCAACGTATGAGAAAGTTATGGCCAAAACCGTACTTAAGGGACTAAAAGTGTCAACGTCGAATTTCAGGGCTTTTCGGTTGAGCGCAAAGTTACCCGAGGGCATTTCCATGTTGGTAAAAGTCCTAAGGTTCTTAGAAACCAAGTTTGGGGGTTTACGGGTCGAGAAAAGTAGCCGAAACATCGCGTACAAGCTCAGGGACCATTTCTGCCAAAACTGAAACTTGTTTGGCTGAACCAGGGGTCAGGCGACCCGCCTGGTAAAGCCCAAGCGGGCCGCGTGGGTCTGCCAGCGACTGAATTCGCAAAAATGGCTGATTTGGGTCCGATTTCAAGTGCCAAACAGCTGGCCTTGCCTCCAAATGCTCCAATCAAGTGCTATGCATGGCTACTACAACAGTAACCTACTTCAAATGCTCTGGATCCTCCTTTAAATCAGATTATCATCTCATTTCTTGGACATTTTCATTGTGAACAAGAGCTCTCAAGACTTGCAAAGGTTCTCAAGACTTTCTGGAGATAATCAGATCATCAAGGCCGACTTCTAGTGTTCACTAAACACCTATAGGACCTTTGTAAGCTTTCAATTCGTTCTCTAATCCGTTCTTGTAGTGATTATTGCTAAAAGTCAAACTGGTTGTTCATAAGCTTTGACTTTCTGATTAAACGGATTTCTTTCAGTCATTTCTCGAATTGAAACCTGTTATAGATTGGTATTTATGTGGGAAACAAACCCTCTAAAGGGCACTATCTGAATCCCACTATATGCATGCTAATTGTCGAGTCAAACATGTTTCTAAAAAGTCAACAGAATTGATTTTCGCAAAAATAAGCTTGAATGTTAATATATTAGACATGCAATCTGATTGATCATTATAAATAACTTGTAACACATATAAGAATGTGTTTTAATCATCATCAACTCGACAATCTATAGTATAGCCACGAATCGGAACCGAAAGTCTTGTAAAACGATTATTTCGTAGGCTATCGATTCGGATTCGTACATGCATGTTCGAGATCTGTATTGGAAAGTATTTTTGACTATTTTTATTTTAGTTAAACTTTCTGGAAATTTTATGTCATAAGTCTATGCTTAGCCGATTCGAATGCATGTTTCCGATTTATGCATAAAGTTGACTATTTTGCCCTTTTGATATAAAACATGATTTTTGGAAAAGTGAAAGGATAGAAATCTTTATTTCTAATATATAAACTTGCACCGAAAATTTCGGATCAGTTGGTGGTCCAGATTGTGAGTTATGGCCATTAGCGTAAAACTATATTATAAATTTACATAAACGGCCCTTTTCGCATATGACCTATTTCTGGCCACGTTTTGGTATAAAACTTTTTACCAACTGATGTAATATAATATTCTGGGAATTTTGATGATTTTTAATTAATTTTTGGCTGAACGGATCCTAGATCGCCTAGTCATTTCGGCTTAAGTCGGTTTTGACCGTTTTAGCCATAAAATGAGTTTTTCACATCCTTTTGACCCGAAACCTTTTTCTACTGATTTTATATGATGAATAAATTATTTTAAGTATTCTGGAAATATAAAAATCTCAGATTTAATTTGAAAACCCGAAAACGCCCTTAGATCGCATATTTAGCGTTTTAAGCGCATAGTAAGCGTTATACTTGTTTTAAACATGTAAGACTTATACCTACTGATGTAATTAGCCTATTTTCATATAATAACAGTAAGTATAAGTATATGATCTCAGATTTCCAGTTTTTGACAGTTTTAGCCCTTGTGAAATTACTAAAATACCCCTACGGTGCATAGTTTGGTTTTAAATGATAAATTTGGTATATGGGTCATACCCTACTGATATAATATGTTATATTAAGTATATTTACTGTATGAACCAGACCCGAAACTCAGATTTCTAATTTTACTCTTTTATTATCTTTTAAAGACCAAAATGCCCTTCTAAGGCATAAATTGAGTTTAAAATTATTTCGGGCAATATAGAACATAACTTACTGATATTATATCATATTTAAATCCTATTATATCAGAGAACTTGCATTTGAATCATTTGTCTACCCGTATCGCCCTTTTTGCGTTCGGTTCGGTTTATGTAACTAGTTTGCATAAATTGACCGAAACGGGTCAAACGTTATCATTTTTGTCTCAAAATCCAGAATGTATTTTGTATACCCATATTATACAAGTATTCAAACTTGTCAGGTCTAAATCACGTTCTATCCGGTCTTTCGCTTAATCGTGCGTAAACCGTATCATCCTTAAACTAACCGGTCAAAGCTTAGGCTTAAATTAAAGACCCGTTAGTATTCTAATTGGTTATTTATACCATCGTTCCAGACTAGAGCCTTCCGGTAAATTGTACCTACGCTTACTTAAGTGAATACGGCTGAGTTATTATAATTCTTGCTATTTAAGACAGGAGCTAGCTCAGGTAAATACTCTTAACTTATTTTCCCTATTACGGGCTTGGGATACGGTAATATAAATACCGCATGGTCAGGTATGGGATTCGAAGACCAATGTGTCGGGAAATTCAAATAACCTGTTTTAATTCGTATTGCTTGACTGAAACATTGGGGGTTAATGCGACCGTGTCCTGGATATCCTTGACTCATTAATTGCAAATGGCCACGACCTAAGCACGGGGTGTAGGCATACACCTGACAGATGCTTTATGCTTATTATTTGATTATACCCAATATGGGATTCCCAATAAGGGAATAGTGGTGTGTCGGTTAATCTTGAACCGGCATAGGACCGGGCCCCGTATGTAGAGCAAGTTATGTAAAACTGATAACATGAGATATAGTTTGTCCCAAGTATAAAAGATTAATATTGCCTTGTGCATCTTAATCAAGTGTCAAAATAGTTTTGTGCCTTGTGCGCCTAAACCAATTTTCATAAACTCTTTTCAAATGAGTCAGTTGAGTGTATTTACCAGTGAAAACTGACGTATTTTCCAAAGTCTAAGTGACAGGTACAAGTACGTAATAGGCTGGAAGCTGCTCAGGGCGTTAGTAAGGAATCTTGCAAGTTCTAGGCGTCTAAAGTCTGTTGAACATTTATCTTATTTTATTTGATCCGCCTGTGGATCCGTTTCAACTACTTGTGATATTAAATATTACGTTTATGTAAAGTTGAAATGAATCTATTTCTGCTTCCGCTGTGCATTTATATATTGTGTTGTTTGACTATGATGTTATCAACTACGTCACGTTACCCCCACCGGGCCCACCGGTGACACGTGGAAATTCGGGGTGTGACACATGTGGTAAATCAGGGACATTAAGTTGTACTTGATTTCCTACAAATGGTGTTTGAGATCTAAAACTGAAGTTGTCAAATCTGTCATGTGTATGAAGAAAACAAGGTGATGAAGTAACCCCGAACCTACAAATGATTGGTAAACAAACTAATTTTTCCGGAAAAACCATTTTGATTAAAACAAACTTAAGTGTTTTGAAATTACAATGGGAAAATAGTTTGTTGTGAGGGGGAGTTCTGATTGTTTACGGCCATGTGGATGGAGGATTGATGTGATTCTCATCATGTTATCAATTTTGTACAGTTTGTTTCAAATTTTCCCAGAAAATCAAAATTGAAACATATTTTGATTTTAGGGGGAGTAAAATTTTAAAAAAAATTAGAAAATTTGAAAATGTCAAAAACATCGAAAATTAAAAATGAGTTTTGGTGCGAATAGGGGAAATGATAGTACATCAGCTAGACTAGCACAGTACGCTAAAGATTTGTAATGTATAAATGCAATTAAACAGTCTCGCTAAAGATGTGCCGATAGGTTTTCACAGAATTAGTAGATCAGTTTGGGATATAAACATAAATTTCACTTGCGTCTACGTGGGGAACACCTCCAGGATATATAGGTAACCCCTGAAATCCTGTTTGAAGGGTCTCGTATTCTGAGATACTAGGTCTTTATGCTCAGTGATATCTGGGGTATTATCCCGGGACTTCTGCTGTATGGAAATACTGACCTAGTCCCCTGATAATACTTTCTGCAAAAAGCTTTGAAATACAAGCTCGCCCTCAGCAATTTGATTAAACAATAAAATTGATAATCTTTGCTGTTGTAACAAAAGATCCTCTAAAGGGGACCCACCTAAAGTCGAAGCCGTCATCTCTCTGCGTATACGGAAGTATCGACCTGAGCTCTCACGGCCCTCGCACATAACCACTTTTACAGATATCAGTTGTGGTATACTCACCTGTAAGACTGAATACTGGGGTCTGGATACGGGAGTATACACTGAGGTGGGACACATGTAGATGTTTAAGTTCTAAAACACTAATTCCGTATCCCGAACAGGTTGAAAGTTTTGTGAGAATTAAAGTGGATCAATATATCGGCAATCAACGCAAACTGTTTAAAAGCTTAAAATGAAATAACAGCTTAACGGTGCTAGTGTCTAGTCAGCAGCTGATATGATCCTCTTACACGAACTCACAAAAATATGTTTGTATATATTTCATTTCTGCATTTTAATTGTTGTTATTGCATTTGTGTTTCACATTTGAAAAATCCAAAAGATTTTCGACAACTGATGTTGGAGAGCTGATATTCAAAATCTCAAAGGCTAAACATGATGAATAGATGGTTTGGTTAAATTGGTTTGAAATGTTTAATCAAATTTTGGAAAGTTTAAAAGTTGTTAAATTTTAAATGTGAAAAATTCTTAAATGTTAAGTTGGTTCATTAAGTTGAATCACAACTTTGTTGGTTTGTAATAGAATGTTTGAGATGTGTAGGTCTCTGATCCTGTTACTACGAAAAGTCAGGAGATATATCAGAACCTGAGAAGAGCTTAAACTGAAAAGCTAGGATTTGATCTCAAGGTGATAGCAAATTCCAGATAGCGATCCCATCATGATGAAAGGGGGAGTCTGACGAGGCTAGAGCCAAAGAGAAGAAGATCCTGGTATATGCTAAGAAAGAAAAGAGACTGATAAAGACTGAAGATACGAAGACTCGACACTTAAGACTCGTCAACATCTGAGGGGGAGTCTGTTGGTGCAGTCATCTGTCGTCTTCGTCTTATGTCGAGTCTCGGTCTCGTTGCGAATCCAATCATGCATGACATCACATGTGACATCACCTAGGTGACATCACATGTGACATCATGATATATTTTAATTGATATTGGCCGTTTGAAGTTGTCTGTTGACTTGACCGTTTGAAGGCCCAATCAATGAGAAGGTTCCGTTTGAAAGGCCCAATCACATGAAGGCCAAACCGTTTGAATATCAAATTAAGTAGATGTCCGTTTGAATTGTTTGTAATAGTGTCCGTTTGAAATAGGCTGACCGTTTGAGAGGTCACCGTTTGAAGCTAGTGTCCGTTTGAAGCATGTTTCAAACGGAAGGGGCTGATAGTATAAATAGGTGTCAAACGGATTCATTTGTAACGGTCTAGTTTCCGACGGCGAAGCTCCGTCGAAGTGTCTTTGTACTGTAATCTGTTACAAGATCAATAAAAGAGACAATTAAAAGTGAATCCAAGCTAAACGAAGACCAAATCAATGTATTCCGCCTCTGGTTCGGTCTGAGCGTTCTTCTGATCGACTCGTCAGGTCGTTTCACGATCCTACAGAAACCCTCAGGATTACTTCAACAGTTAGAAATGCCAATATGGAAATGGGAATTGATAACAATGGACTTTGTTACCAAATTAAAGAATATAAGAAAAGGAAATGATACAATCTGGGTGATTGTAGACAGATTAACTAAATCTGCTCATTTCTTACCAATGACGAAAACCTTCAGTATGGAACAGGTAGCCAAGCTATATGTAAATGAAATAGCTTCATTACATGGAATTCTTTTTTTCTATCGTATCCGATAGAGATAGCCATTTTACTTCTCATTTTTGGACAAGTTTCCAAAAAGCAATGGGAACCAGGTTAAATCTAAGCACTGCTTACCATCCACAAATGGACGAACAAAGCGAAAGGACAATTCAGACGATGGAAGATATGCTTAGAGCCTGTGTAATTGATTTCGGAGGAAATTGGGACGACCATTTACCATTAATAGAATTTTCCTACAATAACAACTATCATACTAGCATTAATGCTGCACCATTTGAAGCACTTTATAGACGAAAGTGCAGAACTCTAGTCTGTTTGGCAGAAATCGGAGAAAAGAAATTATGTGGACCAGAAACAGTGGAAGAAACAATAGATAAGATAATTCAAGTCAAGGAAAGACTAAAAACAGCACGAGATCGTCAAAAGAGTTATGTAGATAACAGACAAAAACCTTTAGAATTTCAAGTTGGAGATAAGGTATTATTAAAAGTTTCTCCATCGAAAGGAGTATTCAGATTCGTTAAAAGAGGAAAGCTAAGCCCCAGGTATGTTGGACCTTTTGAGATTATTAGAAAAATAGGACCTGTAGCCTATCAGCTACAACTGCCAGAGGAAATGGCAGGAATACATGATGTGTTTCATGTATGTAATCTCAAAAAGTGTTTAGCCGACAAATCGTTAGTGATACCTCTTAAGGACAGAGAGGTAAATGAGAAACTTAAGTTTATCGAGAAACCCGTTCAGATTGAAGATAGAAAGATCAAGAACCTCAAACACAAGAGACTAGTTCTGGTCAAAGTAAAATGGGATTCCAAGAGAGGACCAGAATACACTTGGGAACTCGAGTCAGAAATGAAGAGGAAATACCCACACCTGTTCCGGTAGATCTCGAGGACGAGATCCAAAACAAGGTGGGGAGAATATAACAACCCTCCAAAAACATTTTTGGACACCCCTAAATGTCCTAAAATATACCCCATATGTGAGAAACGGACCGGAAATACCTTTGCACTTGTGAAAAACAAGAAAAACAAAGTTTGGCAGTCGCTCGCGAGGCGCGACCAAGACCCCCTTGGTCTGTCGTGGGGCGCGAGGGCCTTTGCTTGGTCGACACTGCATAGTGCCACGTGGCACGTGACTCACCAAAGCTAGGGCCATGACTGGCTGAAGCTATAAGCGACAAGTGGTCTCTCACGGACCGCGGAGGCCTTAGCCTTCTCTTTCGCGGGGCGCGACAAAGTGGCCGAGCAGCCTATAAATGGAGGGCTCAGGCTTATTTTTTCAGTCGTTCATTCCTCGAAATCTCTCTCAATTTCAATATAGTAGAAACCATACTCGGGCATAATACCCATTATAAAGCGAAGCTCCGCCTCGTTGTAAGTACGATAACCCTGCTATTACCCTATACGATCGATTTAGGATTTCGTAACGCATGTCGGCTCTGCCCGACTCAGTCGTTGGAATTCTGTCTCGTGTTACACTCGATTGATCTAGGATTCCGTAATGCATGTCGGCTCTGCCTGACTCAGTCATTGGAATTCTGTCTCGAGTTGTACGGTTAATGTGATTTAGGTTATTTTACTAACACGTGTGCATTGTTTAATTTTAATAGATAATAACCACGAGAATCACCAGGAAGCTATAGTAGTATCACCTAAGTCAACAATGTAAGTACATTCACTTTTTCTCACTATTTGAGTGTACGTTTTTGTGAGTCAAAATGTTTTACCAAAACCTCAAATGTTTTCAAAATATAATTACAGTGATTAAGTCTTTGTAATTCTACAATTACTGTCAGTATTATGGGGTTTGTATACAGTACTTGATAACCTTCACAATTGGGCATGGGTATCCAATGTGTGATATGACCATAGTCACAGATCCATCGAATGACACGTACTGACCGAGTAATTGTGTAGATATAAACATTGTAGTCGCCCTTAATACTGTAATGTGTATCAACTGACGTTTTACAAAAATGGAATGTACTTGCTAGTATTTCTTGCTGATAAAATGTTTTTAAAACGCGTTTCAGGTAACACAATGTGAAAGCCAATAGAAGCCAGCTGGAGAGCACTGAAGGCTTGGAAAAGTGGCTATAAAAGTTACCTATCAAAGGGCAAATCAAGGAACTGTTGATGAGGAAATAAAGATCAGAAAATAATGAAGGGTTTTGGCATCATCTGTTCTAGGGGGAGATTGTTGGCTCATGTGATCCTTCCATTAAGAAGAGATGATACAAAGCCAAAACTGCTCTACAACAACTGATCCTCAATAAAAGTGTTTTGAATTCTATTCCCTCCAATGACAAATGCATCTAACTTCTGCTGATCTCTAAGGTCTGTTAAATGCAAAGCTCTGATGAAGTGTAAAGACTGTTGAAGACCAATCCACTGAAGAAGTCAAAGATCTGCTGGAAGTCAAAGGACTGATCAACCTTTGTGGAAAGCACTGCTAAAGCTTCATCAGTGGTTGAGCCATCAGCTGATAGCATCAACAGCACTTTATTAATCAGTGTTTTGTATTAAGCAGTGTTTATATCAGTTAGTGTTGTTAGATGTCACTGTCTAGGTGACGTCAGCCACGATGCCACAGTGGTTTTGATTGTACTATAAATAGACAGTGTATGTACTGTTCTATTAGCTTACACACTCACTTGCATTTTATACGAACAATCACTTGTGAGCTCAGGCTGAGGGGGAGATAGTTGTTCATGCATACGTATTAAATCATTGTGTAATACAATCTTTTGATTAAAAGTATTCATGATGAAAGTTGTTCTTCCATTGTTTATGTTATAAAGTTTTCTTCATTTCCGCTATAATTATTCATCTGTTTATCAACATCCAGCTTTCTCATTGAATCTTTCTCCCCATTCTTGGCATTATCTTCGTCATCTTTTTCAAAGATTGGTGCAGGGGAGGAGCCAGTAAGTTTAGCAAGGGATTCTTTGATACCCCTTATGTCTACCTGAGTATCCTTGTACCTGGCCTCAACCATTATTCTTATCAATTCCATGTGTGAATTGTGGTTAGCTAATTCCCTTTCAGTTGCTAAGATTGGTTGCACAAAATTCCATAACTCTTGGGTGATTTGTTGATGGCTAGGCTGACTTTTAGAAGCCTCCAGCACTTGTTTCAGCATATCTTTCATTTCACCAACAGTGTTTTCAATGGTGGACATTCTATCCGTCAATTCTCTGTATCTTAATTCATCACCTAACTTAATAGGATCATCTGAATTCCCACCAGAGGTGGTTGTATTTGCCTTGGTGATAGGAGTAGACTCCAAATCATCAGAAGCAAATGCCCCTTTTTTCTTGGTTCTGGGGACTTCCCACTAGATCAGTGGTTACCGTAGTAGCCACAATAGTGGTTGCCTTCAAGGGAGTCTTAGAGATGAAACTACTGTCCAAATGTAAATAAGTGGATTCAACATTTGTAGTAGCTGCTCCACTTGAAATACCATCAAGAATTTCGTGAAATTCAAGAGGTGTAACCTCCTTAGCTGTTTATGGGGTAGCTAATTGAACAGGTTTAGACACAGCCATTGTTGAAGTTGTACTCTCATGAATGTGTTGGTGAGAGGGACTGCTTTGGGTCTGAATGTCAATAGCTTCAAACAGTTGTACAAGGGTTGGTGGAATAGGAGATGAATGGAATGGTGTTGAAAGAGACATTGCCCCTGGAGAAGGGCTTTTAAGCATACTTTCAAATGAAGGTATGGCATCATATTGTGGTGTCCTTGTGATTACGACATGTTCCTTTTGTGAGGAATCATGAGGAGGTAGGTTTTCAGGTTGAGATCTTTCCACTTGTTGTGAGGAAGTAGCAACAGTGGTTTCTAGTGACATTTGTGTTTATAACAACCCTCCAAAATTATTTCCGACACCCCTAAAATATTTATAACATCCTTATATGCCTTAAAATACACCCTGTATATGTAAAATAACCCTAATTACCTATAATTTCACAAAAATAAAATAAAAACAAAATTCGTGTGGCACTCGCTGGCCGCGAAGACCCTTAAGGTCTCTTACGCGGACCGCGATAGCTCGAAGTCATGGCGACACCCTGAGTCGCCACGTGTCATGCCATCCGTCAAGCCTACACTTGTGAATCGACCAAGCTAGGCCCTACGCAGTCTACGTCGTGGGCCGCGAAGGACTTACCTTCAGCTTACGCGGGCCACGAGGAAGTCATGATCAGACACTATAAAAGGAGGCCATCGGCCTTTAGTTGCAATTCGTTCAATCTCTCAATCTCTCTCTAAAATTCTGCATAGCAAATATAATACCGGGTATTATACCCACTAATATAGCGAAGTTCTGCCTCGTTTTAAGTATCATAACCCCTTGTTACATATTAGATACGTTGCCCGATTGACTTAGGATTTTGTAACAGCTATCGAGGTTCTGCCCGATGTAGTCGTTGGAATTCTGTCTCGGGGAGGGTATAACTAATGTAAATATTGGGTTATTATACTAACGCGTGTGCATTGTGTAATTAATAGATAATCACCAGGAAATCACAAAGGAAAACCCTAAATTAGCAATGTGAGTAATCTCCTTTTTGTGAACCTTTTTGCAAACTGTTTTTACAAAAACTCAAATGTTTTACATTATATTAAACAGTGATTGACTATTTGTATTCTACAATTATCGTCGGTATGTTGGGGTTTTGTATACAAAATTTATTACTACACTGTGAGTAGTAACATGACCACAAGTCGGGATGATAGTACCGTGGGTGGTAATTAAAGTAGAAAAATAAACAAAAGTAATTGCGAGATCGCCCTCAATACTGTAAAACTGATAAAACCTGTCTTGATTAAATTGGGATTCACTCACCAGTATTTCCCACAGACAAAATGTTTTTAAACGCGTTTCTGGTAACAAAATGTGAAAGCCAAATAGAAGCCAGCTGGACAGCGCTGAAGGCTTGGAAAAGTGGCTATAAAAGTTATCTAAATAAAGAAGTTGTTTTATTTCAATAAAATAGGGTTTATCCCTGTAAATCAGTTTGTAATGAAAACTTGGTTTTATCCCAATATATTTATTAATATAAAATGTGGTGTTTTACTTTAATAAAATATTTCCCAACTACGGTCCTGATGTAAATTCCGCTGCCAAATAATAATAAACACCGATACCACTGATACTGGCTCGCGACCGCCCGTTCTCGGGTAAATAGGGGATGGGTGTTGCGACAGAAGGTGGTATCAGAGCTACAGCCACTGATTTCAGCCACAAAAGTGTTCTGTTGACACCAAAATTTTATATGTTAGGAAACAATCTACGTGACTACGTGTATATCTGTATATTATTGTTTTGTGTTATTTGAAAATTTGTTAGTTTACAGTACGAGCGACCAAGGACCTTCAGACACTTACCGTCAATTGTCCAGCTCCCCTAGGGACGAAGGCACCTCTTCACAGCCTACCCCCTCGGGGTATTCGACTGATACCGAAGATGGGATTTTCGTGTTTAAAGCACAATCTGAAGAGCCATTCCCTCCCAAGAAGAAAGGATGGTTCAGCAGAGGAGCTCATGAATGTAGAAAAAGGATGAGTAAACTTCAACAGCAGCGTGCTTTAGCAGCCGCGAATAGAGAAATGAATGCTCAAATGCAGGATATGATTAATAGAAGACTAGCAAACTTCCACATACTAGCAACCACAGCCTCCGACCCGAATCTAGAACAAGTCATAACACCCCAGCCCTTACCACTATTTCCCACACAACTTATGGAAATTGAAGCTAACCCAGGAAACTAAATCCCAATGCCTGCTTTTGACCCAGCTGAAATTCCTAGAGTACCCGCACCCCATCCCCGAGACTATGACCCATGGTTTGACGACCATAAGGATTATGAATAACGCTACCCAATACCAGATGAACCCATGCAAAACCTAGTAGGACCCTACCCGGACCTTGACCCTCTAGACCCCTATTTCGATAATGACCAATACATCAGGGAGATTCTAGAAAACCCGTACCCTTACGAAGAACCCATGCCCCAGTTCCCAGACCCAATACCAGCACCCGCACCACCCATGAGCACTGAGAATGTGCAAGAGCTCCGCACCTTTGGTGAGGAGATTTTAGAAGGAAGTGAAAGGATGAGACAGATAGGGGAGCGACTCGTCTGGAAATATGACGAGCGTAACATGGAATTTTGGATGAACCCCTATCAGTACCAGTAATAGTAATAGTAATAGTAATAATAATAATAATAATAATAATAATAATAATAATAATAATAATAATAATAATAATAATAATAATAATAATAATAATAATAATAATAATAATAAAATATATATATGTGTGTATATTTGAAAAAAAAAGTTTTTATAAAAATATATAATAATCAACTAAAATAGATAATCTTATAGTTATTGATGCATACTAGTGTTGTATTTCAATTCCAGTTGTATTTGTAATAAATATAGATGCATAATATAAAATAGAGTAAAGGTCGCAATGACGACGATTTTGGATCAATATGCGTGTGATGTGATTGTTTGTATTGGATATTGTCTTGTGATATTAATACGTGATAAATGTTTAAAATTCAGATGGACAACGAAGTGAACCAGGAAAACCAGAATAACGATAACCGGAATAACAATAATAATGGAAACCAAGTAAACAACAGTGCCATCCAACACATAGTGGCACAAGGGATTATAGACGCAATGCCATATATTATCAACACGGTTAAGGAAGCGGATAATAATAAAAGTAATAATGGCAGTGAACGACCACCTACTGAACCAGAACACAGCGTAAACAATGGACCCATACTTCAAGTGCCCATTCCAAAAAGAAGAAGAACCATGTCTTATGGTTGTTCTTATAAAGAATTCTGGTCTTGTAAACCAATGGAATTCTCGGGCAATGAGGGGGCCATTGCAGCTCTACGCTGGATAGAAAAGACTGAGGCAGTCTTGAAAATAAGCAAGTGCGTGGAAGAGGATAAGATAATGTTTGCCTCCAATCTGTTTAAGAACTCAACTTTAGAATAGTGGAACACTATCCTCCAGTCCAGGGGAAGTGACCATGTCTACAATATGGAATGGAATGAGTTTAAGAACATGATTGAAAGGAAATTTTGTCCTTAGAATGACTGGAGTGGATAGTAACGGTTACACCACTACATTCTTTGAATATGCTAGAATAGTGCCAACCCTCGCTTCACCAGAACCAGTATTAATCTCTCGTTACATCTGGGGATTAATTAGTGAGATTAGGCATGTAGTCAAGACACCTAGACCACAAACTATAGAAGATTCTGTAGAACTAGCAAACACCTTGACTGATGAATTAGTGCGTACACAAGAAGAAAACCAGAGGAGGAACCTAGCTCAAAAGCTTACCCAAGAATTTCGCTATGGAAATTCCAACCGTGGGAAAAATGTAGGTTCTACTTCTTCACCTTACTGTAAAGCCTATAAGAAAAAGCATTCAGGAAGATATGCTCCACCTACTGCAACTTATGCAAGATACCAGGACACAAGGAAGAAGATTGTAGGAAGAAACCCAGTAATGGGGTGTGCTTCAACTGCGGAGGAAAAGGGCATATCAAGCCGAACTGCCCGAAACTAGCTCTAGCCACAAACAACAAGAATACTAAAAATGCTAGAGCATTTGTTCTGACTGCAGAAGAAGCTAAGATGATTCCGGATGTGATCGCCGGTACGTTTTTAGTTAATGATGTTTTTGCTAAAGTATTATTTGACTCTGGTGCAAACCAATGTTTTATTAATACTTCATTTTACAAACTTCTCAACCAACCATTAACTTAACTCCCACAAGAATGTCTCGTAGAAACAGCAAATGGGGAAACCATTAAGATTACCGAAATCTTGCAGGGAGCAAGAATAGAATTTTTAAATCAAAAGTTTATTGCAAACCTTTATCCAATGAATCTGGCAGGATTTGATGTTGTATTAGGAATGGATTGGTTAGTAGCCAATAAATCCAGTATTCTATGTGATCAAAAGTCAATTCAAGTAAATTCACCAAAAGGTGAAAAGATCACAATTAAAGGAGATAAGCCATCTAGATCTACGAAATTCATCTCTGTGATGAAAACAACATGTTGTGTAAGAAAAGGATCATTAGTGTATTTGATTTCCATAATCATTAACACTAAGAGAAAGGAATTGAAAGATATTCCGGTAGTATCTCGTTTCCAGATGTGTTTCCAGAAGAATTACCAGGACTACCGCCAGACAGGGAAGTTGAATTCAGAATTCATCTGCTACCAGGGACAGTACCAATTGCCAAAGCACCTTACCGTTTGGCACTAGCAGAAATGCAAGAGTTAAACAAATAGTTAGACGAACTGTTGGAGAAAGGATTCATACAGCCAAGTTCATCGCCATGGGGAGCACCGATCTTATTCGTCAAAAAGAAAGACGGGTCAACGCGTATGTGCATTGATTACCGTGAATTAAATAAAGTCACGATTAAAAATTGGTACCCATTACCAAGAATCGATGATTTGTTTGATTAGTTACAAGGAGCTCGATTTTTCTCTAAAATCGATTTACGCTCAGGATATCATCAATTAATGGTATAGGAAGAGGACATTCCTAAGACCGCTTTTAGAACACGGTATGGCCATTATGAATTTACTGTCATGCCATTTGGTTTAACCAATGCCCCAGCTGCATTTATGGACATGATGAACCGAATATGTAAGCCATATATGGATAAATTCATAATTGTTTTTATAGATGATATTCTCATTTACTCTAAGAGTAAAGAGGAACATGCAGCGCATATGCATGCACTCCTAAATTTTCTGAGAAAAGAAAAGCTTTACGCTAAATTTTCAAAATGCGAATTTTGGTTAGAAGAATTTTATAGTTTCTTGGGCATTTAGTCAATCATGAAGGAATCCATGTGGATCCCACAAAGATTGAGGCAATTACTAAATGGAAAACCCCTGAGTCACCAACCGAGGTTAGAAGTTTCCTAGGATTGGCCGGTTATTATAGAAGATTTATCCGAGATTTTTCTAGAATAGTCATTCCCTTAACTAAGCTAACCTATAAATTCGTTAAATTTGAATGGGGACCAAGACAAGAAGAAGCGTTTTGGATTCTTAAGCAAAAATTAACCAGCGCACCCATACTAGCGTTACCAGAAGGAACTGAAGACTTTGTAGTCTTTTGTGACACTTCTAAGTTAGGCTATGGATGTGTGTTAATGCAACGTCAAAAGTTTATAGCCTATGCATCTAGACAACTTAAGAATCATGAAGAGAATCATTCAACCCATGATTTAGAATTAGGAGCTATAATTTTTGCTCGGAAAATTTGGAGACATTACCTTTACAGTAGTAAGTTTACTATTTTTACTGATCATAAGAGTTTAAGGTATCTTTTCGGACAAAAGGAATTAAACATGAGGCAAAGATGCTGGATGGAGATTCTTACTGTTTACGATTGTAATATCCAGTATCATGCAGGAAAAACAAATGTAGTTGCTGATGCTTTAAGTCGAAAGTATCACGAAAAGCCAAAAAGAGTACGTTCTCTTAAATTAAATCTACAAGTAGATTTAAATGAACAGATTAGAAAAGCACAAGAATCAGTAATCATGGATGATACTGAGAAATTGAAAGGAATGATCAAGGAATTAGAACAAGTAATAGATGGAATTTGGAGATTCCATAAGAAAAGAATGTGGATACCCAAACTAGGAAATCTACGCCACCGTATATTAGAGGAAGCCCATAAGTCTAAGTATACGATGCATCCTGGAAGTGATAAGATGTTTCAGTACTTAAAGAAGAATTTTTGGTGGATAGGAATGAAAAAGGATATAGTAGCTTATGTTTCCAAGTGTTTAACTTGTTCACAAGTTAAAGCTGAACATCAAAAACCCTCAGGTTTATTGCAGCAGTTAGAAATGCCGGTTTGGAAATGGGAATTGATAACAATGGATTTTGTTACCAAATTACCCAAAACGAGAAAAGGTAATGATACAATCTGGGTGATTGTAGACAGGCTAACTAAGTCAGCTTATTTCCTACCAATGAAGGAAACTTTCAGTATGGAACAATTAGCTAAGTTGTATGTAAATGAAATAGTTTCATTACATGGAATTCCTTTATCAATTATTTCTGACAGAGATAACTTTAGAACTTTTACAATTTTACCAGTTATAGGCAAAGTATAACGAAATCGACCCACTTAGATAGAGCTCTAAAAAGACAAACCTCCATCACTCCATGATAGAAGAAATGGCGCAGTTACTGTGACAATCGGACAAATAAACTTATTTACTGGCTGTTATCCGCTAGGCGTTTTCACATTTCCCAAAAGCATCCTGGTTAAAAAAACAGGTAAGCAATCATACAGATGAATCAAGGGTGGGTCATATTTGCAAACAATTACTTGCTCATTTGCAAGCTGCATCAAAATCATTATTATTGTTATTATCAGTTAGTTTCTTTCGGTAAAGGATGAAAAAATAAAGAGTGAAACTTGTTTTTACTGACCAAGTTGGTGATCTCTCAGTTCCCATCTAGTTTTGTTAAATGCGAATGTCTAAAACCAATTGACCCGCGCATGCCAATTGTTGCCTTCATCCCAAACTGCCTTGTAAATGACTCGAATAGATTCTGAACCTCTCCAAATGCACCAACTGACCAGTCACCAATCAGTATCTCTAAATCAACAGGAAACCCAACATAAATCTATGATAACTATGCATTGCCCTTAGCAATAAAAGTGAAAATTAAAGTGCCAGTTTCACAGTTAGTAAAATCTAAATTGACATATACCAATTTGCCAAAACATAATCATATCAGAATTATGTCATGTATACATGCGCAACTCACTTTTGAAAATTATTGAAAATATTCATTTGATGATAAAATGACTTAAAAAGTTAAAAGTTGTTTGAGAAAGTTAAAGCATGGATTGTCTATTTCTGTGTTTTTTTCCTCAATTGACTCAACATTTAAAAAAACGATTGTGCCTGCACCTGCATTCTCGAGAGCACCAAGAAGGTTTGTTTTTTTCTTGAGAGAGTGCGGCCTTAAAGTAACCCCACTCATCGAAAACCGAATTTGCACAAGTAACACATTTCCCCATTCGTGATGCCAAGTTTTCAAGTTGCCGCCACCTAGGCTCGCAAGTGTTGGCCAATGCTCTTGTAATTCAAGATTTAAAACCTGTAAGCATACATCACAAACACCATGATATACATCAAGATTTATTATAAAAGTTCATAATGGATTCAAACTATAGATAATGCCTTGTTGTTCCTAAATTGTTCCCGGAGTCATCGGTTAACAATATGAAGTCCACTTCTCCTCTTCATGGAATTACTCATGTGTTCCTTCTTTAGTAGGCATCATGTCAATCCTACCATATTTTAATATAAAATAAGACTTAAAGTAAAAAAAAAAAAAGCAGAAATTAATCATGTTTGTTGGCTTAATCGCTATGTCTTGTGTTTAGATACTCTAATAGATTCTTTCAAGTACCAAAATCACATAATAATCTTTGCAAAAATGTTGCAAAATCATAGCAATATATATATAGACATAAGGTGTGATTCAAGATTTTTGAATACCAAAATCACCTCACTTTCTATCAAAGACATTTCATCGAGGAGCATGTGGTATGAACAAACTAAACGGAATTTAGTAATAAGAACTTCTAATCATATCAAGAACTTGAAATGCAGATTTTACAGATTAAAAGAACCTTTAGAAACTAATCATATCAAGAACTTGAAATTGAGATTTTAGATAATTTAAACTTTTTGGACCCATTCTGACCCGCACTCGTGTTGGTGACAACCCATTCTGAGCCGCTACAATGCCCGACTTCCAACCTTTTTTTGCTAGGTTTACCAATAGTTAACACAAAATGTGAAACCGCAGTTGGCTGATATCAGTCTAATTTTTTGTGTTAAAAAGTCAGTTAATTAAACCAAATCACTCAACTTTTTTAAAGTAAAGAATTGAACATTTGAACCTTCAACTAAAAACAGCTTGTCTTCTTTCCTGCTATCTATATTCTTCAAGCCACTTTTCTGACATTTTGTCAAGTAGAAATAGCATCTTCAAGTTGGGCAATTTGTTCAGGAGTTTCCGTCAAAATCATCACGATATCTGCAAATGCTACAACGCCATATCCACTGAAGGATGTCAGTCACAAAACAATAAAAGATAACTAATTTGCTATAAAGATATTAAAAATTTGGTTTGACCCGTTTGGGATACAAGTCAACCCAAACTGACCTAGAAGTAAAATTTATAATTATCTACATGATATATGAGAAGAAACATATAACCTACAAGCAGACTCACGGTGCGCAATGCAACTTCTGCATAGGATAAATGTATGAGACCCGCATTTTTCGAATGCTACTTTTCCTCTTTTACCCCTGGTTGGGGAATTTATTTATTGGCTCATGGGCCGTGGCACAACATTTATACCAGATGGAATTAAAGATAAAATATCTGCATATTAATGAGCCATCTTAACTTGCTGCATGAATTAGCAAAAATTAGACATGCATATATTAATCATGTCTTAAACTGAGTCTAATAAATCGGTTCAACTATGTATAAAGCTTTTTTAGAACATGTAGAAAACTATTGAAGAATGATAACAATTAGTATTAGTCATTTCTTTTATTGGCAATTAAAGACTGTGTTTCAAAGCTTTTTTTAAGAATTACGTATTAATATATATGTAAATAGTTGGAAAACATAGAACTGTTAAATTTATCAGACCCTATGATTGGAGAAATGACACCGGATCGATGAAATTATTTATATTTTAATTGTTTATTATTAATGATTAATCCATAGAGCGAACTTTTGAACTAAACTTGTTAGAAAAATACAAAATAGATTATCAACAAACAAACGGATAAAGAGACGGAAAGTTTATCTAATATTCATATTGGTATTACTAAAAAACCAGTACTGATACCCCATAGTACAAATTATCGAAAACCCAAAAATTACCAATACCGATTTTGTTCGGTCGGTACCGGTTCGATATGGTATTGGTACGGGACCGCTAATCGGTGAAAATGCTTACCCTTTAGCTACTAAGAGCAAAAGAAGTAGTGATAAAATACCTGTAAACCATCATTTTCAAAATTATAGGTTAAACCTTTTTTTACGAAACGGGTCAACTTGTATTTCATTATAACTGGTCAAACACATGAAATAAAAACAATAACACCAAAAATGAATTTGGACTAAAATAGCCTAATGTTAACCTTTCAAAGTGAGACAATTGTTATTTTTATAATTTAACTTTTATAGCAATATATAATCTATTAACTATGCATTGGCATGTCAAGCTCTTAACTTGTTCCTTAACCCATGAGACCCCCCATCTCTGCCACATCAATATATAATCATAGAAACATCTAAAGATACGGTTAAATCTAAAGAAACGAACACACGCATACGATACGGTTAAATCTAAAGAAACGAAGACACACATACAAAAAGTATGTCACAATAGAACAACATGCTTTTAATTAATAAAAATGAAATTAAACTCTTGTAACAGATAGTGATGCACAACTAATAAAAAAGATCACATAATCATATAAGTTTTTGTTAGAAAATTAACCATTTTTCACCTTAAAGTTTTAGATGAATTCAAAGAAACACCTCGATAAGTGTAATCTGCTTATGATCATAATCAGTACTGTAAATCAATCTTTATCTGGCCTAACACGAATAGATAATATAATTTAGTTGGATTGTTACATTGATATAAAATACTTACGAAATATTGTATACTAAAATGAGGCACGCTTATTATCATCTGCTAGGTCCGTTAATCCCACCAGCTTGGCTTTTGTTAGGTGTGTTACACTGCCAGTTCCCTGAAGTCTTAATTGTAAACTCATCTAAGCAATTAACCATTGTTTCATCAGAATAATATTAAGTAATGACTCATAGTGGCTACTAATGACAACTGAATAAATACCTTGAATCTCTAACTATTATCATTTTCCACTTGATGTAGTCCTCGTTTGACATGAAGGATATATATAGAGTACTGATTTTTTATCAGCGGTAAGTGTAAAATTAATCTTCTCATTTACCTAAAAGCCGTACGCCGCTGGACCTTTTCAACACACTAAACCTATTAAAACTATGATTACCGGCGTTGAATTCGGTTTGTCTTTGTCTAAACCTCTGTAAGAGTAGACTGATGTAGTGCGTGGTATGATAATGAAGATCAAACACGTTGACTCTGCGAATACCCGTGTAGTTCTTCCCCAACCCCAAAATTCAACCCAAAGGGCACAGAATTTGAAGTGAAAATCAGTTTTCTCAAAATTCAAGTCTGATTGTTCAAATGACTAGGGCAATACATAAATAGAGACAGAAATACGAAATGGGCCTTAAAAAGACAACGGGCCAAACACAAGCCCAAAAACAAAATGCCCAAAATACTTGAAAAAACATAAAAATGGAAAAAACTAATAGAAATAAGCGTTTTTTCGGCCTGGACGATGACCCAAACCGCCTTAGGCGTTTGCAGCAAGATAGAGCTCGTTCTCCCGTTCGTTTCGCCTGGTCACACGCCCAAAACGGACCCCGTAGCCCAAGTTAGAGCCATTTTAGTGAAGCCCCTTTTGTTACGCGATCTTGGGCCTCCAAATACAAGATGGCCCGCTCTTCCACACTTGGGCCCGCATCATAGACCAACAATTAGTAATAGCAAGAAATGCCTACCTCTCTTGGTTCGTGGCATTGATACATGACATGCTGGTTCACGGATTAAACATGGATGGGCTTTAGTATGGGTAACAATCAACAGTAAATGTAGAGCTGCCAGCTAAAAATCAAAAGAAAAAACAAATAAATAACAAAAGAAACCAAAATAAAGTTTCAAATGTTAGGAATTTCACAATAATTTATATCATCACAATTTACCTTTTTCAATCTCATCAAATAATAAGAGCAGTGAGCCTAATTCTTACAATAATCTAACAAAGAGTTAACTTTTACGCAAATTCACATCAAGATGCAATGCAACATCCATCAAGATTGAAACCCATTGCATACCGAACCTGGTTGCAGAAGAAGCGATTAGAGAATGATTGTGCAAGGACTCACAAGCTAAACATCCTAAGATTGGGATGAGGCAATATCTGGCCACCAGGTTCCACCTCATAGCCGCGGCAACTTAATACGATAATAGAGAAGGAAACTGACAATCTAGTGAATATCCAAATGACAGCATACGCAGCTGCATAACATCGTTATTTATGAATGGGTTGCATACTCAGTAGCATAAAACTTGAATGGGCTGCATAATCAAAGTAGCATAAAAGCAACAAACAACTAAAATTCTAAAAAATAGGTTCAGCCAAACACAATTAAATAGTGATACTAATGATAAATATACCCATTCAACAACAAACAAACATCCATGAGCAATCCGATGTAACGACCCGAAATCAAAAGAAAGGAGCAAACAAAAATACACACCTTGATTGACTAAGAAATCTGATGTATAAAGTTGAACGAAAAAACCCTAAATCCATCAAAAGATGCAGCATAAGTTTGATATTTCAAAATTCAAATCTGAGATGGACAAATCGGATACAAAACTGAAACTTTTATACTTAACAGGATATTTACCTTGAATCACTACATGGAATCGGTGTTTAAGAAAAACTTGCCGACCATTCTTCTTGTTCCAGCGTTGGAATCCAACTTAGCAAATCATACAACCAAATTAGGGTTTTCTTGTAACAACTACAAAATCACAAACAAAGATAGAATCCAACTTACCGATGCTTCAGTTTCGAAGGATGATCAAGATAAAAGAAAACAGGCGACTGGAATCGTCCTTTGAATCCTCCAATTAAAAGCCGTAAACTGTATATATGCGGTAAAATTGGAAACGCTTCCATATTTTCGCAAAAGATCTTCCGGTAATTGATGATTTATTCAACTTTCCATATAAAATCAATGTAGACTTTGAATTTCGATTGAAGGAAATAAGAGGCGGTAATATGAATTGAAGGAGAAAGGAGAATTGAGAGAATAGGTCATTGGCGCCCAAATTACAATTTTATGCCTAATCACATATGCCACATCATGGTCAAATGGTCAACATTATTTTGCTTTAGTATAAGGGATTTATATATATATATATATATATATATATATATATATATATATATATATATATATATATATATATATATATATATATATAGGGTAAGGTTCATGCGAGAACCACCTTCATTGCGAGAATCGCGAGAACCAATGTGAACACAACCTAAAATAGCTAAAAAAAACCTACCCCCCCCCCAAGCTAAATGCTTAAAATTAAAACCCCCCAAAAAACCTAAAAAAACCTAACCCCCCCCCCACCCCACCCCCCCTAAAACCTAAACCCCCCTCCCCCACCCCCCAAAAACCTAAACACCCCCCCCCCAAGCTAAAATGCTAAAAACTAAACCCCCAAAAAACCTAAAAAATCTATTTTTTTAATATTTTTTATGTTAAAATCGCTACTTTTAGTAGCCAAAAAAATAATTTTTGTTGCTACTAAAGGTAGCGATTTTTTTATAAAAAATATTAAAAAAAAAATTTTTGAGTGTTTTTTTGCTATTTTCAGACATTTTTGGTTGTGTTCACATTGGTTCTGTACAAACTATCGGAAACTACCTAACTAACCTAAATTACGCTAAATCTATAAAAACATAAAAATGGACAATTTTGCCCCTATAGCGCCAAAGACGCTCCTGCTACATTTTTGTCGGCGAGTCGGTAGCGTAGACTCATGCTAAATTTTTGTCGACGAGTCGATAGCAAGACTCCAAGCTAAAACTAGAAAAATAAATCCTAAATGACTAAACTACCCCTAAAGCGCAAAATACGCTCTTGCTGCATTTTTGATCCACGAGTCAGCAGCGTAGACTCTCTCCTCCCCACACTTATGATGTGTGCGGGGTTTGGAGCTCAATCACCTCCATCACCGACTCTGTCGGCCCGGCAACGTATAACTTTAAGCGATGCCCATTTACTTTGAAAATAACGCCGTCCGCGTTCTCTATTGCAACAGTCCCATATGGAAATATCTCTTTAACCGTGTATGGGCCTGTCCAACGTGAATGGAGCTTTCCGGGAAATAAGCGCAACCGCGAGTTGTAAAGAAGGACAATATCGCCCGCTTGGAATTCTTTGTGGTCCTTCAAGCGTTTATCATGCAATCTCTTCGTGCGCTCCTTGTACAACACGGAGTTCTCATAAGCGCGTTGTCGCAATTCTTCCAACTCGTGAATCTGGAGGAACCGGGCTTCACCTCCGGCTTTTAGGTCCAGATTTGCGGTCTTTAGCGCCCACATCGCTTTATGTTCTAACTCAACCGGTAAATGGCATGCCTTTCCGTAAACAAGCCTAAAGGGAGTAGTCCCAATAGGCGTCTTGTAAGCCGTACGGAAGGCCCACAACGCTTCATCAAGCTTACCTGACCAATCCTTGCGGTTTGCACCTACTGACCGCTCAAGGATTCTTTTCAGCCCCCGGTTCGTGACTTCCACCTGCCCGCTTGTCTGTGGATGATAGGGCGTGGATAGACGGTGATGCACACCGTAACGGGACAAAGCTCTCTCGAGCTGAGTATTGCAAAAATGCGTCCCTCTGTCACTGATAAGCGCTTTCGGAGCGCCGAACCGGGCAAATAAGCTTTTCAAAAATCTCACGACCACCCTGGCATCATTGGTGGGCAAGGCCTGTGCCTCCGCCCACTTCGATACATAGTCAACCACGACCAGGATGTACTTATTACCTCGTGAGGGGGGAAATGGTCCCATGAAGTCTATCCCCCAGATATCAAAGACTTCACAAACCTGAATCCAGGTTTGAGGCATTTCATCACGTGCCGATATATTTGTCGCCCTCTGGCAAGCATCGCACGCTCTAACCCAACTCTGCGCATCACGAAATATAGTAGGCCAATAAAACCCGGAGTCCAACACTTTCTTGGCGGTAAAGTTGGCTCCATGGTGGCCTCCGGTAGGTCCCTCGTGACAGTGGCGCAGAATATCGGTCGCCTCCTTTCCTGAAACACATCTCCTAATCACCTGATCAGCACCAACCCGAAACAAGTAAGGGTCATCCCAAATGTAGTGCTTGACATCCGAAAAGAATTTCCTCTTTTGCTGGTGAGTCAACCCTTTGATCAGAATCCCGCAAGCAAGGTAGTTCGCAAGGTCAGCGAACCATGGCGACTCATCGCATATCTCAACACTCATCAAAGACTCGTGTGGGAAGTTGTCATTTATGGAATCCCAACGCGCGTCCACGATGTCTCCATGCTCTAACCGAGATAGATGGTCAGCCGCTACATTCAACGCACCCTTTTTATCTTGAATCTCAATATCAAACTCCTGCAGCAACAAGATCCACCTTATCAGACGTGGCTTAGCGTCCTGCTTGCTGAAGAGATATCGGATGGCTGCGTGATCAGTATACACAACGGTTTTCGAAAGCACCAAGTACGATCTAAATTTGTCAAATGCGAAAACGACCGCCAAGAGCTCTTTTTCAGTCGTGGTATAATGCTCTTGAGCGTCGTGAAGAGTTTTGCTCGCATAATAGATCGGGTGAAAGTGCTTTTCTCTCTTTTGACCAAGAACGGCCCCTATGGCGTAATCACTCGCGTCGCACATAATCTCAAACGGCAAACTCCAGTCCGGTGCAACTAAAATAGGGGCCTCAATCAACTTTTGCTTGAGAAGGTCAAAGGCTCTCAAGCAATCATCTTCAAATATGAACAGAGCGTCTTTCTCCAACAGACGGGTCATGGGTCTGGCGATTTTTGAAAAATCTTTAATGAATCGCCGATAGAACCCGGCATGACCGAGAAAGCTCCGTATCGCTCTAACAGAGGTGGGAGGCGGAAGTCGTGAAATGATATCCACTTTGGCTGGGTCGACCTCCATACCAGCATGCGAAATCTTGTGTCCCAGAACTATGCCCTCCTTCACCATGAAGTGGCATTTCTCCCAGTTCAGGACCAGATTCGTCTCCTCACACCTCTTCAACATCTTTCTCAAATTTTCCAAGCAGTGATCGAAGGAATCCCCAAATACCGAAAAATCATCCATGAAAACTTCCATGGAATCCTCGATCATGTCATGGAAAATTGCAACCATGCATCTCTGGAAGGTCGCTGGTGCATTACACAACCCAAAAGGCATCCGCCGGTAGGCGAATGTGCCGAAGGGGCATGTAAAGGTAGTCTTCTCCTGATCCTCAGGAGCGATAGGAATCTGAAAGTACCCAGAGAATCCGTCAAGGAAACAGTAATACAACTTCCCCGACAGACGTTCCAACATCTGGTCGATGAATGGAAGCGGAAAGTGATCCTTGCGAGTAGCATCATTGAGCTTGCGGTAGTCAATGCAAACTCGCCACCCAGTGACGGTACGGGTAGGAATTAGCTCATTCCTATCATTCGAAACTACAGTCATACCACCTTTCTTAGGTACAACCTGCACCGGACTCACCCATACAGAGTCAGAAATAGGATAAATCATGCCAGCATCCAACAATTTAATCACCTCCTTCTTCACCACGTCCTGCATATTTGGATTTAAACGTCTCTGATGCTGCGCACATGGTTTGTACTCGTCTTCCATCAGAATCTTGTGAGTACAAAAAGAAGGATTGATGCCCTTGATATCCATGATTTTCCATGCAATGGCTCTCTTATGAAGTCTCAGAACCTCGAGAAGCCGATTTTTCTCATCCTTTTCCAATGATGCTGAAATTATGACCGGTAGGCGGCGCTCCTCGTCTAGAAATGCGTACTCGAGATGTGGCGGGAGTTCTTTCAACTCCAAAGGCGTCGGATCATCAACCGAAGGCTCTGCTTCCCCCTTTTTCACATGGTCAATTTCAAGAAATCTCTCCGGACTCTGGGAACCATCGTCACCAATCTGATAGACTGGCTGCTCGAAATCGTGGCCCTCCTGCGTAATGCCAATCAGGTCCCCACACGACAGACGTGTGTCCGAATCAATCTCGTCAATAGTACCTTGAAAATGAGAGCACACACATGCATCGACAATGTCGACGTAATAAAGCTTGTCATCGTGACATTGCGGATGCTGCATCGATCTTTTGATATCGAATGTCACGTGCTCATCATTCACTCGGAGCGTGATTTGGCCAGCTGCCACATCAACAATCGTCCTCGCTGTATTGAGGAAAGGGCGTCCAAGTATCAAAGGTACCCTTGAATCTTCATCCATGTCAAGGATAACAAAGTCCACGGGGAAAACAAATTTATCGATTTTTACAAGCATGTTTTCCACAAATCCGCGCGGATACTTTATTGAGCGATCTGCCAACCGAATGCTCATCCTAGTGGGTGACGGCTCACCCAGATCCAGTTTAGTAAAAACCTTATACGGCATAAGGTTAATACTCGCTCCCAAGTCAGCCAATGCATGGCTAACAGACATGTTTCCAATCAAACACGGGAGCGTGAAACTACCAGGATCTCCCATTTTCGTGGGCAGACGGTTCTGCAGAACGGCGGAACAAGTCTCGTTCATCACCACACATGATATATCCTCGAGCTTCTGTTTATTCGAGAGGATATCCTTAAGGAATTTCGCATACTTTGGCATCTGGGCCAAGGCTTCAACAAACGGTATATTGATGTGTAGTTGCTTAAACAACTCTAGGAACTTACCGTATTGCTCTTCATTCTTCTGCTTCTTCAGCCTGCCTGGATAAGGTACCGGAGGAGTGTAATCTTTGACCGGCTCCTGGACTTGTGCTGTACTTGCTGGGCGTAGCCTGGCTTGCACCTCGTCCGGTGTGTCAGTCGGGACCGCTTCAGTGATCGGTACTGAGTCCGATCTGACGGGTCCGGTAGTTTTTCCACTCCTGGTTATCACAGCATTTACATCCCTCTGTCCGCCCGGGTTTGGTTCTGTATTACCCGGAAGACCGCCTGGGGGTCTTTTGGACATCATCTGTGCCAGCTGACCAACCTGATTCTCGATATTCTGAATCGAGGCCTTCTGACTCCTCATTTCTCCCTCGTTAGCCAGAAAACGATCTTCGCTTTGTTGGTATCGTTTTTCAGAGCTAGAGAGAAGCTGAGCCATCATATCCTCCAGCTTGGAATTGGACTGAGGGGCCTGTTGCTGGGAGCTACTCCCAGTGCCCTGATTCTGGTACGAATATGGACGCTGCTGGTAGGGTTGATTGTACTGCTGGTACTGCTGACCCTGCTGAGGCGCTGGAGCACGCTGAGTGAACCCCAATGGGTTCTGATTTCCTGCATTCGCTCGCCACCCAAAATTTGGGTGATTTCTCCAACCGGGATTATAGGTGTTGCTGTACGGGTTGTTCTGCGGCCTCACTTGATTACTCACAAAATCTACCTCTTCATGGCCCTCATATACGACTCCCTGAAAACATGCCCCAGGCTCGTGTGACACTCCGCACTGGTCACATCCCGAGCCAGCATGCGTAATCATCTGGGACTTGTCGAATCTCGATGTAAGAGCCGAGAGTTGTGCAGTAATGGCCGTGTAGTCGTCTACAGCATGAACTCCTGAGCGAGATGATGATGATGTTGCCCGACCTCTATCTCCATCCCGACGCGAGCTGGATTTCAACGCAGCTTTTTCGATAATATCATACGCTTCAGTCGGCGTCTTAGTTCCAAGATCGCCGCCCGCGTTCACGTCTAATCGCTCCTGCGTGTTATAGTTGAGCCCCTGATAGAACGTCAAAACCAGCTGTCGCTTGGAGAAGCCGTGATGTGGCACATCAATCAACAAATCTTTGAATCTCTCCCAAGCTGCATGCAACGACTCGCCCTCGTCCTGGCAAAAGGAAACAATCCGGTTCCGTAGTTTGTTCGTTTTCTCAGGTGGAAAATATTTCTACATAAACTGCTCCGCCAACTGATTCCAGGTCCTGATGGACCCGGCAGGAAGTGACATAAGCCAAGCTCTAGCTTTTTCACGTAACGAAAACGGAAACAACCTCAACCGAATTGCATCCTCTGAAACACCAGTCATCCTAAATGTCGAACAAATAGCAAGAAAAGCAGCGATATGCCTCCCGGGATCCTCATGCTCACGTCCGTCGAACTGCACCGAATTCTGCAACATGTTAATAACACTAGATTTAATTTCAAAATTAGGTGCATCTATAGTGGGCTGAAGGATACTCGGCTCCAGGCCTGCCCTTCCGGGCTGATTTGTTTCATTCAATGGTCGGTCGTCGTCTGCCATGACGACTCTCTCCTCGTCCTCTAAGCTTTCGTCTTCAGAGATAATCACCGGCTCGTCAATTGCATTTGCAATGCATTGTGCAACGACGAGTGACCTTTCGCGCAGCCTCCTACTTCTTCTAAGATTATGCGCTGGTTCGTCAGTCGGCTCAGCAATAGCGGGTGCGGGAGTTGAGGACATCAACCTGCAAACGAAAAACTGACACAATGAATATTTTATTAATAAAATAATACTGTTTTTTTTTTTTTAGAAGCAGAATATGTATAAATATGGGCTGTAAAATTTATAAAAATCCGAAAATGGGCCGAAATTTTTATAAAAATTAAAGCAACGAAAATAATCGAATCGGCTAGTTTAAAAACGATTTTTAAGAGCCGAAAACTCAAAGAATAAATGAATAAATAAATCCGGATTTGAACAAATAAATAGAATAAAAATTCACAAGTGTACGAAAGAATCATGAAAACGAATAACTTAAATTAAAAACAAGAAATATTAACAAATAAATCAACGAATAAATAATCACGAAAAATATACACAAATATTAACAAGTATGTACACCGATAACACAATGACTCGGGTCGTTCTTAAAATTCGCCATTTCCCCGGCAGCGGCGCCAAAAACTTGGTACGTGCGCGACTATACATATTTTTACAATGAATTTACACACGAATTGGTTTTAAATTTATAAAAGTGATTATTACTTTTACATCAAAACACACACGAAAGAGGCAAGTGTACCCCGTCATATATGTAGTAAAGTATCGGTAAGAACCAAGTATCGATCCACGGAAATGGGCGGAGAAATAATACTAGACCTTTGTCACTAAATTACCGGTAAAAACATAATTTGTTTTGGTTTTTAATTAAACTAAAGTAAGCATAAATAAATACTTATAAATCATAGTAAATTATATATAAATAGCCTTGCTTAATACACAACCGCAGCATGTCAACTAAGTCAGTTTTGGCACTAGAAGCATTCGGTCAATTTTCCATTTCGAGACAATTAGTATCCCTTTCGGGAATCCTAACATGACAATCATTCGGAAAGTTAAAACGATAAACACACTTTAACCACCTAAAATTGTTCTTTAACGTGCGATTGATTAATGTCTACAAAAATCTCCTAAAAATAAGTTAGTCATCCGTTAGGAGTTTTCTAACCTCACTTAATCAAGGAAAGCAACACCGATAAACCCAATGCAACCACCGAGACAAGCATAAACTAGATTAAATCACAACCGAGTTCATTTTACAAATCTTGCACATAAATTCACCAAGATAGCAATGTTGGCCGAAACTACTAACTAAGCTAACAAATCATGGCAAGAATTCGTAACAACACCATCTAACCCGTTAGAGTCCTTCCGTGAGGGCAAGCTCTCTTAATTAATAATAATTGCATTTTATTAAACCACTAACCCGTTAGAGTATCATGGTGCCTACATTTTAACCAAGTTAAACTAGTTAACCAAATTAAGAGTTTACTAATACATGATTAAATAAGCTTCATTTTGCAACTATCTTACCTAACCAAGCACCAATCATCCAACACAATTACTTATAATCAAGAAATCAATATCAATAACAAGGTTGCAAACTAATCATCAAAGATAATCATAGAAAATACTTCAAAATGTCATTACAAACATAGATTAACATACTAATCAAGCAAGGGATTGTTGTGTTTTTGCCCAAAGGCTTACATTAATACATAATAATCAGTCTAAATGCTTGAAATATAACAAAAGTATGGAAAGATTTTAGAAACCAAACTATAAACAAGCATAAGAATGAGAATCTGGATAGTAAATGAGCAAAACCGGGCAATGTGGCTTGAATCCGAGTGAAAGCAGCAGCCTTCGGAGCCTCAAAATCGCCTGCAGAGCTCCCAAAATGTCCAGAGTTCCTACTAAAATGGTGCTGTTCTGTTTAAATGCTTTTTTGAAGTTGCACGGCCGTTCTTCCGATCGCACGACCGTGCACTTTAAGCATTATTGGTGGTGGGCCACCATACTGCATGACGTCACAGATCGTTGACTGGTCTTCGGTCACGCACGGTCGTTCTTGGGGTGGCACGACCGTTCCTTTCCGAGGTTTGAGTTGCACGCTCGGTTCTTTGGTCGTTCTTTTCCGAGTTTATGTTTGACCTTGGATCCGCACGGTCGTTCTTGATCGGGAACGGTCGTTCCTTACCGGGCTTGCCTTCAGTGCCTTGCACGGTGAGTTGCACGCCTGGTTCACTGCCGGATCTTCTTGGTTTGTCGGATATGCACGGTCGTGCATATGGCCGCATGACCGTGCCAAACGCCCAGGTCAGTCTTTTTCCACAGAATCTTCGCAGCTTCATCGTTTTGTCCGGAAAGTCCTCGTTTTTGGTATCATCTCGTCTGGTATGCTGTTTTAGGCTTGTAAACCAAAATGTAGATAATTAAGTATCCGAATGACGGTTTTACGGCCGAAAACGCATAAAATGGGGGTAAAACGGGGGACTAAAATATGTGTAAATTAGCGAATATCAAATCTCCCCACACTTGAACCTTGCTTGTCCTCAAGCAAGCAGAACTAAAAAGCAATAAAAGACGGAAAGAAACAAGTACGATAATTTACACACTATTTTATTGAAAACTACTATAAACGGTTGGCCGGTTTGTCGAAAGACATCATCAAAAGACTCAAACCCAACAAGCATATGCAATTATAATAGCGACAACCAAAAAGCCGTGACTTCACATTTAATTGACTCAACATGTTAATCTTCACACGACTCACAATATTCACACACACTCGGTTTTATTTATGAAACATACATAAAATGTGTATGTGCAAACACTCAATGCCACGTCAATGAAACATGCAATATCATAAGCTTGTCATAAGATCTCGTCTCCACTAACTAACATGCAAATAAGTGTAAATCAAGAGGTCTTTACGGGTTGTAACGTTAGGCTTGGGCGAAGGGTATGGAAGTAGACATTTAAAGTGGCGAAAATGGTTAAAACTCGGTTTTAGCGTTTAACTAGCAAGAACATAATACAACTATACATACAAACGCCTTAAAAAGGCGACTAAAACGCAATCGAGCTTATCAACGAAATGTTAACATTTAAGCATTCAAAATTGCTCGATTTCTATCAACTTCACCCTATTTTAGGGTGTTTTATTTTCTGGGTTGTGTTTGTTTTTTTTTTATATATATATAAATAACTATACAATAAACCGAAACAAATGCTAGTTAAACGATTATTCTATCCGAGTTTCAACACTAATAAGGGTTTAAAACATACAAAGGCTAAATTTGGCTAAGTGGGCGATAATGTGGGTAAACAAAGGTAAACGGGAAGGCTCGACATGGTTAATCCTAAAGGGTAATATAAGGTGAACGGGAAGCACAACACAAAGAACAAGGCTTACAACAAAGGGGTAATCTAAGTGCCTCTATCACTTTTACACGAATTCACAAGTTCATGGTCTTAACAAGCATACTAGTGACAAATTCTAAATTATACATAACATCCGGCTCACTCCTATATCCGAAATGAACAAATATATAATAATAGGCTCAAATATGCTCACGTAACGGATGGAATGGGTAAAAGTGTGAAAACTATCATGTAAGTCTTTCTTTGTTTGTCACGCTTTCCGGTTTTCTTTTTCAAAAATATTTTGCTTGTCGAGTTTTTATCAAGTCCGATGCTTTCTAAAACGCAATCAACCGGTTTATTTACTAAAATATATACAAAATACAGGTATTTTTGAGTGATTTTTCTGATTTTTGATTCTTTTTTTTTTTTTTTTTTAGAGGACAAACAAAGTTAACAAAGTTAACCCCCTCCCCACACTTGAACTTCGCATTGTCCCCAATGTGAAACCCGAAATATAAAGAAAAAGGATAATAATACTCCCCTCAAGATGATATCTGATGAATCGAGGCTTCCAAAGCTGCGTCTGTCATATGCTCCGGCCAAAGACTTGATAGCCACAATCTGCAAATATGTCATATGGTACAGCATAACAGAACAGTAACAGAATAAACAGAAATAAACCATAATGTACATAAATACTACTAGTTCAAACAAAGACATAACAAAAAGTAAAATGTTTTAAAATACAAAAAACAATCCGAGGGTGTTGGAAATAGTATGCAAAAATAACACCCGAAATAACAAATACTAATATAAAAGCCACCACGATCATCACCGCCAACTCCTACTCGTCATCATCGTCATCGTGTCTTGTGAAGGACGGGCCCGCACCACCGTAACCAGGAGGGTTCCACGGTGGGAACTCTGGAGGGTTCAGGAAGTAGTTGGGATATGCATGGCGCATCTCCCCAAATAGGTACGAAAACCCGGCACTCACCCCCTGATACAAGCTCTCCTGGCTCTGCCTCAGCTGATCCTGACTGGTCCGCAGCTGATCCTGACTGACCCGGATCTGGTCCTGGCTGGTCCTGATCTGATCGATATACGTACCATGTTGTTCCTGCGTGACCCGCATTTGCTGGAACTGCTGATAAAATTCAGGCCAATCCTGATGCTGGTAGAACTCGTGGTGCTGCGGCTGGTGTGGCGGTGTGTATGGCTGGTGCTGCTCGTGCATCTCTACATCTTCTTCCTCTTCCTCTGCTGGGAGCGGGGGTAACGGGTCCCAGACCTCGTTATTCAGCCCCCTCAACCTATCCCCGTGATTAGTCTCAACAATAACCCCCATCGCCTTCAGCGACCTGATGTCAACATACACTCCCTCAGTAATCAGGGTGAGACTCTGAAGTACCTCGTCAGTCATGAGATGTTCGTTGTATGCAAGTTCGGTCACATATTGACCGCCATGTATCTGACTGTTAGGGGTCCTTCCTGAGCTCTTCACAAAGTATTCAGCCATACGCGCCGCCAAATTAATTGGCGCCTTCTCCACCAATGCGTAAAGAAAAATCAGATCTGGTGTTGGACAGTTACCAAGACTGTCCATGCGCCCGCATATAGTGTGGCTAAACACATGGTGCATCACCCGCACCAGAGGGTCTCTAAGTCGTGAGGCCTTTGACATCCTTGGGTTGTATGGGTCCTCAACAGCATTTGCAGCCCAAAACTCATCCCTTGCTGCATCAGACGGGAAAGTGAACTGCTCTGTGAAGACACTGACATCATCCATGTCTTCCCTAGTGTAAATACCGAGTCTCCTTCCCAGACGACCAACCGACCACCGGTGCCATTTACCACACAATCGGAAAGCTATCCGCTCCTTGTGGCGGAATTTGGGTCTACGAGCAGCAACTGGCTTCTCATAAGCATATGATGCAAAGAACTCTATGGTAAGCTCCAAGTACACGGGTCGGTTGCAACCGACCAGATTTATAAGTGGACGACTCATCATATTTTCTAAACGGTCGTATTGATTTAGTTCTTGCATAACTTCCCAATCAAGCCATCTAGGGACTCCGAATTGCCCCCTCCGGGCCCATAACTCGTCTCTTTTTGGAATGCACAAAGCTTCACGCTCGTTGTTAGGGTCGAACTGTAGGAAGGGATGATCCATCTGTAATGGGGAACATTGTTAGAAAGACAGAAACAGGAGAAAATGGAATTGAAAACAATCGAGCAGCAAATTATGAAGCTTCTGTCCAACTGAACTGGGCAAATGGCACGTGCGTGCTTCGATATGCACGGTCGTGCATATCCGAGAACTAACAGTCAAGCCCAGTGATTGTCGGACACGCACGCCCGTTCCTTAAGCGGAACGACCGTGCAACATCGGACAACCCGTTGCACTACCGTGCATCACCGATCAACAGCAGAAATTATGAAAAAGTAGGGAATGCACGTCCGTTCCACCTGAGGAACGACCGTGCCGTTCTGTTTCTGCAGTTTTCGACCCCTGTACTTAGAACAACCTGGTTTCTATAAAAATTTTAACAAGCATTGGGTCAACAGGGGTCTGAAAGTCAACCGGGTGTTCACGATACTTCGATTCAACAAGGGTTAGGGTTTCGATTTGTTTATGAAGAGAACCCTAAAAATTTCCTTAAAGAATCGGAATAAATCTAACCTAGAAAGTGGGAAAACAAGAAATCTAACACTAGAGACGTACCGTGTGAAGTTGGGTGCGAGATCGTGCGAAGAATCGTGCGATTTGGTGTAAAAACCGTTCTGGAACGGCTGCAGTTGCTAGGGTTCGCGAATGATAGATTTTTCTGCAGATGAGGGTATATATAATGTGCAAAATGACAAAAATGCCCTCAGCCTGCCGCACGGTCGTTCGACCTTTGGCACGGTCGTGCGAAACTGACGTCTTTCATTTTCCTCGGTGATGCACCGAGGGTGCGACCCATCGTGCCTGATCCTCGAAAACGCACGGTCGTGCGGATACTGGCACGGGCGTGCATCAGCTGCAGATCAGAATTTTCTGCAGAATGCATTTCCAGCAACTGTTTTGGCCGTTTTTTTGCCATTTTTTCGACACACCAACTGTTCTAACAATATTGCAACATAGAACCCTCGCTCGGCACGAATAGAAACTGTACAAACTATCGGAAACTACCTAACTAACCTAAATTACGCTAAATCTATAAAAACATAAAAATGGACAATTTTGCCCCTATAGCGCCAAAGACGCTCCTGCTACATTTTTGTCGGCGAGTCGGTAGCGTAGACTCATGCTAAATTTTTGTCGACGAGTCGATAGCAAGACTCCAAGCTAAAACTAGAAAAATAAATCCTAAATGACTAAACTACCCCTAAAGCGCAAAATACGCTCTTGCTGCATTTTTGATCCACGAGTCAGCAGCGTAGACTCTCTCCTCCCCACACTTATGATGTGTGCGGGGTTTGGAGCTCAATCACCTCCATCACCGACTCTGTCGGCCCGGCAACGTATAACTTTAAGCGATGCCCATTTACTTTGAAAATAACGCCGTCCGCGTTCTCTATTGCAATAGTCCCATACGGAAATATCTCTTTAACCGTGTATGGGCCTGTCCAACGTGAATGGAGCTTTCCGGGAAATAAGCGCAACCGCGAGTTGTAAAGAAGGACAAGATCGCCCGCTTGGAATTCTTTGTGGTCCTTCAAGCGTTTATCATGCAATCTCTTCGTGCGCTCCTTGTACAACACGGAGTTCTCATAAGCGCGTTGTCGCAATTCTTCCAACTCGTGAATCTGGAGGAACCGGGCTTCACCTCCGGCTTTTAGGTCCAGATTTGCGGTCTTTAGCGCCCACATCGCTTTATGTTCCAACTCAACCGGTAAATGGCATGCCTTTCCGTAAACAAGCCTAAAGGGAGTAGTCCCAATAGGCGTCTTGTAAGCCGTACGGAAGGCCCACAACGCTTCATCAAGCTTACCTGACCAATCCTTGCGGTTTGCACCTACTGACCGCTCAAGGATTCTTTTCAGCCCCCGGTTCGTGACTTCCACCTGCCCGCTTGTCTGTGGATGATAGGGCGTGGATAGACGGTGATGCACACCGTAACGGGACAAAGCTCTCTCGAGCTGAGTATTGCAAAAATGCGTCCCTCTGTCACTGATAAGCGCTTTCGGAGCGCCGAACCGGGCAAATAAGCTTTTCAAAAATCTCACGACCACCCTGGCATCATTGGTGGGCAAGGCCTGTGCCTCCGCCCACTTCGATACATAGTCAACCGCGACCAGGATGTACTTATTACCTCGTGAGGGGGGAAATGGTCCCATGAAGTCTATCCCCCAGATATCAAAGACTTCACAAACCTGAATCCAGGTTTGAGGCATTTCATCACGTGCCGATATATTTGTCGCCCTCTGGCAAGCATCGCACGCTCTAACCCAACTCTGCGCATCACGAAATATAGTAGGCCAATAAAACCCGGAGTCCAACACTTTCTTGGCGGTAAAGTTGGCTCCATGGTGGCCTCCGGTAGGTCCCTCGTGACAGTGGCGCAGAATATCGGTCGCCTCCTTTCCTGAAACACATCTCCTAATCACCTGATCAGCACCAACCCGAAACAAGTAAGGGTCATCCCAAATGTAGTGCTTGACATCCGAAAAGAATTTCCTCTTTTGCTGGTGAGTCAACCCTTTGATCAGAATCCCGCAAGCAAGGTAGTTCGCAAGGTCAGCGAACCATGGCGACTCATCGCATATCTCAACACTCATCAAAGACTCGTGTGGGAAGTTGTCATTTATGGAATCCCAACGTGCGTCCACGATGTCTCCATGCTCTAACCGAGATAGATGGTCAGCCGCTACATTCAACGCACCCTTTTTATCTTGAATCTCAATATCAAACTCCTGCAGCAACAAGATCCACCTTATCAGACGTGGCTTAGCGTCGTGCTTGCTGAAGAGATATCGGATGGCTGCGTGATCAGTATACACAACGGTTTTCGAAAGCACCAAGTACGATCTAAATTTGTCAAATGCGAAAACGACCGCCAAGAGCTCTTTTTCAGTCGTGGTATAATGCTCTTGAGCGTCGTGAAGAGTTTTGCTCGCATAATAGATCGGGTGAAAGTGCTTTTCTCTCTTTTGACCAAGAACGGCCCCTATGGCGTAATCACTCGCGTCGCACATAATCTCAAACGGCAAACTCCAGTCCGGTGCAACTAAAATAGGGGCCTCAATCAACTTTTGCTTGAGAAGGTCAAAGGCTCTCAAGCAATCATCTCCAAATATGAACAGAGCGTCTTTCTCCAACAGACGGGTCATGGGTCTGGCGATTTTTGAAAAATCTTTAATGAATCGCCGATAGAACCCGGCATGACCGAGAAAGCTCCGTATCGCTCTAACAGAGGTGGGAGGCGGAAGTCGTGAAATGATATCCACTTTGGCTGGGTCGACCTCCATACCAGCATGCGAAATCTTGTGTCCCAGAACTATGCCCTCCTTCACCATGAAGTGGCATTTCTCCCAGTTCAGGACCAGATTCGTCTCCTCACACCTCTTCAACATCTTTCTCAAATTTTCCAAGCAGTGATCGAAGGAATCCCCAAATACCGAAAAATCATCCATGAAAACTTCCATGGAATCCTTGATCATGTCATGGAAAATTGCAACCATGCATCTCTGGAAGGTCGCTGGTGCATTACACAACCCAAAAGGCATCCGCCGGTAGGCGAATGTGCCGAAGGGGCATGTAAAGGTAGTCTTCTCCTGATCCTCAGGAGCGATAGGAATCTGAAAGTACCCAGAGAATCCGTCAAGGAAACAGTAATACAACTTCCCCGACAGACGTTCCAACATCTGGTCGATGAATGGAAGCGGAAAGTGATCCTTGCGAGTAGCATCATTGAGCTTGCGGTAGTCAATGCAAACTCGCCACCCAGTGACGGTACGGGTAGGAATTAGCTCATTCCTATCATTCGAAACTACAGTCATACCACCTTTCTTAGGTACAACCTGCACCGGACTCACCCATACAGAGTCAGAAATAGGATAAATCATGCCGGCATCCAACAATTTAATCACCTCCTTCTTCACCACGTCCTGCATATTTGGATTTAAACGTCTCTGATGCTGCGCACATGGTTTGTACTCGTCTTCCATCAGAATCTTGTGAGTACAAAAAGAAGGATTGATGCCCTTGATATCCATGATTTTCCATGCAATGGCTCTCTTATGAAGTCTCAGAACCTCGAGAAGCCGATTTTTCTCATCCTTTTCCAATGATGCTGAAATTATGACCGGTAGGCGGCGCTCCTCGTCTAGAAATGCGTACTCGAGATGTGGCGGGAGTTCTTTCAACTCCAAAGGCGTCGGATCATCAACCGAAGGCTCTGCTTCCCCCTTTTTCACATGGTCAATTTCAAGAAATCTCTCCGGACTCTGGGAACCATCGTCACCAATCTGATAGACTGGCTGCTCGAAATCGTGGCCCTCCTGCGTAATGCCAATCAGGTCCCCACACGACAGACGTGTGTCCGAATCAATCTCGTCAATAGTACCTTGAAAATGAGAGCACACACATGCATCGACAATGTCGATGTAATAAAGCTTGTCATCGTGACATTGCGGATGCTGCATCGATCTTTTGATATCGAATGTCACGTGCTCATCATTCACTCGGAGCGTGATTTGGCCAGCTGCCACATCAACAATCGTCCTCGCTGTATTGAGGAAAGGGCGTCCAAGTATCAAAGGTACCCTTGAATCTTCATCCATGTCAAGGATAACAAAGTCCACGGGGAAAACAAATTTATCGATTTTTACAAGCATGTTTTCCACAAATCCGCGCGGATACTTTATTGAGCGATCTGCCAACCGAATGCTCATCCTAGTGGGTGACGGCTCACCCAGATCCAGTTTAGTAAAAACCTTATACGGCATAAGGTTAATACTCGCTCCCAAGTCAGCCAATGCATGGCTAACAGACATGTTTCCAATCAAACACGGGAGCGTGAAACTACCAGGATCTCCCATTTTCGTGGGCAGACGGTTCTGCAGAACGGCGGAACAAGTCTCGTTCATCACCACACATGATATATCCTCGAGCTTCTGTTTATTCGAGAGGATATCCTTAAGGAATTTCGCATACTTTGGCATCTGGGCCAAGGCTTCAACAAACGGTATATTGATGTGTAGTTGCTTAAACAACTCTAGGAACTTACCGTATTGCTCTTCATTCTTCTGCTTCTTCAGCCTGCCTGGATAAGGTACCGGAGGAGTGTAATCTTTGACCGGCTCCTGGACTTGTGCTGTACTTGCTGGGCGTAGCCTGGCTTGCACCTCGTCCGGTGTGTCAGTCGGGACCGCTTCAGTGATCGGTACTGAGTCCGATCTGACGGGTCCGGTAGTTTTTCCACTCCTGGTTATCACAGCATTTACATTCCTCTGTCCGCCCGGGTTTGGTTCTGTATTACCCGGAAGACCGCCTGGGGGTCTTTTGGACATCATCTGTGCCAGCTGACCAACCTGATTCTCGATATTCTGAATCGAGGCCTTCTGACTCCTCATTTCTCCCTCGTTAGCCAGAAAACGATCTTCACTTTGTTGGTATCGTTTTTCAGAGCTAGAGAGAAGCTGAGCCATCATATCCTCCAGCTTGGAATTGGACTGAGGGGCCTGTTGCTGGGAGCTACTCCCAGTGCCCTGATTCTGGTACAAATATGGACGCTGCTGGTAGGGTTGATTGTACTGCTGGTACTGCTGACCCTGCTGAGGCGCTGGAGCACGCTGAGTGAACCCCAATGGGTTCTGATTTCCTGCATTCGCTCGCCACCCAAAATTTGGGTGATTTCTCCAACCGGGATTATAGGTGTTGCTGTACGGGTTGTTCTGCGGCCTCACTTGATTACTCACAAAATCTACCTCTTCATGGCCCTCATATACGACTCCCTGAAAACATGCCCCAGGCTCGTGTGACACTCCGCACTGGTCACATCCCGAGCCAGCATGCGCAATCATCTGGGACTTGTCGAATCTCGATGTAAGAGCCGAGAGTTGTGCAGTAATGGCCGTGTAGTCGTCTACAGCATGAACTCCTGAGCGAGATGATGATGATGTTGCCCGACCTCTATCTCCATCCCGACGCGAGCTGGATTTCAACGCAACTTTTTCGATAATATCATACGCTTCAGTCGGCGTCTTAGTTCCAAGATCGCCGCCTGCGTTCACGTCTAATCGCTCCTGCGTGTTATAGTTGAGCCCCTGATAGAACGTCAAAACCAGCTGTCGCTTGGAGAAGCCGTGATGTGGCACATCAATCAACAAATCTTTGAATCTCTCCCAAGCTGCATGCAACGACTCGCCCTCGTCCTGGCGAAAGGAAACAATCCGGTTCCGTAGTTTGTTCGTTTTCTCAGGTGGAAAATATTTCTGCATAAACTGCTCCGCCAACTGATTCCAGGTCCTGATGGACCCGGCAGGAAGTGACATAAGCCAAGCTCCAGCTTTGTCACGTAACGAAAACGGAAACAACCTCAACCGAATTGCATCCTCTGAAACACCAGTCATCCTAAATGTCGAACAAATAGCAAGAAAAGCAGCGATATGCCTCCCGGGATCCTCATGCTCACGTCCGTCGAACTGCACCGAATTCTGCAACATGTTAATAACACTAGATTTAATTTCAAAATTAGGTGCATCTATAGTGGGCTGAAGGATACTCGGTTCCAGGCCTGCCCTTACGGGCTGATTTGTTTCATTCAATGGTCGGTCGTCGTCTGCCATGACGACTCTCTCCTCGTCCTCTAAGCTTTCGTCTTCAGAGATAATCACCGGCTCGTCAATTGCATTTGCAATGCGTTGTGCAACGACGAGTGACCTTTCGCGCAGCCTCCTACTTCTTCTAAGATTATGCGCTGGTTCGTCAGTCGGCTCAGCAATAGCGGGTGCGGGAGTTGAGGACATCAACCTGCAAACGAAAAACTGACACAATGAATATTTTATTAATAAAATAAATATGGGCTGTAAAATTTATAAAAATTCGAAAATGGGCCGAAATTTTTATAAAAATTAAAGCAACAAAAATAATCGAATCGGCTAGTTTAAAAACGATTTTTAAGAGCCGAAAACTCAAAGAATAAATGAATAAATAAATCCGGATTTGAACAAATAAATAGAATAAAAATTCACAAGTGTACAAAAGAATCATGAAAACGAATAACTTAAATTAAAAACAAGAAATATTAACAAATAAATCAACGAATAAATAATCACGAAAAATATACACAAATATTAACAAGTATATACACCGATAACACAATGACTCGGGTCGTTCTTAAAATTCGCCATTTCCCCGGCAGCGGCGCCAAAAACTTGGTACGTGCGCGACTATACATATTTTTACAATGAATTTACACACGAATTGGTTTTAAATTTATAAAAGTGATTATTACTTTTACATCAAAACACACACGAAAGAGGCAAGTCTACCCCGTCATATATGTAGTAAAGTATCGGTAAGAACCAAGTATCGATCCACGGAAATGGGTGGAGAAATAATACTAGACCTTTGTCACTAAATTACCGGTAAAAACATAATTTGTTTTGGTTTTTAATTAAACTAAAGTAAGCATAAATAAATACTTATAAATCATAGTAAATTATATATAAATAGCCTTGCTTAATACACAACCGCAGCATGTCAACTAAGTCAGTTTTGGCACTAGAAGCATTCGGTCAATTTTCCATTTCGAGACAATTAGTATCCCTTTCGGGAATCCTAACATGACAATCATTCGGAAAGTTAAAACGATAAACACACTTTAACCACCTAAAATTGTTCTTTAACGTGCGATTGATTAATGTCTACAAAAATCTCCTAAAAATAAGTTAGTCATCCGTTAGGAGTTTTCTAACCTCACTTAATCAAGGAAAGCGACACCGATAAACACAATGCAACCACCGAGACAAGCATAAACTAGATTAAATCACAACCGAGTTCATTTTACAAATCTTGCACATAAATTCACCAAGATAGCAATTTTGGCCGAAACTACTAACTAAGCTAACAAATCATGGCAAGAATTCGTAACAACACCATCTAACCCGTTAGAGTCCTTCCGTGAGGGCAAGCTCTCTTGATTAATAATAATTGCATTTTATTAAACCACTAACCCGTTAGAGTATCATGGTGCCTACATTTTAACCAAGTTAAACTAGTTAACCAAATTAAGAGTTTACTAATACATGATTAAATAAGCTTCATTTTGCAACTATCTTACCTAACCAAGCACCAATCATCCAACACAATTACTTATAATCAAGAAATCAATATCAATAACAAGGTTGCAAACTAATCATCAAAGATAATCATAGAAAATACTTCAAAATGTCATTACAAACATAGATTAACATACTAATCAAGCAAGGGATTGTTGTGTTTTTGCCCAAAGGCTTACATTAATACATAATAATCAGTCTAAATGCTTGAAATATAACAAAAGTATGGAAAGATTTTAGAAACCAAACCATAAACAAGCATAAGAATGAGAATCTGGATAGTAAATGAGCAAAACCGGGCAATGTGGCTTGAATCCGAGTGAAAGCAGCAGCCTTCGGAGCCTCAAAATCGCCTGCAGAGCTCCCAAAATGTCCAGAGTTCCTACTAAAATGGTGCTGTTCTGTTTAAATGCTTTTTCGAAGTTGCACGGCCGTTCTTCCGATCGCACGACCGTGCACTTTAAGCATTATTGGTGGTGGGCCACCATACTGCATGACGTCACAGATCGTTGACTGGTCTTCGATCACGCACGGTCGTTCTTGGGGTGGCACGACCGTTCCTTTCCGAGGTTTGAGTTGCACGCTCGGTTCTTTGGTCGTTCTTTTCCGAGTTTATGTTTGACCTCGGATCCGCACAGTCGTTCTTGATCGGGAACGGTCGTTCCTTACCGGGCTTGCCTTCAGTGCCTTGCACGGTGAGTTGCACGCCTGGTTCACTGCCGGATCTTCTTGGTTTGTCGGATATGCACGGTCGTGCATATGGCCGCATGACCGTGCCAAACGCCCAGGTCAGTCTTTTTCCACAGAATCTTCGCAGCTTCATCGTTTTGTCCGGAAAGTCCTCGTTTTTGGTATCATCTCGTCTGGTATGCTGTTTTAGGCCTGTAAACCAAAATGTAGATAATTAAGTATCCGAATGACGGTTTTACGGCCGAAAACGCATAAAATGGGGGTAAAACGGGGGACTAAAATATGTGTAAATTAGCGAATATCAATAGAGCTCTAAAAAGACAAACCTCCATCACTCCATGATAGAAGAAATGGCGCAGTTACTGTGACAATCGGACAAATAAACTTATTTACTGGCTGTTACCCGCTAGGCGTTTTCACATTTCCCAAAAGCATCCTGGTTAAAAAAAACAGGTAAGCAATCATACAGATGAATCAAGGGTGGGTCATATTTGCAAACAATTACTTGCTCATTTGCAAGCTGCATCAAAATCATTATTATTGTTATTATCAGTTAGTTTCTTTCGGTAAAGGATGAAAAAATAAAGAGTGAAACTTGTTTTTACTGACCAAGTTGGTGATCTCTCAGTTCCTATCTAGTTTTGTTAAATGCGAATGTCTAAAACCAATTGACCCGCGCATGCCAATTGTTGCCTTCATCCCAAACTGCCTTGTAAATGACTCGAATAGATTCTGAACCTCTCCAAATGCACCGACTGACCAGTCACCAATCAGTGTCTCTAAATCAACAGGAAACCCAAAATAAATCTATGATAACTATGCATTGCCCTTAGCAATAAAAGTGAAAAGTTAAAGTGCCAGTTTCACAGTTAGTAAAATCTAAATTGACATATACCAATTTGCCAAAACATAATCATATCAGAATTATGTCATGTATACATGCGCAACTCACTTTTGAAAATTATTGAAAATATTCATTTGATGATAAAATGACTTAAAAAGTTAAAAGTTGTTTGAGAAAGTTAAAGCATGGATTGTCTATTTCTGTGTTTTTTTCCTCAATTGACTCAACATTTAAAAAAACGATTGTGCCTGCACCTGCATTCTCGAGAGCACCAAGAAGGTTTGTTTTTTTCTTGAGAGAGTGCGGCCTTAAAGTAACCCCACTCATCGAAAACCGAATTTGCATAAGTAACACATTTCCCCATTCGTGATGCCAAAATTTCAAGTTGCCGCCACCTTGGCTCGCAAGTGTTGGCCAATGCTCTTGTAATTCAAGATTTAAAACCTGTAAGCATACATCACAAACACCATGATATACATCAAGATTTATTATAAAAGTTCATAATGGATTCAAACTATAGATAATGCCTTGTTGTTCCTAAATTGTTCCCGGAGTCATCGGTTAACAATATGAAGTCCACTTCTCCTCTTCATGGAATTACTCATGTGTTCCTTCTTTAGTAGGCATCATGTCAATCCTACCATATTTTAATATAAAATAAGACTTAAAGTAAAAAAAAAAAGCAGAAATTAATCATGTTTGTTGGCTTAATCGCTATGTCTTGTGTTGAGATACTCTAATAGATTCTTTCAAGTACCAAAATCACATAATAATCTTTGCAAAAATGTTGCAAAATCATAGCAATATATATATAGACATAAGGTGTGATTCAAGTTTTTTGAATACCAAAATCACCTCACTTTCTATCAAAGACATTTCATCGAGGAGCATGTGGTATGAACAAACTAAACGGAATTTAGTAATAAGAACTTCTAATCATATCAAGAACTTGAAATGCAGATTTTACAGATTAAAAGAACCTTTAGAAACTAATCATATCAAGAACTTGAAATTGAGATTTTAGATAATTTAAACTTTTTAGACCCATTCTGACCCGCACTCGTGTTGGTGACAACCCATTCTGAGCCGCTACAATGCCCGACTTCCAACCTTTTTTTGCTAGGTTTACCAATAGTTAACACAAAATGTGAAACCCCAGTTGGCTGATATCAGTCTAATTTTTTGTGTTAAAAAGTCAGTTAATCAAACCAAATCGCTCAACTTTTTTAAAGTAAAGAATTGAACATTTGAACCTTCAACTAAAAACAGCTTGTCTTCTTTCCTGCTATCTATATTCTTCAAGCCACTTTTCTGACATTTTGTCAAGTAGAAATAGCATCTTCAAGTTGGGCAATTTGTTCAGGAGTTTCCGTCAAAATCATCACGATATCTGCAAATGCTACAACGCCATATCCACTGAAGGATGTCAGTCACAAAACAATAAAAGATAACTAATTTGCTATAAAGATATTAAAAATTTGGTTTGACCCGTTTGGGATACAAGTCAACCCAAACTGACCTAGAAGTAAAATTTATAATTATCTACATGATATATGAGAAGAAACATATAACCTACAAGCAGACTCACGGTGCGCAATGCAACTTCTGCATAGGATAAATGTATGAGACCCGCATTTTTCGAATGCTACTTTTCCTCTTTTACCCCTGGTTGGGGAATTTATTTATTGGCTCATGGGCCGTGGCACAACACTTATACCAGATGGAATTAATGATAAAATATCTGCATATTAATGAGCCATCTTAACTTGCTGCATGAATTAGCAAAAATTAGACACGCATATATTAATCATGTCTTAAACTGAGTCTAATAAATCGGTTCAACTATGTATAAAGCTTTTTTAGAACATGTAGAAAACTATTGAAGAATGATAACAATTAGTATTAGTCATTTCTTTTATTGGCAATTAAAGACTGTGTTTCAAAGCTTTTTTTAAGAATTACGTATTAATATATATATGTAAATAGTTGGAAAACATAGAACTGTTAAATTTATCAGACCCTATGATTGGAGAAATGACACCGGATCGATGAAATTATTTATATTTTAATTGTTTATTATTAATGATTAATCCATAGAGCGAACTTTTGAACTAAACTTGTTAGAAAAATACAAAATAGATTATCAACAAACAAACGGATAAAGAGACGGAAAGTTTATCTAATATTCATATTGGTATTACTAAAAAACCAGTACTGATACCCCATAGTACAAATTATCGAAAACCCAAAAAGTGAGTACTAATACCAATACCGATTTTGTTCGGTCGGTACCGGTTCGATATGGTATTGGTACGGGACCGCTAATCGGTGAAAATGCTTACCCTTTAGCTACTAAGAGCAAAAGAAGTAGTGATAAAATACCTGTAAACCATCATTTTCAAAATTATAGGTTAAACCTTTTTTTACGAAACGGGTCAACTTGTATTTCATTATAACTGGTCAAACACATGAAATAAAAACAATAACACCAAAAATGAATTTGGACTAAAATAGCCTAATGTTAACCTTTCAAAGTGAGACAATTGTTATTTTTATAATTTAACTTTTATAGCAATATATAATCTATTAACTATGCATTGGCATGTCAAGCTCTTAACTTGTTCCTTAACCCATGAGACCCCCCATCTCTGCCACATCAATATATAATCATAGAAACATCTAAAGATACGGTTAAATCTAAAGAAACGAACACACGCATACGATACGGTTAAATCTAAAGAAACGAAGACACACATACAAAAAGTATGTTACAATAGAACAACATGCTTTTAATTAATAAAAATGAAATTAAACTCTTGTAACAGATAGTGATGCACAACTAATAAAAAAGATCACATAATCATATAAGTTTTTGTTAGAAAATTAACCATTTTTCACCTTAAAGTTTTAGATGAATTCAAAGAAACACCTCGATAAGTGTAATCTGCTGATGATCATAATCAGTACTGTAAATCAATCTTTATCTGGCCTAACACGAATAGACAATATAATTTAGTTGGATTGTTACATTGATATAAAATACTTACGAAATATTGTATACTAAAATGAGGCACGCTTATTATCATCTGCTAGGTCCGTTAATCCCACCAGCTTGGCTTTTATTAGGTGTGTTACACTGCCAGTTCCCTGAAGTCTTAATTGTAAACTCATCTAAGCAATTAACCATTGTTTCATCAGAATAATATTAAGTAATGACTCATAGTGGCTACTAATGACAACTGAATAAATACCTTGAATCTCTAACTATTATCATTTTCCACTTGATGTAGTCCTCGTTTGACATGAAGGATATATATAGAGTACTGATTTTTTATCAGCGGTAAGTGTAAAATTAATCTTCTCATTTACCTAAAAGTCGTACGCCGCTGGACCTTTTCAACACACTAAACCTATTAAAACTATGATTACCGGCGTTGAATCCGGTTTGTCTTTGTCTAAACCTCTGTAAGAGTAGACTGATGTAGTGCGTGGTATGATAATGAAGATCAAACACGTTGACTCTGCGAATACCCGTGTAGTTCTTCCCCAACCCCAAAATTCAACCCAAAGGGCACAGAATTTGAAGTGAAAATCAGTTTTCTCAAAATTCAAGTCTGATTGTTCAAATGACTAGGGCAATACATAAATAGAGACAGAAATACGAAATGGGCCTTAAAAAGACAACGGGCCAAACACAAGCCTAAAAACAAAATGCCCAAAATACTTGAAAAAACATAAAAATGGAAAAAACTAATAGAAATAAGCGTTTTTTCGGCCTGGAAGATGACCCAAACCGCCTTAGGCGTTTGCAGCAAGATAGAGCTCGTTCTCCCGTTCGTTTCGCCTGGTCACACGCCCAAAACGGACCCCGTAGCCCAAGTTAGAGCCATTTTAGTGAAGCCCCTTTTGTTACGCGATCTTGGGCCTCCAAATACAAGATGGCCCGCTCTTCCACACTTGGGCCCGCATCATAGACCGACAATTAGTAATAGCAAGAAATGCCTACCTCTCTTGGTTCGTGGCATTGATACATGACATGCTGGTTCACGGATTAAACATGGATGGGCTTTAGTATGGGTAACAATCAACAGTAAATGTAGAGCTGCCAGCTAAAAATCAAAAGAAAAAACAAATAAATAACAAAAGAAACCAAAATAAAGTTTCAAATGTTAGGAATTTCACAATAATTTATATCATCACAATTTACCTTTTTTCAATCTCATCAAATAATAAGAGCAGTGAGCCTAATTCTTACAATAATCTAACAAAGAGTTAACTTTTACGCAAATTCACATCAAGATGCAATGCAACATCCATCAAGATTGAAACCCATTGCATACCGAACCTGGTTGCAGAAGAAGCGATTAGAGAATGATTGTGCAAGGACTCACAAGCTAAACATCCTAAGATTGGGATGAGGCAATATCTGGCCACCAGGTTCCACCTCATAGCCGCGGCAACTTAATACGATAATAGAGAAGGAAACTGACAATCTAGTGAATATCCAAATGACAGCATATGCAGCTGCATAACATCGTTATTTATGAATGGGTTGCATACTCAGTAGCATAAAACTTGAATGGGCTGCATAATCAAAGTAGCATAAAAGCAACAAACAACTAAAATTCTAAAAAATAGGTTCAGCCAAACACATTTAAATAGTGATACTAATGATAAATATACCCATTCAACAACAAACAAACATCCATGAGCAATCCGATGTAACGACCCGAAATCAAAAGAAAGGAGCAAACAAAAATACACACCTTGATTGACTAAGAAATCTGATGTATAAAGTTGAACGAAAAAACCCTAAATCCGTCAAAAGATGCAGCATAAGTTTGATATTTCAAAATTCAAATCTGAGATGGACAAATCGGATACAAAACTGAAACTTTTATACTTAACAGGATATTTACCTTGAATCACTACATGGAATCGGTGTTTAAGAAAAACTTGCCGACCATTCTTCTTGTTCCAGCGTTAGAATCCAACTTAGCAAATCATACAACCAAATTAGGGTTTTCTTGTAACAACTACAAAATCACAAACAAAGATAGAATCCAACTTACCGATGCTTCAGTTTCGAAGGATGATCAAGATAAAAGAAAACAGGCGACTGGAATCGTCCTTTGAATCCTCCAATTAAAAGCCGTAAACTCTATATATGCGGTAAAATTGGAAACGCTTCCATATTTTCGCAAAAGATCTTCCGGTAATTGATGATTTATTCAACTTTCCATATAAAATCAATGTAGACTTTGAATTTCGATTGAAGGAAATAAGAGGCGGTAATATGAATTGAAGGAGAAAGGAGAATTGAGAGAATAGGTCATTGGCGCCCAAATTACAATTTTCTGCCTAATCACATATGCCACATCATGGTCAAATGGTCAACATTATTTTGCTTTAGTATAAGGGATTGATATATATATATATATATATAGAGTGGGGATCCTACGGAAAGTGTGTTTTTCCTAAAAAGTGTAAAAAGTCATAAAACACAATGATTTCAGGCATAAAACACACCTAAAACTCACAAATAATAGAATGAATATTATTAAAACACCATATTCAAACTCTAATAGTCCATAAAAACTTCAAACACACCATCGTAGAACTATGAATATAAAACACACAATGCTAAACAACATAAAACACAATAATATTTGTCATCCCACAATCAGAGCCTTAACATCTAAAACACAGCACAAAACCCACATACATCATGTTTTAGTAATCTTCATCATATTATTTGTGGGTTTTTGGTGTGTTTTATGGTTGACATTATGGTGTTTTATGACTTTTTACACTTTTTAGGAAATTTGGACTTTCTGGCCAACTCCTATCCTATATATATATATATATATATATATATATATATATATATATATATATATATATATATATATATATATATATATATAGGGTAAGGTTCATGCGAGAACCACCTTTATTGCGAGAATCGCGAGAACCAATGTGAACACAACCTAAAATAGCTAAAAAAAACCTACCCCCCCCCAAGCTAAATGCTTAAAATTAAAACCTCCCAAAAAAACCTAAAAAAACCTAACCCCCCCCCACCCCACCCCCCCTAAAACCTAAACCCCCCTCCCCCACCCCCCAAAAACCTAAACACCCCCCCCCCCCAAGCTAAAATGCTAAAAACTAAACCCCCCAAAAACCTAAAAAATCTATTTTTTTTAATATTTTTTATGTTAAAATCGCTACTTTTAGTCGCCGAAAAAATAATTTTTGTTGCTACTAAAGGTAGCGATTTTTTTATAAAAAATATTAAAAAAAAAAATTTTGAGTGTTTTTTAGCTATTTTCAGACATTTTTGGTTGTGTTCACATTGGTTCTCGCGGTTCTCGCAATAAAGGGTGGTTCCTAACGGATCTTTGTCCTATATATATATATATATAGGGTAGGGTTCATGAGTTAACAATGATTTATTTGTGAACAAAATGAACTTATCCTGACCATTGATTTTGTAGATCTAGATTTTTTCTTTAATGGCAAGATTGTAATTATCTTTTGTAACTTACAAGTATTTTAAAAGACACAAGGGTATAATTGTATATTTCTATCTTTATATAATTAATTAATTTTTTCTCTCTCCTGATTTCTCTTTCCAATTAAAAGAATATTTAATTACATTATCTATATTTTTTTCTCTCACATATTACCTAACTTAATATTTCATAATTTAAAAAAAATACAAACATTATCAAATATTTTTCCAGCTAGAACACAATTGAAAATATTTAATACATTCTCTATACATATATATATTAGATCAATGTTTGATGAAAAGATGTACAGTGGAAACAATATGTAGTAATACACAAGTGTATAAGTCTGATATATATCGACATGTATACACTATGTACTTGAAAAATACACTAGAGTATACGTCTGGTATATACCGACCCGTATACACATATGTACTTGAATAATACACAAGTGTATAAATCTGGTTTACACTAACCCTTGAAAACAAGATATAATAATACACAAGTGTATAAGTCTTGTATATACTGACCTGTATACACATATGTTAAAAATCATAATTTAATTAGGTTTAATATTTAATTTTAAAAAGAACATAACAGTTTATTTTATAAAAAAACCCTTCAATCTCTTATAATTAAAATGATAGAGAAATAATTAAAAATGAGAGAGAGAGAGAGAGAGAGAGAGTTAATAGAGGAGAAAATTCAGGGATTTTAATTAAAAGTACTTAGGCTAATGTCAATTTTACCCTTTTAATCTAAAACATGATCAAGGGTCAAGATTAGTTCACTTAGTTCACTCTCAAGAAGTTGTTCACTCATGATCCTAATCCTATATATATATAGGGGAAGGTTCATTTGAGAAGAAATTTAATGTGAGAAGAAAAACAAGAAAGGACATATTAGTAAAATGCTATTTTATTTATAACTCATATTATTAATTTTCTCTCTTTAATTAATTAGTCAACTAATCATTAATTATCCTACATATAATCTACAAAACCTACACATATCAAAATTTTCCTACATATACCCTACACATTATAGAATTTTATCCTACACAGTCAAAATTTATCTCACACACCTCGAAATATATCCTACACAACTCGTAATTTATCCTACACAACTAGTAATTTATTCTACACTTTAAATTAAGTTGTTTTTTTTCATTTGGAAAAAGAATATATTTTGAAAAGGAGTTACAAATTTAATTTAGCTTGTTATTAAAGGGGAAGAATACACATTAATGATTTATGTAAGTTTACCAATATACCCTTATATTAAAATTAAATACAAATATTAAATGAAGTAAAATGAAGCATTCTAATCGGTTGAAACTTCTTCTTTTTTCTTCTTACAAAAAAATTCTTCTCATTTGAACCCTACAATATATATATATATATATATATATATATATATATAAAGCAAATCTAATGTACTGAAATGTAATTTTACATCACGTACAAACTTTATAACAACATATACAAGAAAATGAAGCATGTTTAGAGGGGTTGAAATGGTATAATCATCAAAGTTTTAAGACTCTAGAGGGACAATGTTGGTATTGCAACTTTGGTGATGCTCCAAATTCCATACAACCGATCATTCTCTTCCAAACTTCCTGCTCCCACAGTGTATCGCCTGAATCAGGGTTCAACATTTCCGGTCAAGGCTAGGGTTCCGGCGATTGTTAGGGGTTTTGTGCGGATGAATCCCGCGACAAGGTACTTCCCAGGTTTCCAAACATTAATTCACATCCTCATCACTCAAAAACTTCCAAAATTTCAGGTGCTTTTGTATCTTCCAGACACTGTTTCTTCGAATTCCCATTTAGGTTTACTTCTTCATATGGTGTATCATCTTCATCCTTTGCAATCTGAAGTTCAATTCCATCGTTACCCTTGTTCTTCATATGACGGTTGAATGGCAGCAGTTGAAGCAATTTAATCTTCCAGAGAGATCTCAATTTGTATGTATAGTTGTATACTTGTTTTCGTACTGTAAATACTTTGATTGTTAACTTTTGGCCCATCTAGCATGATTATGTTATCTGATTTGTAAAGGGTAATTGGATGTATGGCCTATATTTATTATCTTATAGGGTATTTATTGTTATGGTATTAAGGGCTATAAGTATATGATTTGTACCTCTTTTGTGTGTTTTTGCATATGAGTGGTTCAATATAAATAGTGTGTTTGTTGGCTTTCAGTGACTTAAGTGGAAGTCTAAGGGTGGGGGTATGGTTAATCACTCTAGGGTGATTGAGTGAAATCCTACCCAATAATATTATGCCATGTCAACTCCCCATTTTACACTCAATCACTAGGTATGGTTAATCACTTTAGGGTGTTTGAGTTATATATTTTTTATTTTCTAGAAATTATAAACTATGCATAAATAAATAAAACATATTTTAAACTAAATAAAAGTACTTTTAATTAAAAAAAAACACATTACATTTAAAACTAAAAAATTAAACCATAAAATAAACCTAATATTTAGAAATTGCATGGCCAAATATATTTTTTTGTGATATCTCGTTTCCTCGCCAGAATAAACGGCAACATCTCGGGTGGAGCATAGTCGTGTGGCTCAGTAAATGTCTTCAAATCCCGATCATACATAAGTTGTTTCACCGCCTTGCGTTGTTCCGCCACTAACGCTATGGTGTCTTCCTCGCGTTTCTTTCGTATACTCGTCAACTCTATCGCCCGTGCTTTTCCAAAAACTGTCCCCTTTTTGTGCATTTCCTTGATAAACTGTTCGAGTACTTCCGTCGACCATTTCGTTGTAATGGGCGAGAACTTTTTTCCAAAAATTGTCCCCTTTTTGTGCATTTCCTTGTTTCTTGTTTAAAGAACAATGAACCCATGCCTTGGCTAAGGCCTGTTCATGTCTTTTCTTCCGAGTTTGACGCTCCGCCTTGACTCCCTTTAGTTTCGGCTCACTTGTTTCACCAATATCATCGTCTTCATCCTCATATTCTTCTTCGTCCTCGCCACTATCTACATCCAAATGTTGTGTTTCTAGGACAACCTCTAAATCTTGGTGTTCATCGTAGATATGAAGTGGGCGCTCGGCATTCTCTCTTGGTGATTGAATTGGCGGGGTCCTAAATCCAAATGGATCGAACTCGGTTGTGAAGTTTGGGTGTGAAAATATTTGTGGTGGAAAATTAGGTTGGGTGCTAAAAAAAGTTGGTTGTGAAGTTTGGGGGTAAAAAAATTGAGGTTGAGTGGTTGGTGAATATCCATAGGAGGTTTGAACCGGTGCACTTGGACCTCTAAAATCACCTTGTCTCGTTTGCGAAATCTTTTTTCTTGAATCCGATCCTCGGCTAGCGGAACCTTTTTTCTTGGGTTCACCTTTGTTTTGTTTATCCATGGTGTTTGTAGGTGTAAAAAGAGAGATTTTTGAAAGAGTTGTGTGTTTTAAATTGATTGAAAATTATGGGTTTTATATAAAAATGTGGAACAATAAAAAAAAGCGTTCAAAAATTTAAACCAACGTTCAAAAAAATGTGTTAACGGTCAAAAAAATTAAACCCCTTTCTCATCAATCACTTCGGTGATTACACACTGTTTTTGGTCACTCTCACCCACTCACCGAAACATTTCAACATCAAGGTATGGTCAACGCTCGGTGACTCCCCCTCCCCGCTTAACTCCCCGCAAACCACACCCCCCACCCTAATCATTTTTGTTATTGTAGTTCCCAAGATTGGAAGGCGCAGTTGAGGCTCCCGCCAGCTGATACGCGATACAGGACAGAAGTATGTTTGTTTATGTTATAAATGTTCTTCTAATTCTTATTTCGGAAGCCTAACTTTGTATAATACAATGAAAATATGACTTTTTGTGCTTGTTCTATGGTGTATGAGAATATAATTTGGATTTGTGGATTTGTTTATAACTTTCTGTTCTTTCAGGATGTGACAGCTACTAAAGGAAATGAATTTGAAGACTTCTTTCTCAAGCGCGAGTTACTTATGGGGATATACTAAAAGGGTTTTGACAGGCCATCTCCAATTCAAGAGGAAAGCATCCCCATTGCTCTTACAGGAAGCGATATTCTTGCAAGAGCTAAAAATGGCACAGGGAAGACAGCTGCTTTCTGCATTCCTGCTTTACAAAAAATCGATCAACATAAAAATGTCATTCACGGTTTCAAATATAATCTATCCTATGATTTATGGTATTTGATTTGTTGTGAAGTATGATGTACATAAATTTCATCATAGATTATGTGGACTTCTTCATTTTGCATTTGTTATACTTGCCCCAACTCGAGAGTTGGCTCTTCAGACGTCACAAGTTTGTAAAGAACTTGGAAAACATCTAAACATTCAAGTCATGGTAACAACCACCGGTGGGACCAGCTTAAAAGATGATATCATGCGTTTATATCAACCAGTTCATTTACTTGCTGGTACACCTGGAAGAATATTAGATCTTGCAAAACAGGGGATCTGTGCATTGAAAGATTGCGCAATGCTCGTCATGGACGAGGTGCAACTTAACTACATCGATTACTTTAGGCTGGAATCAACATAGTTAAGTACCATATAAACAAATGTTAAAGAATAGTTGTTAAATTAACAGGGTTACCTAATCAATTACTTTAATATGAAATCACTAATCAGAATATTGTAATACAAGTTACGGATTAGTGAATTACATCCGACTTGGTATAAAACGCTCTAGCTATGAACAGGGTGAAGTGTTTTTTTTTTTTTTTTTTTTTTTTTTTTTTTTTTTTTCAAAATCACACACAAGTTTCACTCGGTGAATTATCTAATAATGATTACAAGTGCTATCAAATTCTGTTTTAACTTGTGCATTTTAGTTCTGTGGAAGTACAAGAACGCCCTCTGACACTGACTTGTAACCTCCTCTTAACATAGCATCTTTGTCATTGCCTCATTGGGAAGGTGCCAGGTGGCAATTTATCTTCTTCAGTCACAAGACAATCTACAGCGATAACGTGCCATCAATGGCAGATTCCACTTAGTTTTCTTCAGTGGTAACTTGCATCAGCTCCTTTGATCTTCGCTGGCGGCTCTTCTGTCACACCCCAACCAATGGCGGAAACATCGGGATGAGACGAAGTGTGAAGATTGCTCGAGACATCATAACGCTAATAATTGTGACAAGTATTTAAATAATCATTTCATTCCATTTCTAAAGGATCAATTACAAGGCTTTTGAAACAATACAACAATACGAATAATAAAATAATACAATTCTTTTTAAGTGTGTATCTATGCATCCTACTAAATTCCATGCACCGTCGACATCCACCTGTAACATGTTAAAATAAAGTCAATGCAAAAGCAAAGGCGAGTATACAAGTTTGGTACATACATAGCATAAGATAAAAGTGTGAACAATCCCTCATAGCAAGCATGCGATTCAAGATAACATTAAATATGGCATGTGTCTAACATATCAACCAAGAAAATGCAACTTGCTCATGACATAACCAAAGTTTCAGTAGAGGCGGGTCGTTAATCTTATAGCGCTACATATGTCAAGGTTTGACTCGTACGAAGTTAATGATAAGTTCAACACATAAGAATCACCCAAATTTAAAGTATCAAGCCATCACATATACAAGCATGTTATAGGAATGTTCATGTGTTTAGACAAAAGTTCATGTGTAAGTTTCAATAGGTAAACATGTTACACCCCAAAAGTGGTAAAAGTAAAAAGGGGAAAAGTACGAGTATACTCACAGTTTTTCTAAGTCTTCCGATTATCCAAGTATTGACGAGCGTAAGATTAGAAGGATGGAACACCAATGTCACCCTATATAGGCAAGCGATGGTGCATGAATAGACGGAATTACGACGAAGGATAAGAATTGGAATTTAGAATGTAACGTATATAATTAACACCGCTTATGGAAGAAAACTCTAAATTGATTTCATAAAAAGGGTTGTAGGCGCGTTGTCAAAATAATGAATATATATATTTTTGACGAAAAGCATATTTGGTATACATGTATTTATATTTTGGCGAAAGGTATAAATATTTATATATACATAGGTATTTTATATAGTTTAAGTAACGTTTCTAAATTAATTCTTTCAAAAGTGTCGTTGTAATGTCGTCCAAAAATAAAAATAATTATACAGTTATATCTATTTTATAAAAATTTAGTCGAAGTTGATAGGTTTCGTTTTATAAAATTTACACGTTTTGTTTTACGGAATTCTACGAAAAACGGGCAGAGTCTCCTCTGTTTTTGGACGATCCTGACAAGGCATGTTGTCGATTTATATGTTCAAAATTCAATATTCAACCAGCGGTATGAACTATATACGTAAAACGTGCCGAAAATGAATAAATAAATAAATGTATCGGTTCGACGTTAAAGTAACATATGCATATATATAAAACAGTAATAAAAATTAGTATTGTTTAAATTGTACCGAATCTCGAATGAGCCGTTGGCCCGTTAATCGCCGAGGGTTTGACCGGTTGACTACTGTTGACCGAAACGGAGCTGAGTTGACCCGAACAATGCTGATCGATGTTGAGTTGTCGAACCGAGCCAAAGCTGAGTTGACCCTAGTCAACCGAAATGAACTGAACTGAAACGCGAACTAGATTAGAATGATACTTGAAGTTGTAACTTGAATAAACATAACACACATCGGTTTCTAACCTGAACTGAACCGAAGTTGCTGACCCGAGGCTCGAGTGAACGGAAACCTGAACTTGCGGTTTGGACCTGACCCGAGACTGACACGCGATAGTAAAACCCAAATCACAACTGACTAGAAGCTACTGCGTCGCGAAACTCGAACCGGAGCCGAAGCCAAACAGATCCGACGCAAAGTCAGCACCACTACCGCTGATTCTGTACGAGTCGAGCAAACAACTGATTCGACCGACTGAAATCCAAATCGAATAAAAACAAAACATAAACTGGAACTGAACTGAGGACGAACTGACCGGAGCACCGCCATCATCGCTGCTCCTTCCGGGCCGTCGCCGTGCATTGTCGCCGGCCGTCATCGCCGGTCGCCTATTCCATCGTCATCATCTCTCTCCCTCTCTCTCTTTCTCTGCTGTCGACGCCGCCGCACGCCACCAGTGCAATGGTGGTGGCCGGAGATCCAATCGAACAGGGGGGGGGGGGTCGCGTGAGAGGCAGGAAGTGTGGTGTCAGGTTTGTTTGTGAGAAAGAGAGATTGTGTGGTTGGGTTGGGTCGTCTACGAAAAGCCAACCGGAAATCAATTCCGGTGACCTGGTCTCGCAGAGAAGGAGGAGGGAAAAGGGGTGATGTTGGCTGCCAGGTTTGGATGGTAACTAGGGTTTAGATATATATGTTTTTTTTTAAACTTTTAATTATAAACACAATAGTCCCTAAACTTTAAGGACTTTATTAAATGGTTAAATTAACTTAGTTTAAGTTTAATTTCTTATAACTAACTAGGTTAACTAGATAACGTTGCAATTAAGTAAATATATTAATTAATTACTATATTGATTTTATTTATTTATTTTTAACAAAATAAATAGTTAATTATAGATAATCAATCATAAAAATCTTTCGATGGTTATCTAATTCGCGAAGAATTTCCGTTGGTTCAAGGTTAGGGTTCGAATTTCAAAACGGGTCGGATTTCAGGAAATCCATTTTGACGAATGTTACAGTCTCCCCTACTTTAGAAGATTTCGTCCTCGAAATCTAAGAGGAAGACTTTTGAAAAGATGACATCCAAAGATTCACAAAGAGAGTAGATGAGACTTGATTGCGAACGGGGTTCGTATAAGGGACACAGAATAATAGATAATGGTTGGAGTATGGAAATGAGCGATTGACTCTAAGTGATTGCAAGTATAAGAGTGACATAAGTATTGGATACACGAAAGTTGGGTATTAAGAATGAAGTCTCGTCGTGGATAATCGGATATAATGCTTTTGTGAGTCGTGTGAAGTTTGTATTAGGTCCAAAAGGTCTGCAAAACACCGAATTTCTCATGGCACGTTTTACGAAATTTGGTAACATGGTGAAAACACTTATATATAGGAAGTACCAGCGGCGTATCCACCATGTTTTGACCACATTACGTCTATTTCGTATTCGGTGCTATGTTACGTTCCGTGTCTTACCATACGCAGTAGTACACTCTAGGGTTCTCATACGCCTATCACTATAATCCCGTGTGCACCCGTGATTATATTGATCGTCGCATGATCCGCTTAGCTTGTACTAGTTGTGTATGAACTTGGGTAGGTGCACTAAAAAAAATAAGAATGTGTGCGTAGAAGAATAAAGTATGAACAAGTCCATGCTTAAGTATGTAAGGGACCCACGCAAGCGAATCCCTCGGATTCCGCTCGCGTATGGGTACGAATGCATGAATCATGAATATGAATGAAAGTATAAGTATGAGTTTAAGTGTAAGTATAAATTCGCATGTGAATGTATGTTATAAACATAAATCGTATGACAAGAGTGTGAGCATAAGTATAAGCATAACGTGTTTGAAAGTGAGTATGAAACGTGAATACAACCATGAGCATAAGTATAAACACAAAGCGCATGAGTATGAATACGAGTATAAGTGTGAACATAAGATGTATCAGCATAGATGTGGACGTGGGTGGATATAGGTGTAAACATGAAGGTTTAAGTATGAATAAAATATATGTGTATGAATATAAGTGTAACAAAGTTGTACAAGTGTAAATGAAAACATAAAATGTCTAAATCATGAATATGAATGTAGTATAAACATGAATACAACATAGATGTATAATTACGAGTGTATGTATAAACGTAACACGTATGAATTTTGAATCATGAGTATAACATAAATGTGTAAGTGTGAACATAAGTAAAGGCATAGAATGTATAAGTATGGATGTAGGAAATAATGATTTTGTTTACAGTATAAATCGAAATACACAAGTTTATGCGCGTAAGAGATTAAAAGTTTTGAGTATGAAGGAAAAGAACGAGTGACGTGCGTGAGATTGTTGTGAGATATTGACTAAAACGTGTAAAATGATATACATATATAGTTGTTTGCGCAAAACGTGAAGTTAAAATAGATTGAGTTGTCATGGAATGTAAAATCTAGTTTGTGAATGTAAGGAGAATATAAAAGAAAACATCTTTTGATTATGCGAAAGGATACTTTGTAAAAGAATGGAAATGCTATTATGGTTTTAAAAAGAATTTACATAAGTTGAAGTTTTGTCGGTCCTTATGAAGTTTCCTTGCCCACGTGTTTTGAATTTAATTGGCGTATCGGTGGAGGTTTAGAAAAATTCTAACAAGTTCGCATCATTTTAAGTAACTTTGTATTAGAAAATTTTGAAGTTTACAGATTCTTGTGAAAAAATTGATCCTTAGAAAAAGGATTTTTGGTATATGAACTTGGTGATCGTGAAAGGTGTCTTTAATAAAATGTTTTTGTTGATCTTGAAAAGAGTTTTGATAAACGATCGGATAATATCTGTAATACTTTGTATGAAAAGTTGGTTTGATTATCAAATAAAAAAAATTAACAATCTTTAGTATAATGATGCAAGATGAGTGCGTTTTAGTAATTACGTGGAATACGAAATTTTGTGGGCAATAGATTATTAGACCGACTAAGTTGGTGAGTAGCATTTCGTGAAGTTTTGAATGTCGAGAAATAAGTGTTTACGGAAAAATTACGAATTTTGTGTGTGTGAGCTATATGAAAATAGATTGTAAGATAAGAAGTTCGTTTATATAAACAACGCATTTTGATATAATTAGAGATTTGACTAATGATAAGCGATTTAGATGTATAAATGATCGTGCTTACATAACATAGTCTATTAAAAGAAAGTATCGGTAACGGTCACCTAGGTAAGGGAATCACCCCTAACCCATTGGTGAGGTCGTTGTAAGATGAGAAAAAGAAGCGGAGTTATTTGTCAAGGTAAGGAAATCACTCCTATCTCGACGATATGTCTTCACTTGTTGTTACAAAAAGAAAAATGTAAATAAAATTACGAGAAATTATGCATGCTAGTGATGTATAACCATATGAAAAGTAATAGTATGATGTTGCGCAAAGATGAAATCTCGAAAAATTGTTCAAAAGTGACAAAAGGTCGAAAATAATAAAGCGTAAGTTCGAATAAAACTTGGATGGTTCCAAACGGAACATTGACTAACCAAAGTGATCGAAAGATCTTTTGGAATTAAGAAACATGCTTTGGCCTAATAGGTGGAATACTCTCGCCGGTATCTCGGTTAACGGTATTCACCCTTCCAGTTACTACATGTTCCCAATCCATCGAAAATTTCGAGACTTGACGGGATTTTTTGAAAATCAAGGAGTGGGACTAGTCGACGAGGTGCGGGTTTCACACCTAGCTTGACGACTTCGTACCCTAAGTGTGGTTGGTACTCGTTGGGTCAAAATTTAATTTCGACACGTTAACGAGGGTCCACTAGAAATTGAATTTGAAATTTCCATTAAGATATGGATTTCACTCCTAACTAAATGGTGAATTTCGTGCAAAAATAGAATCACGTGGGATGAGAGTCGTTTACCAAAGTGTGGGTTTCATGCCTATTTTGGTAAACTCGTCTCGTTCGTATAACATGAGTGTTTTCGAGTTTTAAAAAAAAATCGAGTAAATTGCTTTAGTAAAGGGGAGTATGTTAAAGGAATACGAAAACAAGTGTAAACACATAAGAATGCACATCAAGAACGGTACATAAAGAATAGGACAATAAAACAAGTACCAACACATAGAGAAATATGCTAAGAATACACATAAAGAATCGAACAACGGAACAAGTATTAACACATAATAAAACAAGTATAGCATGTGATGTGTTAACACATAAGTGACATATATGTTTGAAAGATGAGAAGAGAATAAATAAAGGCAAATAAGATAGCATGCAAGTAGTTTCAAGCAAAACATGAGAATAAAGCTCTAAAACTATAGACTAGGTTAAAGCATTCCTACTTTTCCTAATTCCCTATAGTTATGGCTCTGATACCAATCTGTCACACCCCAACCAATGGCGGAAACATCGGGATGAGACGAAGTGTGAAGATTGCTCGAGACATCATAACGCTAATAATTGTGACAAGTATTTAAATAATCATTTCATTCCATTTCTAAAGGATCAATTACAAGGCTTTTGAAACAATACAACAATACGAATAATAAAATAATACAATATGAATACAATTCTTTTTAAGTGTGTATCTATGCATCCTACTAAATTCCATGCACCGTCGACATCCACCTGTAACATGTTAAAATAAAGTCAATGCAAAAGCAAAGGCGAGTATACAAGTTTGGTACATACATAGCATAAGATAAAAGTGTGAACAATCCCTCATAGCAAGCATGCGATTCAAGATAACATTAAATACGGCATGTGTCTAACATATCAAACCAAGAAAACGCAACTTGCTCATGACATAACCAAAGTTTCAGTAGAGGCGGGTCGTTAATCCTATAGCGCTACATATGTCAAGGTTTGGCTCGTACGAAGTTAATGATAAGTTCAACACATAAGAATCACCCAAATTTAAAGTATCAAGCCATCACATATACAAGCATGTTATAGGAATGTTCATGTGTTTAGACAAAAGTTCATGTGTAAGTTTCAATAGGTAAACATGTTACACCCCAAAAGTGGTAAAAGTAAAAAGGGGAAAAGTACGAGTATACTCACAGTTTTGCTAAGTCTTCCGATTATCCAAGTATTGACGAGCGTAAGATTAGAAGGATGGAACACCAATGTCACCCTATATAGGCAAGCGATGGTGCATGAATAGACGGAATTACGACGAAGGATAAGAATTGGAATTTAGAATGTAACGTATATAATTAACACCGCTTATGGAAGAAAACTCTAAATTGATTTCATAAAAAAGGTTGTAGGCGCGTTGTCAAAATAATGAATATATATATTTTTGACGAAAAGCATATTTGGTATACATGTATTTATATTTTGGCGAAAGGTATAAATATTTATATATACATAGGTATTTTATATAGTTTAAGTAACGTTTCTAAATTAATTCTTTCAAAAGTGTCGTTGTAATGTCGTCCAAAAATAAAAATAATTATACAGTTATATCTATTTTATAAAAATTTAGTCGAAGTTGATAGGTTTCGTTTTATAAAATTTACACGTTTTGTTTTACGGAATTCTACGAAAAACGGGCAGAGTCTCCTCTGTTTTTGGACGATCCTGACAATGCATGTTGTCGATTTATATGTTCAAAATTCAATATTCAACCAGCGGTATGAACTATATACGTAAAACGTGCCGAAAATGAATAAATAAATAAATGTATCGGTTCGACGTTAAAGTAACATATGCATATATATAAAACAGTAATAAAAATTAGTATTGTTTAAATTGTACCGAATCTCGAATGAGCCGTTGGCCCGTTAATCGCCGAGGGTTTGACCGGTTGACTACTGTTGACCGAAACGGAGCTGAGTTGACCCGAACAATGCTGATCGATGTTGAGTTGTCGAACCGAGCCAAAGCTGAGTTGACCCTAGTCAACCGAAATGAACTGAACTGAAACGCGAACTAGATTAGAATGATACTTGAAGTTGTAACTTGAATAAACATAACACACATCGGTTTCTAACCTGAACTGAACCGAAGTTGCTGACCCGAGGCTCGAGTGAACGGAAACCTGAACTTGCGGTTTGGACCTGACCCGAGACTGACACGCGATAGTAAAACCCAAATCACAACTGACCAGAAGCTAATGCGTCGCGAAACTCGAACCGGAGCCGAAGCCAAACAGATCCGACGCAAAGTCAGCACCACTACCGCTGATTCTGTACGAGTCGAGCAAACAACTGATTCGACCGACTGAAATCCAAATCGAATAAAAACAAAACATAAACTGGAACTGAACTGAGGACGAACTGACCGGAGCACCGCCATCATCGCTGCTCCTTCCGGGCCGTCGCCGTGCATTGTCGCCGGCCGCCATCGCCGGCCGCCTATTCCATCGTCATCATCTCTCTCCCTCTCTCTCTTTCTCTGCTGTCGACGCCGCCGCACGCCACCAGTGCAATGGTGGTGGCCGGAGATCCAATCGAACAGGGGGGTCGCGTGAGAGGCAGGAAGTGTGGTGTCAGGTTTGTTTGTGAGAAAGAGAGATTGTGTGGTTGGGTTGGGTCGTCGACGAAAAGCCAACCGGAAATCAATTCCGGTGACCTGGTCTCGCAGAGAAGGAGGAGGGAAAAGGGGTGATGTCGGCTGCCAGGTTTGGATGGTAACTAGGGTTTAGATATATATGTTTTTTTTTTAACTTTTAATTATAAACACAATAGTCCCTAAACTTTAAGGACTTTATTAAATGGTTAAATTAACTTGGTTTAAGTTTAATTTCTTATAACTAACTAGGTTAACTAGATAACGTTGCAATTAAGTAAATATATTAATTAATTACTATATTGATTTTATTTATTTATTTTTAACAAAATAAATAGTTAATTATAGATAATCAATCATAAAAATCTTTCGATGGTTATCTAATTCGCGAAGAATTTCCGTTGGTTCAAGGTTAGGGTTCGAATTTCAAAACGGGTCGGATTTCGGGAAATCCATTTTGACGAATGTTACATCTTCCATCAATAGTATCTTCTTTTGCTAGCAAGAAATTGTCCGTCATCACTAACTCTGTTAGGATCAAGTCTTCATCGGCGGTAACTTGCCATCAATAGCAAGTTACATTGTCTTTCAGCACTAATAATTCCTCAGCAACAATACGCATTTACTTTAACCAATATCACCAATAATGCTCGTCCGTATTTTTCTTCATCAGTAGTAACTTACCAAAATATTAAGATACTTTGAGTTTGGTGTTTATCAGTTCCAATAGATGTAAAGCCAAATGCTATATGTAAGATATGTTTTCTGCCAGGCCCCAAAAGGTTCATTTTTCAAGAATCTATGATTATCTTCTAACTATTATTAGCTTTCGCCAACAAACACTTATTTGTATAATTTAGGTTATATCTTGTATAACGCCTTCTCTGTTGGTATGTTGTTTGTTTCTGCTTTCTAGACTTTTTATTTGTTTGAGCTTATCTATAAACTTTATGCTGAGGCACATTATTCCCTACATAAGGAAGTATGGAAAGCATCCTGTGTTTCTGGAGTTCCTCTCAAACAAGAAGACCTCATTCCACTAACCTTTCACAAGAACTCTGAAGGTATTGTAAGATTAAATATATTATGTAATAATATTTAATCTATAGTCTTTATAATCATTTACATGATAGAGATCAAAATATATTAGAACCTATTAAGATAATTAGTTGGTAATTGTTGATGGACCATATTACCCTTATTAACTAATTAGGTTTCCTCCTGTGTGCTTATAAAAGGAGAATTATGTGGAGGTTAAAGGGTTACTCAGTTACACAATTACACACACCCCATTAGCCATAACATCATACGTTCGACATCCTCTCCTAGCCGATATCCCTTTTCGGTTTTCTAAGTCCCCATCATTAGTCAGCACCCTAAGGAGGAACCAGATCACGATGACAAGCATGTCGACTTCCATTACTGGATTCTCCAACGCACTGTCTGCTATAACAGGTATGTTTTAATGTTTTCCTTCATGTATAAACAGAACTGAACCAACATGTGGTATCAGAGCATATGTTGATTAGTCAGTTCTGTTTTCGTATCCATAATTCTGGGATTGAAACTTGGAAAACGGATTTTCTTTGTAACTTTAAAACTATAACAGCCGGTTTCGAGTCATGAAGATCGACTCAAGATCTCTGTTTTCGGGAAAAAGATTAATTACATGTTCACTCAAATTCAACTGGGTTATGTTTTAGCCGAAATCTGTTTAGAAAAACTATTAATATTCAGGTTTCGGGTTCCAGAATTTATGTTTTATGTTTTTTAGGGTTCATCATGTTCTTGGAAAATTCGATAATTCTGTTATGTTTTGGAATGTTTTAGGATTAATGAGTGTTTTTTCCATGTTTGATCCAATTTTATCTTTTAAGTTTATTCGAAAACTGTTATTAGATAAACAATTATAATTTTTCGAAATATGTTGATAAAATTAGATCATCTTAAAACAGGAAATAATATCTCATAATCCCTTAGATTTCGAATTTTCAGTTATGTTATCACAATTAACAGCTGTTGACAGGAAGCTTCGAGATCATCAGATTACGACTCGAGACCATCAGTCTCGACTCGAAACCATAGGGTCTCGACTCGAAATCATCTCAGGTCCTTAAAACCTTCACAACTCGAGACCAACAGATCTCGACTCGAGACCATAAGGTCTCGACTCGAAGTCATAAGGGCTCAAAGGTCTCGACTCGAGACCATAACGTCATAACTCGAGACAAAGGTTGCGACTCGAGACCATAATGTCATAACTCGAGACCATAAGGGTGCGACTCGAGACCGTGGTTGCGACTCGAGACCTCATCATGACTCGAGATCTCATAAGATATAGTAGTCGAGACCATGGTTCCGACTCGTGACAACAAGGTTGCGACTCGAGACCTCATAACTGACTCGAGATCTCATAACTCAGTTCGATCCGCGCTAACGGGTAGTTTGCTATTAAATAATTTGGTTTTGTAGTTATTTAGTTAATTAATCAGAATCAGATAATGTTTTGCAAAACCAAAATAACTTAACTTGAATGAGCTTCTGATGCATCATTTCTGGCCAAAGCTGACTCGATACATCTACTTATCATTCAAGTATTACGAAAGCTATGTTAAGTGTGCATCATAAGCATGAATGTTTTAATATCTGGCCAAAGCTGATTTAATTCTTTCATAGATGGCATACTTAACAAGTGCATAACTAAAGTGATTGTTTCAATTTCTGGCCAAAGCTGATTTGTTACAACCACTTTGCACATATGCTTAAATGATTACACTTCTGGCCAAAGCTGTTTTGTCTTCGTTTAAGTAGAATTTTTAACAAAGTCTATTATTTTGATGTTAGTAATAGACAATATCACAGCTTCATAACGTAAAATGGTTATTTTTTATGCCTGCCTTAGTTTAATGTGCCCTTAGATCACATTAGGACTTCTTCCTTAGTATCATAACTTGCTCATCTTATTCCCACTATCAGCACCAAATCAGGGGATTCCATCTTTGACTGATGATAACTTTGCTGCATGGAAGGTGTCACACCCCGATTTCCACGTGTATCACCGGTGGGCCCAGTGGGGTATTACCGTGACGTAGTTGGCAACAATATAGTCAAACCACACAATTATATGAATGCACAGCGGAAGCTTAAGAATAAATATATACTTCAACCTTTGATTGTAATATCAAGTGTATTACAGAAGTCGAATGTATCCACAGGGGATCAAAATAACAATAAAGTAATTGTTCAACAGATATGGCATCAAGCTTGCGAGACTATTCGTGATGCTAGGGAGCTATTACCAGCCAATTTCGTATAGTACCTGCACTTAATCTTTTTGGGGAAAATACGTCAGTTTACACTGGTAAATACGTTCAACTGACACATTTTGAAAATGTTTATTAAAATTGATTTGAATGCACATGGCACAAACTCTTTTATAACTTGGGAAAATTATTTAAAATTATAATCTTGTGAACGAATTACATGTTCCTTTTATGCGTTCAGTAGCCCGGATCCTGTCCGGGTTAAAGATCAATAGACACACCACATTTGCATAAAACCGTGGTGGGTAAACCAACGGCTACGTCTTTTAATAATATCGACATAATATACCGGGTGTACGCCTACACCGGGATGTCGAGGTCGTGGCCATTACTTCGAATGATGCCAAGGATATCCGGGACATGGTCATTAACCCCCCAAAGGCTTTTAAGTAACAAGACTGTTTAAATGAGCCGATCAAACTATTCAATTAACCACCTAAACGATGGAATTATTTGATGCTCAATCAAGCGGTATTTTATATACCGTAACCCAAGCCCGTATAAGGGAAAATAAGTTAAAAGTATTTACCTTTGCAATGTATATTCCTTAATCAATTAAATCACCGATATCTTTTACTGGGGCTCCTTATTCTGGAACGAAGGTTTTAAAATAACCTATTAGAATCCTAACGGGTCTTTATATTAGCCGTAGCCTAGACCGGTTAGTTTCGAGGGATCGATACGGTTTAATCGCGTGCAAGGAGAAAACCGAGAATGGAGCGTGATTCTGACCCAACAAGTTCGGAGACTTGTTTTATATGGGTTTAATATTCACACTCTGGATTTTGGAGTCAAAATAATATGGTTTGACCCATATCGGCTAATTTACGTAAACTAGTTACATAAGCCGAACCGTGCGCGCAATAGGCGTAACGGGTAACCGTGAGAGTCCTACGCTTGTTTCTTAAGTTAATATGCCTTAAAGAGGTTGTGGTATCAGTAGGATACCTTCCGTGATGCCCGTAACGAGTTTAAGTGAATATATCGCCCCGTAGGGGTTTTTCGGTCATTTTAAAGACTTTTAAAGAGCTTTTCGAGTTCTACAGGAAATCTGAGTTTCCCGAATAGTTTATAAAGTCTAAAATGCTTTATTTATTATTTAAAATCAGTAGCAACTGGAATCGGGTCAAAAGACCTTGTAGAACTCAAGTTTTGGCCGAAAAGGGCATATTCGGTATTTACCGAACCGTAGCCATAACTGCAGGTTATGAGCAAGGTAAAAATAATTAAAAATATTTAAAAATCCCAAAATATTATTTTATAACAGTGGGTAAAAGTTTTGGTGACGAAATCTTGGTTTAGATAGGCGTTATGCTAATTGCGCCGTTTATTACAAAAGTTTATTTTAATTGCGCTTTTTAGCATAACTCCCATTCTAGACCTCGGATTGACGTGAAACTTTAAGGACATGCTTATAATTTAGTAAGCAAGGTTATGGTCCGTTCACGTGTCCGAAATACTCGTTTTATTTTAAAAAGGGCGTTACGGTCAACTTTTAGGCGATTTAACGGAAATGCGTAAAAGACTCGGACAAACAATGAACCGGTCACAGAGGGTTATACCATCATGTAACCTGGTCCTAAGAGAGTCCTAAGGTATATCTATACCTCACTAAAACGGGTCAGAACTGAAGTCAATGCAAAAGTCAAACTTTTGCGACATTCGGCTCCGAACCGGGTCAATATAGCAAATGGTCGATTCAAACGAGTTTGGACAAGTTTATATACTTAATATCATGTTTTATAAGTGTCAAAACAGGTTTCATATCATCTGCATTACAAATTATACAGGATTCGCAAAAACGGCTTTCTGTTGACTTTTTAAGTATGCGTTTGACTCGACATTTGAACTAGTTAGAATGGTGATCATGGGGAACCCTTTCAAAGGTTTATTACCCATATAAACACCAACACATAACTACTTTTGATTCGACAATTTACTGGACCATTGGTGATTTATCGCAAAGTCAATCGTTAGTTACGACGGATTGACTTTTGGCTAAAACTATGGAAAAACTAAACCACAAAAGGGTTAGGCAACTTACAGAAGCTTATGCACGACTTAGGAAGTTAGAAGAACAGCTTGAGAGCTCTAGGAATGATCAGGAGATGTGTTTTGAGTTGTGATTCATTTGTGAACTTAACATGGCCTTTTATAGTAAAGTTTTCACCACAACTTTTGACACACAAGTCCCCCAACTAACCACAACCTTCCAACATGTGTTCCTAATGCTTAGGGGTTGTTTAGGGGTCAATTGGAAGGATTTAAATGCATCTCATGGCGTTTAGAAGGCTGAACAGCCAATTTAAGCATGTTTCTGCATCTGGGCGCCGGACGTGGCCCGCGTGAAAGTTTTATGCCTCTTGTACGCGGGTTGCCTGAGTTCTCATAACAGAACGTGTAATTGCAGGAGGCTCGCGGCCCGCGTTAACTTATGCGCAATCTTTACGCGGCACGCGTTAGATTTATTTTTCAAGATTTTTGAATCTTTTATAATCATGACTAAATCTTGGTAATAAATAACAAAATCTTTAGTAATTAATAATGAAATCTTTAGTAATTATTAACTTGACCTTTCGGGTTTTGAAGGGGTAACTTTGCGATTTGGCCCTCGATTATTTACAACTAAGGACCTTGTGTTATTTACCCGCATTGTTAAGTCCCCGGTTAGTTTGTTAATTATTTGGAAAGCCTTAACTTTCATTGTTGACGCTTTTAACCCCTCTCGTACGAATTTGATCATAACTTTCTCGTTTTAAAACGAAACTTCGCGGAATTTATACAGTACATTCTAGTGAGTGTATTTAACTGTTACAAAGCCTCGGGTACGTCAAAGGGTCACTCAGAGGTGTAATTAAACATGTTGACACAATTAACCCCTGCAGCTTGTAATCTCTCACTTTCTTCCGCGTTTCGCTTCCGTACGATCCATGATTTATTCGTTCGAAGGTACGAGCATTGTTTAGGGTTACTATACCGTATATTTACCCTTCGTTGACATTTATAACCCTCGAATTTACATACTTTCAAGGTTTGTCAATTTTAGTCCTTTATTTAATATTTAATGCCACGTGTAAACTCATGACACGTGTTAACACATTATTGGACCCAAAATTTCGAGGTGTTACATCCTCACCCCCTTAAAATAAATCTCGACCCGAGATTTACTCAAACAAATAAGGGTATTTTTCTTTCATCGTGGCTTTAACTTCCCACGTGAATTCGGGACCTCTCCGGGCATCCCATTTAACCTTTTACTATCGGCACATGCTTTCTTCGAAGCTTTTTCATCTGTCGGTCTTCAATCGACAAGGCTTCTCTACAAATTTCAAGCTCTCATATATATGCACATCTGTGTGTGGGATCACCAATGAATCATTAGCGAAGCACTTCTTTAGATTGCAGATGTGGAACGTATTGTGAATTCCATTGAGCTCTTCTGGTAAGTTCAACTTGTAGGCAACTGACCCGACACGTTCAATGACCTCAATAGGTCCTATGTATCTCGGACTCAGTTTGCCCTTCTTGCCGAAACGCATCACCCCCTTCCAGGGTGATACTTTAAGCAATACCTTTTCACCTACTTCGAAGTGAAAATCCTTACGCTTCGGATCAGCGTAGCTTTTCTGCCTATCTCGGGCAGCTTTGAGACGCTCTCGAATCTGGACAATCTTGTCCGTTGTTTCGAAAACTATCTCCGATCCTGATAATTGGACCTCTCCTACTTCCGCCCAACAAACAGGCGATCTACACTTCCTACCGTATAATGCCTCGAAAGGCGCAGCCTTTATGCTGGTATGGTAGCTATTGTTGTAGGAGAATTCAATTAGGGGTAGGTTCTTATCCCAGTTACCACCTAAATCTATAGCACACGCGCGTAGCATGTCTCCTAACGTTTGAATAGTACGCTCACTCTGACCGTCTGTCTGAGGATGGTAAGCCGTACTAAAATTCAAACGTACGCCCAAAGATTTGCTGGAAACTCTTCCAGAAATGCGACGTGTTTCTAGTGTCCCGATCAAAGATAATGGACACAGGTATGCCATGCAAGGCTACAATCTTATCAACGTATAACTGGGCTAACATGTCGGAGCTATAAGTCTCCTTGATGGGTAAGAAATGAGCTGACTTAGTCAGTCTATCGACTATAACCCATATCGTGTCATTTCCTTTCCTCGTTTTGGGTAACTTGGTATTAAAATCCATTGTTACACATTCCCACTTCCATTCAGGAAGTTCAGGCGGTTGTAGCATGTCAGACGGCTTTTGATGCTCAGCTTTGACTTGCGCACAAGTCAAGCGTTTGGCTACATAAGCGGCTACAGACTTTTTCAAGCCTATCTACCAATAATTTGCCTTTAGATCCTGGGCATCTTATGGCAATTCTTAGTTGTTGCTTAATTAGGGTTGCGGTCGCTATTATATAAGCAATATGAACCGTCTTTCTTATTTAATAACATAAAACTTTCAGGGTATTGAGTCAAGCTATATGAGCCTATTTACTTAATCAAGGTTTCGGCTGTCTTATGGAGTTTTCACAATACTCCAGCCCACAGAGGGATGTTAATATTAATTCTACCTGCCTCCCAGGAGGTAAGTAGGGAAAACTTATGAGAAGATAATCAAGATACAGGGAGACTACAGAGATATTCCATATCTCAGGCTCCAGTTCATTCATTATTGTTTGTGCCAAACAAGTGACACACATAAGTCCACGAATTCCTAATTTGGGAACATTTACTTGGACAATTCCATTCTGGATATCTTCTTTGAATACTACTAGTCGATTTTAGTACAATATGACCATTGGGGTATCTCAGGGGTTCCATGTATTAAACCTCCATACTGATCAGGCATGGAAGTAATCTATGGGACACACTAGAATACGCCAAATCCTCATATGGCATTTTTTTTATCAAACATAGTTTGGCATTCGCAGGCGATAGAAAAACAATGAAAGAAGAAAATAATTAAAATAACATAGGTTGTTGTACTCTATGCGAAGAAAGAGTACTTTTAGATTTTTCAGAAGGATTTCTTGCCGATACGAATAGAATTGGTTACTAAGGTTCTCTTGGTAAATTATACCTTGCGGATAATATGAAAGTTTGTTAAGCTTATGGTTTATGAAGATTTATGATTGCCTGTATTAAATCAGGACACTTAGCAGAAATTTTCATTGGTAACGGATGATGAACATACTTGATGACATCGTAAACTGCCTTTTGGCGTTCATTAGGTGAGTTCAGGCAATTCTTCCTTTAGCCCTTTCCAGGCTTAGCTGCACCCTCTTGGGCAGCTTTATAGTATCTATTTCTAATACGGCCTTACTTACCACAGCCGTGAAAAACTGTATTCTTCAGGTCCCTACATTCCGGGGAAATGATGACCTGTTCCTTAGCAGATGTCATACTGCCTGGGTTTTGGTTCTATTCGACACTGCCCCTAATGCCTTTGCTAGCAATTCTTACATACAGGCTCTTACTGAACTTTCGTAGCTTTTTATTAAGCCTGCATTCGCTCTCTTTCTTAGATTTATGGGAGTTATCTTCCTCCTTTGGTTCGTCCTTCATACACGGAGTGTGAACCAAACTCTTCTCACGAGCAATTGAACATGGTTTTGAATGAAATTCAGAGCGAGGAGCATTCGGCCCACGGATTGATTCATGAACTTTCTATGGTTCTTCCCACTGCTGCGTCAACCACAGTCAGGAGATTAACTCCATTAATATTGAGGTTTACGCTTGTAGTTTTATTAACTTTTGTCGCATTTAATAGTATCGCGACTGTCGTCTACCTCATCCGAATTTTCCATACTCGAAACTTGGTACCAATCACCAGGGTTTAACAATTATTAGTCATCATTCTGATGACCTGACTTAGATTAGCCACGGCATTCTTGAACCGTATGGGCTATTCTGTTCTGAACATTCTTAGTGAATATTGTTTGAATGCACATCTATTACATTTAGCTTAGGTCACGAAGGACTATTAATAGTACTCAAGGTTTGGAGCGTGTCCAATACCTGCTTGACAGGGGACCCTAACATCACAACTGTCTTTGCCATAAGGACGATCATAAATAGCTCAAAGGCTATCCTTACATGGCCTTGGCTATATATAGGTATATACATAAATGGCTCAGAAACCTGTCGCGAGGGACGTAGAAGGATATGGCAACAAGCCCAGTCTTGAAGGATATAAGTAATCATATGGCACGAAGGCCTTGTCGTAATGACATTTAGATGTGGCACAAATGGCCTTGTCTCTAGGACGTCTATAGGATATGGCACTAACACCTGTCACCAGTGATGTTAACATTTAATATGTTAACTTGTCACGAACGACGTATTAAAGCACGGAGGCTAGTCATAGGTGACTTGTAGTATAAATTGTGGGTTTGTCACAAGGACATCAATTCATAGGTTGTAATCTTCTTAGATCAGGAGTCTTAAGGCTTGAACATAGTTCTTCACCTTTGGACAGGGAGTCATAGACTACAACTGTCATCGTCTTGACAGGCGATTTTCTTGACAGAAAGACAGACCAATTAACGTCACTCGTGGATGTCTATCTATAATTATCGTATCTACCGATATTAGTCATGATCACATCGAACGCATGGACTATTAGGTTTAGGTATAATCACACCATTTTGAACATGGGATCATAAAGATCACTACTATCTTTGTCATACCGACACTAGAATAAAGTATAGCCCGTATGCATTTCATCTCAGGGGATGTTAATATTATGATCATCATACCGATGATACTAGTCAGGATTACAATGATAGTATAGACCATAGGATTCGAGTGTAGCTCACCCCCTTGGGCAAAGAATCACAAAAGATTACGATTGCCTTGTTTCAATTGGATAATATAATATGGCCCTTTAGGCAAAACATCATTAAGGATGTTACAATTTTTAATCATCGTATTGATGATTTTTGCCGGGATGGCATTGATCATATAAACTATTAGGCTTGAGCATAGCTCACTACCTTGGGTAGAGAACCGTAAAGGTCACAAGGTTTTTGTCACACATGGACGATATGATATGGCCCATAGGCTAAACATCACTAATGGATGTTTATAATAGGTTTATCCTATTAGATGATTTAGGTCATGACTGCGTTAATCATATTGATTATTTTTGGCTTGAGCATAGCTCACCACCTCAGACAGGGAATCATAAAGATAACAATGTCAATGTCACAAATGGACAATGTATTATAGCCCGAAGGCAAAACATCACTAAGGATGTTTAAATAATATTATCATCGTATCAGATGATACTAGTTATGATCACATTGATCATATAGACTATTATGTTTGGACATAGTCCAATATTTTAGACAGGAGGTCAAAGACCATCACTGTCGTTGTCTTATCGGATAACGAGTTTAGCTTACAGGCATTTCATCACTAACGGATGTTTATAATATGATCATCTCATAGGATGATATAAGCCATGATTTCTACATCACAAGGCTAGATAAGGGAATTGGAAGAATCCAATATAAGGATGACTGTCGTGATCTTCCCGAATCACATTTGTCAAGAGCGCTAACACGTCCTTAGGGGTTAACAAGGATCTGAATCCCTTGAGAAGGTCTCACCATCTTGGCCGCGTAGGCTAGGTTTCACCTTTAAGATTCTTTTTAAACTGCATACTGGCAGAGAAAGAAGGATATTTATTTTATTTAGGATTTTTATCATAAATCCTAATTTAAAAGTTAATACTAGCACAAATGGCCTAGTCGCGTAGACAAGTTTAATTTATAAGCCATGATCCCAAAGAATCGTGGCAGTAGGGTTTGAATCAAAGTTCATCACCTTTTCCTAACAGGGAGCTATAGGCTACCACTGTCTTTAGTCTCAGAGGACATCAATTATAGCCTGTAGGCGCTTCCCTTCTAAGGAATGTTTATTACGGAATTGCCCCTTAGAGAAATTTATTAACCATGGTAAGCAGAGACCATAACTAGTTAATTTATTAATCATATTTATTTAGGATTTCTATTATAATTTATCCTAATTATAAAACATTAACAGTTTTATTTGTGGCACCAAATGGCCTGGTCACATGGACATTTATAAATCATAAGCCATGATTTCAGAGAATCAAGGCCTTTAAAATATATTAGCGCAACAGGCTTAATCACAAGGACATATATAAATTTTATGCTATGATTTCAGAGAATCAGAGCATTTGAGGGTTGAACCTAGTTCATTACCTTTTTCTGACAGGGAGTCATAGACTACCACTGCCTTTTGTCTTATATGACAATTAGTATGGCCCGTAGGCACTACATCACTATTAGATGTTTAATAAGTTTGGCCCGTAGGCACTACATCACTAATGGATGCTTAATAAGTTTGGCCCGTAGGCACTACATCACTAATGGATGTTTTAATAATGATCATCTTTATTGACGATTTAACCCATGATTTATAAATCACTAATTTGGGTTTTGGAATCCATAGAAGGATTCTTATATAAGAATGACGCGTGCGATTTTAATGAATCACACCTGCCATGAATGTTAACATGATCACAGAGGTTAACTGGAATTCTGAATCTCTAATCAGGTCTTACCATCTTGGCCGGGTCTAAAAAGACACCTGGCTAGGTTTCACTCTGAAGATTCTTAGTTAATGATTATCGCAGAGCAATTTCTGAATTGAGGTGTTAAATATGGATCTGAATCTAATTATGGAACTACCATCTTTGCCCGATCTTAAAATGACACGTGGCTAGGTCTTGTCCTTTTTAGATTTTTGCCATTTTATTATAATGGTAGATCTTGCAAAAGAACTGTTATTTTCCGTTTATTTAATATTTCTTATTTAGAATGAAAGTCTAAACTTAATCATTCCATCATATAAAAGTAAAAGGATAAAGTTGCCCTAAGCGGGATTTGAAAGGAATAACGTTGGCCTCGTAAGGACCGAAAGATAATTATGTCCTTATAAGGATTAATAAGGAAATGATCTTCAGTAAAAGGAGTTTCTTCTTCATCTTATTTCTGAATGCTTTCTCCTTGGATGTCCGTTTCATTTTAGCCGCGGTACGAAGCTCAGCATCTCGGGGCCCTGGGTGTGGGGAACTCCTATTACGGCTTCTTCGCTTGGCGACGTATCCAATATATAAAAATAATTGGAAGCAATAAATTTCAGATTAGAATTCGGGAGTATTCCTATGTTAAGTCTAGACTCAAGTATGTGCAATTGTGTCACTGAGATTAAACACATTAGGATAGTGTTTAATTCACTCAATGTTGGCTCTGATACCAACCTGTCACACCCCGATTTCCACGTGTATCACCGGTGGGCCCGGTGGGGGATTACCGTGACGTAGTTGGCAACAATATAGTCAAACCACACAATTATATGAATGCACAGCGGAAGCTTAAGAATAAATATATACTTCAACCTTTGATTGTAAAACCAAGTGTATTACAGAAGTCGAATGTATCCACAGGGGATCAAAATAACAATAAAGTAATTGTTCAACAGATATGGCATCAAGCTTGCGAGACTATTCGTGATGCTAGGGAGCTATTACCAGCCAATTTCGTATAGTACCTGCACTTAATCTTTTTGGGGAAAATACGTCAGTTTACACTGGTAAATACGTTCAACTGACACATTTTGAAAATGTTTATTAAAATTGATTTGAATACACATGGCACAAACTCTTTTATAACTTGGGAAAATTATTTAAAATTATAATCTTGTGAACGAATTACATGTTCCTTTTATGCGTTCAGTAGCCCGGATCCTGTCCGGGTTAAACATCAAGAGACACACCACATTTGCGTAAAACCGTGGTGGGTAAACCAACGGCTACGTCTTTTAATAATATCGACATAATATACCGGGTGTACGCCTACACCGGGATGTCGAGGTCGTGGCCATTACTTCGAATGATGCCAAGGATATCCGGGACATGGTCATTAACCCCCCAAAGGCTTTTAAGTAACAAGACTGTTTAAATGAACCGATCAAACTATTCAATTAACCACCTAAACGATGGAATTATTTGATGCTCAATCAAGCGGTATTTTATATACCGTAACCCAAGCCCGTATAAGGGAAAATAAGTTAAAAGTATTTATCTTTGCAATGTATATTCCTTAATCAATTAAATCACCGATAGCTTTTACTGGGGCTCCTTATTCTAGAACGAAGGTTTTAAAATAACCTATTAGAATCCTAACGGGTCTTTATATTAGCCGTAGCCTAGACCGGTTAGTTTCGAGGGATCGATACGGTTTAATCGCGTGCAAGGCGAAAACCGAGAATGGAGCGTGATTCTGACCCAACAAGTTCGGAGACTTGTTTTATATGGGTTTAATATTCACACTCTGGATTTTGGAGTCAAAATAATATGGTTTGACCCATATCGGCTAATTTACGTAAACTAGTTACATAAGCCGAACCGTGCGCGCAATAGGCGTAACGGGTAACCGTGAGAGTCCTACGCTTGTTTCTTAAGTTAATATGCCTTAAAGAGGTTGTGGTATCAGTAGGATACCTTCCGTGATGCCCGTAACGAGTTTAAGTGAATATATCGCCCCGTAGGGGTTTTTCGGTCATTTTAAAGACTTTTAAAGAGCTTTTCGAGTTCTACAAGAAATCTGAGTTTCCCGAATAGTTTATAAAGTCTAAAATGCTTTATTTATTATTTAAAATCAGTAGCAACTGGAATCGGGTCAAAAGACCTTGTAGAACTCAAGTTTTGGCCGAAAAGGGCATATTCGGTATTTACCGAACCGTAGCCATAACCGCAGGTTATGAGCAAGGTAAAAATAATTAAAAATCTTTAAAAATCCCAAAATATTATTTTATAATAGTGGGTAAAAGTTTTGGTGACGAAATCTTGGTTTAGATAGGCGTTATGCTAATTGCGCCGTTTATTACAAAAGTTTATTTTAATTGCGCTTTTTAGCATAACTCCCATTCTAGACCTCGGATTGACGTGAAACTTTAAGGACATGCTTATAATTTAGTAAGCAAGGTTATGGTCCGTTCACGTGTCCGAAATACTCGTTTTATTTTAAAAAGGGCGTTACGGTCAACTTTTAGGCGATTTAACGGAAATGCGTAAAAGACTCGGACAAACAATGAACCGGTCACAGAGGGTTATACCATCATGTAACCTGGTCCTAAGAGAGTCCTAAGGTATATCTATACCTCACTAAAACGGGTCAGAACTGAAGTCAATGCAAAAGTCAAACTTTTGCGACATTCGGGTCCGAACCGGGTCAATATAGCAAATGGTTGATTCAAACGAGTTTGGACAAGTTTATATACTTAATATCATGTTTTATAAGTGTCAAAACAGGTTTCATATCATCTGCATTACAAATTATACAGGATTCGCAAAAACGGCTTTCTGTTGACTTTTTAAGTATGCGTTTGACTCGACATTTGAACTAGTTAGAGTGGTGATCATGGGGAACCCTTTCAGAGGTTTATTACCCATATAAAAACCAACACATAACTACTTTTGATTCGACAATTTACTGGACCATTGGTGATTTATCGCAAAGTCAATCCTTAGTTACAACGGATTGACTTTTGGCTAAAACTATGGAAAAACTAAACCACAAAAGGGTTAGGCAACTTACAGAAGCTTATGCACGACTTAGGAAGTTAGAAGAACAGCTTGAGAGCTCTAGGAATGATCAGGAGATGTGTTTTGAGTTGTGATTCATTTGTGAACTTAACATGGCCTTTTATAGTAAAGTTTTCACCACAACTTTTGACACACAAGTCCCCCAACTAACCACAACCTTCCAACATGTGTTCCTAATCCTTAGGGGTTGTTTAGGGGTCAATTGGAAGGATTTAAATGCATCTCATGGCGTTTAGAAGGCTGAACAGCCAATTTAAGCATGTTTCTGCATCTGGGCGCCGGACGCGGCCCGCGTGAAAGTTTTATGCCTCTTGTACGCGGGTCGCCTGAGTTCTCATAACAGAACGCGTAATTGCAGGAGGCTCGCGGCCCGCGTTAACTTATGCGCAATCTTTACGCGGCCCGCGTTAGATTTATTTTTCAAGATTTTTGAATCTTTTATAATCATGACTAAATCTTGGTAATAAATAACAAAATCTTTAGTAATTAATAATGAAATCTCTAGTAATTATTAACTTGACCTTTCGGGTTTTGAAGGGGTAACTTTGCGATTTGGCCCTCAATTATTTACAACTAAGGACCTTGTGTTATTTACCCGCATTGTTAAGTCCCCGGTTAGTTTGTTAATTATTTGGAAAGCCTTAACTTTCATTGTTGACGCTTTTAACCCCTCTCGTACGAATTTGATCATAACTTTCTCGTTTTAAAACGAAACTTCGCGGAATTTATACAGTACATTCTAGTGAGTGTATTTAACTGTTACAAAGCCTCGGGTACGTCAAAGGGTCACTCAGAGGTGTAATTAAACATGTTGACACAATTAACCTCTGCAGCTGGTAATCTCTCACTTTCTTCCGCGTTTCGCTTCCGTACGATCCATGATTTATTCGTTCGAAGGTACGAGCATCGTTTAGGGTTACTATACCGTATATTTACCCTTCGTTGACATTTATAACCCTCGAATTTACATACTTTCAAGGTTTGTCAATTTTAGTCCTTTATTTAATATTTAATGCCACGTGTAAACTCATGACACGTGTTAACACATTATTGGACCCAAAATTTCGAGGTGTTACAGAAGGATGCTCTCATGCTTACGCTTGGGCTGCTGGATTTTGATTATGCTCTAAGGGAGAATAAGCCAGCGGACCTTACCACTCAGAGTACTGCTGCTGAGCAGATACTTCATGGAAAGTGGACTAGGTGTAACCGCATGTGTCTTATGTTTATGAAGCAGTCCATAAGCAATGCTATCAGGGGAGCTATTCCTGATTCTGAAGATGCTAAAACCTACTTGACTTCTGTGGAGGCGCAGTTCAAGGGGACGTCTAAAGCACACGCTAGTACCCTTATTCTCAAGCTGGTGACAACTAAGTATGATGGGAGGAGCGGCATTCGCGAGCACATCATGATGATGAATGACATGGCCAATAAGCTGAAGGGGCTGGAAATGGAAATCAGTGATGGTTTCCTTGTTCATTTCATTATTACTTCGCTTCCTTCGTCCTTTGAAGCATTCAAGATCAATTACAACACTCAGAAGGACAAATGGACAATGAGTGAACTGGTCGCTATGTGCGTACAGGAGGAAGAGCGTATGAGAATGGATCGCCATACTGATGTTGCAAACTTCACTACCTCCAATTCTAAGAAAAGGAAGAACAATTATCAGAGGAAGGATGCTTCAAAAGTCCAAAGGCCTAATCCTAATCATAATACAAGTGCACCTTCCAGCTCTAAGAACTCCTTAGGCAGTATCCGCTGCAAGTTCTGTAAAAAGAAAGGACACATGCAGAAGGAATGCCCTGACTTTAAGGAGTGGCTGGCTAAGAAAGGTAACGATTATTTTATGATACTTGAGTCCTATAATTTAAGTGTTCCTGCTAATTCTTGGTGGTTTGATTCTGGTTCTATGGTTCATGTTACCAATTCTACTCAGGGATTCCTTTCAATCCGGAAGCTGGAAAGAAACCAAAGAACGCTTAAGGTCGGGGATGATCGAGAATTAGAAGTGAAGGCCATTGGAACATTACAATTAGTTATGAAAACTGGTTTATGTATTAAACTTTATGATACCTTATATGTTCCTTAGGTAACTCGGAACCTTGTATCAGGACCAAAGTTAGACATGGACGGTTTTATTGTTTCCCATGGTCATCGCAAACTCTCTATCCTCTATGATTCTGTTCTTTATGGTACTGGTGTTCTGGATGGTGGTCTCTATAGATTAGAAGTAGATGATGGCTTTTCCAAATCTTTGTTGTCATATAACATTAATGAATCACTCACAAAGATGGAAGAGAAACGAGACTTAGAGACTTCATCCATGTTGTGGCATCAGCGTTTAGGCCACATTTCAAAAGAACGATTAAATTGTCTCATAAAGGATGAAGTCTTACCTCCTCTCGATTTCTCTGATTTTGGAACATGTGTCAAATGTCTTAAAGGTAAAATGACATTAGCGAATAAGAAAGGTGCCACTAGGAGTTCTAATTTATTAGAACTCATTCACACTGACATTAGTGGTCCCTACCAAATCGCTGGCATAACAGGACATACTTCATTTATCACTTTCATTGACGATTATTCTCGTTACATGTACTTGTATCTTATTAAGGATAAATCTGAATCTCTTACAACTTTTAAAGATTATAAGGCTGAAGGTGAAAAGCAATTAGATCGTCAGATTAAAGTTGTGAGATCAGATAGAGGCGGTGAGTATTATGGAAGACATACTGATGTGGGTCAAGCTCCTGGTCCATTTTATGAGTTTTGTAAGGGTCAGGGGATTGTGAACCAATACATCATGCCTGGTACACCTCAGTAGAACGGTGTCGCTGAAAGAAGAAACCGTACCCTTATGAACATGGTGCGCAGTATGTTAGCCAACACTAATTTACCATTATTCCTCTGGACTGAAGCGTTAAAAGCAGCTGTTCATATACTCAATAGAGTTCCTTCTAAGTCTGTCCCTAAAACTCCTTATGAACTTTGGACAGGAAGGAAACCGAGTCTTAAATATATGAAAGTATGGGGCTGCATTGCTGAAGCAAAACTTTACAATCCTTTCCTAAGGAAACTTGACCCTAAAACAGTTACCTGTTTCTTTATCGGGTATCCTGAGAACTCTAAGGGTCATCGTTTCTATTGTCCTTCCCATGTCACCCGTATTGTTGAAACCAAGCGTACCGCGTTCCTGGAGGATTTCAAGGTTAGTGGGAGCAGTACCAACCCTTACGAAGAATTGCAAGAAGTACAAGACGCGGGGGGGGGGGGGGGAGAGATTCGTCGCTTACCATTACTCCGATTACTCCTCTTGTACCCAATGCAACTACTGCACCTGAAGCTACTGCACCAACTCCAAATTCACCTCTACAATCAGAACCCATTATACCTCATGACGAAGGCACATCAAACGCTCAAAACCAAGACAACGCTGAACCCGATAATCCACTCAGGAGGTCATCTAGGCAAAGAAGGCCTACTAATTGGGATGATTATGTTACCTACCTGACTGAAATGGATCCCGGAAAGCTCAATGATTCTATCTCTTACAATGAAGCCATTAGCAGTGATCAGTCTTCTGAATGGAATAAAGCGATGATTGATGAGCTTGAATCCATGAAGAAAAATGACATTTGGGATTTGGTAGAATTACCCAACGGAGTCAAACCTGTAGGATGCAAATGGGTGTTCAAAACAAAACTGGATCCGAATGGGAACGTTGAACGCTACAAAGCGAGATTGGTTGCAAAGGGCTACACTCAGAAAGAAGGAATTGATTATCAAGAGACGTTTTCACCTGTCTCTCGTAAAGATTCATTAAGGATCGTCATGGCCCTAGTAACTCATTTTGATTTGGAGTTACATCAGATGGACGTTAAAACCGTTTTCCTTAACGGAGATTTAGACGAAGATGTTTACATGAAACAACCTGAAGGCTTTAAACCTGAAGGTCAGGAGCATCTAGTCTTTAAGTTGAAGAAATCCATTTACGGGTTAAAACAAGCATCACGTCAGTGGTACCTCAAGTTTGATGAATTCATGAAGAGGCAAGGTTTTATGAAGAATCAAGTGGATCAATGTACCTATCTCAAGATGAGTGGGAGTAACTTTACTATACTTGTCCTTTACGTAGATGATATTCTATTGGCAAGTAATAGTTTAGACATGTTGCATGAGTCGAAGCGGTTACTTTCGCATAACTTCGACATGAAGGATCTCGGAGATGCTTCTTACGTCATTGGCATCGAAATCCACCGAGATAGAAACAAAGGGATCTTAGGATTGTCCCAAAGGGCTTACGTAGATCGTGTCCTCACACGTTACAACATGCAACAGTGCAAACCCTCCGTCACTCCAGTAGTTAAAGGAGATGTTTTCGGTTCATTCCAGTGTCCGACAACAGAGGTTGAGAAGGAGCAAATGAGCCAGATACCTTACGCGTCAGTAGTCGGGAGCTTGATGTATGCTCAAGTCTGTACTCGCCCAGATATCGCTTATATTGCTGGAATGTTAGGCCGTTATCAGACTAATCCTGGCCTAGATCACTGGAAAGCAGCTAAGAAGGTACTTCGATATCTGCAAGGGACGAAAGACTATAAACTGACTTATAGAAGAAGTGATCATTTAGAAGTGGTGGGCTATTCTGATTCTGACTTTGCCAAATGCAAAGATGACAAGAAATCCACTTCGGGCTATATCTTTATGTTAGCAGGCGGCCCTCTCTCTTGGAAGAGTCATAAACAACAGTTGACCACAACTTCCACAATGATGGCAGAGTACATTGCTGTTTATAACGCAACCTGTCATGGAATGTTGCTTAGAAATCTGGTCACTAGACTCAAAATTGTTAATTCCATTTCTAGACCATTGAAGCTTTACTGTGATAATTCAGCTGCCATTAGTTTCTCGAACAGTAACAGTTCGACTGGAGCTGGTTTATATCTCGATACGAAATATCTATTTGTACGTGAACGAGTTGAGGAAAATAACCTTTGTATCGAGTATATTAGTACTAAGGATATGCTTGCGGATCCGATGACTAAAGTTCTCCCTCCTAAGGTTTACGAAGAACATGTTCGGAATATGGGATTTAGTAAAGAACTTATTTGAGCATATTGTACTAGCTTATGTTTTATGTTAATGAAATTTCCTCAGTTTGATTTTGTATGTCTATTAGAATATGTTCAACCGGTATAAGGGCATATAGACAAATAAAGTTACAAGTCAAACAAAGGGCTTACGCGTATTTTGATCATGACGATTAGGTTTTAAATTAAGGCTATAGTATGATTAATGGGGGTCCTGAGTCACATAATGATTCAACGGCTGTATTTTTCTGCTATAGTACTTGTTTAAGGCTAAAATGAGTGTTAACTCCTGATCAGGCTTATCTAATACTCATAGTAAATGATTACTCGGCTAAGTGGGAGAATGTAAGATTAAATATATTATGTAATAATATTTAATCTATAGCCTTTATAATTATTTACATGATAGAGATCAAAATATATTAGAACCTATTAAGATAATTAGTTGGTAATTGTTGATGGACCATATTACCCTTATTAACTAATTTAGGTTTCCTCCTGGGTGCTTATAAAAGGAGAACTATGTGGAGGTTAAAGGGTTACTCAGTTACACAATTACAGACACCCCATTAGCCATAACATCATACGTTCGACCTCCTCTCCTAGCCGATATCCCTTTTCGGTTTTCTAAGTCCCCATCATTAGTCAGCACCCTAAGGAGGAACCAGATCACGATGACAAGCATGTCGACTTCCATTACTGGATTCTCCAACGCACTGTCTGCTATAACAGGTATGTTTTAATGTTTTCCTCCATGTATAAATAGAACTGAACCAACAGGTATGACTTTATCGGTCTTCCTTTTCTCACATACATGTTAGCTTCTTATTATTGGATGCACCAGCTGACTTGCTATTCTACTCTCTGTTTTATTTTGAATATATGTAAATACATATTTAGGACATGATGTGTTGTCTATTATAATGACTGATGACAGATTGACAGTTGGATTAGGGTTTTACACATTTATATATTGTCCTCACAAAGAACGAGGTTGTGGGGTTTTTCTTAGGTTAGGAGGCCCTGTCCGTTACATGCCGTTTATGCAACCGTCGCTCAGCTAAACAATAACCAATGAATTGTTTAACATTACCGGGTCAGCCCCCCTTCCGTTTTCCTATGTCCAGCGCTACAAAAATGATGTATTCAATGCATGGTCTTAGTCTTTACCGTCGCAACTAACCTCTGGAGGTCTTTTTTTGCTTTGAATACATGGGGTAATAGGGAAATATGCTGTAGACGCGCATGAATCGGACAAACCTTAAGTTCACAAGAAAAGATTGAATGTGCTAGGGGTAATCGACATGTTTAGTTAATCGTGTAAAAAACCCACCTCAACACACTTCGTTTAGTTAATCGTGTAAAAACCCTCAACCTTGAACTGGACATGCTTAACCATGTAACCAGGATACGGCCTGCGTAACATGTGTATCTAAACCACTTTGACCCGTTTATATGTGTAAATGAGTCTTTATGAGTTTTATTTTATTTGTGACGGGTTGAATGAGTAACCTTTTGAAAATTTATCAAAAGTAGAAACTGGTCAAAAGCTACCTAAAGTTTATCAATTTTATTTACAAATTAGATTACCAGTAAGGCAGTAATAAACTTGGGCATGCCGCCATGGATATAGAACCACACCCGACCCATTTTGCTTCTAAATGTTATGTACTTTGATGAGCAGTCTAGACCCTTGCTTGAAGAGAGTGACAATACTGAGTTGATTGGCCCGTGGCTCAGAGATAGTTACTCCGAGGCGGGGGTTTGATGCGTGCCACATTGTGCTTCGTTGTGCATCAGGCGCGAGATGTCTCAGGTATGAACACCAAACCCACCTTTTTAACAAGATTATATGTTCGAAAATTAAGAGACAAGCTTGAGTTTCTAAAAGCTAGAAACGAACTAAGCTTGAGCTCGAGCTCTCCTATCTTAAACAAGTTGAGCTTGAGCTTGGCACAACTCGTTTACACCCCTACTTGCGCACTAAGGCTCGTCTCGGGTAGCAATTAATAATGAAAATAAGTTGGTCTGAGGTTACAAATTAAAAAGTGAAACATGAAGCACTACTGAGTGTTGCTCTCATAGTTTCAACATCAACTTTCAGCACTCTATTATCAACAACAACTTCATTGTTCTTTTGGCTTATGTCACTAAGACGCTTCAGTAATGATGAATTTTCGCCCCTTAGTTGACAACATGACGGTTGAGATTGAGACTAGCGGAACAAACGAAGACAGAAACCCGTCGAGGTAATAGAACCCACACCGCACCAATCGAAAAAATCCCCACAAACTGTTTTGTTTCTTGACTGCACATTGGATTAGCGATGATGCTTGAATTCAGAAGTTGCTGCTCATTCTAAAATGCGTAGTATAGGCTCATGTTGAACCACATCAAAGGGTAAACTGTTTATAGAAAGTTCTGAATGTTCAAGTAGTCTTAGTGCAACGGTCAAAAAATGAAGTACAGTAGAAACTCGATAAATTAATACTCGATTATTTAATAAACTCTCTAAGATAATATTTTTTGCCGGTCCCGACTTGGGAATAGGGTGCTACATTAATAATTCGCTAAAATTATAAGATAATACATTTTTGATAATTTCTTTAGACCCCATATAAAATATAAATTAATAATTCCTTATATAGCATATTACATGAACGATTTATGAAGGTTTCTTGAAAAATGACTCAATTGTCTTTTGTTTTTTGTTTTTTGTTGAAATCAATTTCCCCTTGAATCTCGTCTCTAATTTTTCTTAGCATGGTAAGAACTTCTGGTGTTGTTTTCTCATAGTTCAACAAGAAATTGTTCAATGTGATTGCCGCTTTGATAGCTTCGTTTCGCGAAGGGGGCTCCATTGTAGAACTTTCATCATCTTCTTCAACGATATCATCTTTATTAATTCTAATAACGCTTTCAATAATTTCTTCATCAGTCAACAACCAACAACTGTGCAACTACTTTTTCTTCTGGGTGAGTCAGAACATCTTAGACTTGGATTATCCTTGTTGTGCTTGCATAATGCTCTTCGAATCTCGTCTGTCATTGTTGTTTTTTTCACACCTTTAAGATGGGAAGCCATGTTGTGTGTAAGATTTGTTTGTGTTAACCTATTTTGATCTTGTATTTATATAGAAAATATTTTTAATGTCCATAAAGTGATACATTGAACACAAGAAGCATAATAAGGTGGGAGATTGAATGTTTCTTTCAAATTGGGCCGTTCATTTGATATACATGCATTGTATACAATAATTAAGTGGAAGCTTGAAAGGTGTTTGTAAACTAACTATTCTACTATAAATTAATAAAATATTAATTAATATATAAATTAATAATTACTAATTTATCGATTAATTAATAACTCTTTTAATTAATAAATTTTGATGGTCCTAAGTGTTTTGGTCAAAAATCACACAAGGATAATGCAACCAAACTCTAAGTAAACGGGGTGTAACATTTGTGCTTGTAATCATTATGAACAGTTCAATTATCAATAAAACAATGTTATTTTATCCCAATGATTGTTTGGTTGTGTTTTGCATTTTTCATGTTTTGACTTTTGTTCAAATTCAAACTCTACATCGCTTTCTAGAGAATTATACGCAAACTGGTGCGTAAACGTACTCAGTTTAATGCGACAAATACTCCGGAACATCAACATATACTCAACATACCTTAAATAACCTTTACATAACTTAGAAATAAGTTTTGAAGGCTTTGGTATAGCAAAAACAAGTTAATTCGCTTACAGGGACTAAACTTGACAAACTGCGAAAGTATGCCAATTTGAACTGTAACGAACATTCCAGAACATGTCCATAAGTTAAACATACCATAAATATCCTTTACATAGCTTAGAAATAGGCTTTGAGAGGTTTGGTATGCTAAAACAAACTTTTGGATCATTCAGGGACTAAAAGTGTCAAAAAGTGCATAAGTTTGCACTTTCGCGCATAACTTATGTTCTGAATACATCCGGACATCCAAAAATTTATGTAAGCATCCTTATATTATGCCTTAGTGTTTGGCATGAGAAAAATCCATTCGTCGCGTCATTTGGATCGTCTTTCGCGCTTATGCGCATTCCGTCGTAATTAAGCGAACATCGCGATCGTACGACCAAACGAACCGACATCCGACATATTTTTGGGCATGTTTCATGTCCACAATGTTTAGGCATCATTTTGGGGCCTTAAAGATGGCTTTACAGGTCTTAGAAGGGCTGGAAATAGCTTAAACATGCAACAGGGACCAAATGTGTAAATTCTGCAAGTGGTGCAGATCAGAGAGGGCCAGGCGGCCCGCGTGAGTTTTGCCTAAATGTTTAGGCGGGCCGCGTGAGGATGTCTGACAGAAGATTTTGCATTTAATGCAGAATCTGGCCTTTCGTTCGATCAAGGGGCGATGCCTTTTCACCCAAATGAAGGGCCAAGGGCCAAGTTCAGTGTATTTAACCCCTGGACACATGTACGCACGAGATCAAGGCACGATATTCGATAAAACGATCCTAACGGTTCCACTTTTCCTATAAATACCCCCCCCTTTAGTGTAAAAATCACAAAATCAGATCCTAAAGCTCTAAGTTGAAACCATTGTTTCATACCTGAGCTATTTGATCTTGATTTGCACTCGGGGACCCTCCGTAAGTCTTCTTTCGCTCTTTTATTCGCTTTTCGAGTCCGAAAGTCAACGTTTTGTTGACTTTCTGCATTGACCAGCTTATGGTCGATGCGAAGTTCATGGAACTTCATAACGTGAGCGTGATCACGATGGTTATGGTCCATAGTGACCATACCTACTGATCACCACGTTATCTAGGCTCAGTGACGAGTCGTAGTTTCGGCCAAAATGTGCATTCTTGCATATTTTGTAACCAAACTACTCGTGAGCATCAAAGCCGTTTGTTTTGATGTCAAACCCGTTTTCAAACTTAGTTAAGCATGTTCTAACATGCTTAGCTCGTCACTTTTAGTTTAGTGCTTATATAGGGTCGTAAGGTAAGCGATCTAAACCATCGCTTATGCTTTCGAACCCGACCCATTTTGTCGGTCATTAGGACCTGACCAAACACATTAGGTGACCATAGCTATAACCTTCCGAGGTTATACCTTGTGGTCACGATGTTAGGCGTTCCAGACGCGTTCTATGCGAACGACGCGTAAGGTGGCATAAGCTACCTAAACGGGTCGTGATGGACCGTAAGCACTTAGGTTAAGTTTCATTTTAGTATGTAGGCTTTGTTAAACCAAATTACACGAGTCTCCATACTCGTTTGGTTTACGAACCCGCGTACTGTCCGATCCTTCCGATTTGGTCCGGTATATTAACATAAGCTACCTATAAGGTGCCGTTGATATTCCGTGATCTTTAGCATTATCTGGTTATTATACAAGGAACTCAAAGCAATCTCAGGTGAGTACATTGAACCCCTCTTTTACTGTTTTCCAAACTGTTTTGGGGTGAAACACATGTGCCTATCTGTTACTTTCATGCTTCCCATGTTTTCACATCATATACTACTATGTTGTTAGTACATTATAGTACATGATTTCATTACATTTCTTGCTAAGTATGCCCATTGTGTGCGTACTTAGTACATTGATTTACATTACATTTTCTGTTGCATATGTTTACTCAGCATATGGACACATTGATTTACATGAACATTTCTGTTGCATATGTTTACTCAGCATATGGACACATTGATTTACATAAACATTTCTGTTGCATATGTTTACTCAGCATATGGACACATTGATTTACATGAACATTTCTGCTTCGTATGTTTACTTAGCATACTTAGCACATTGTTTACATCACATGCCTTCATTTTGTTATGACATTTGGTTTGTTTAACATGGGACAATACATTCATTAACATTGATCACGCCGTTCGTTAGTAGGTAGTGGTACCATAGGAATTGACAACTCCCATTCCTGAAGTCCTGGGTTTGATAGGACTGGAAGGAATGACCGAATTCGATATACATAACTTAGCTAAACCATTAATTTGTTTAAGGGTTTATCGCCGCAGTCTCAAGGCTTGGATGTATGCATAGTTTACAATACCACATAAATGTTAATATCAATAGAGCATGCATTTCCCGCAGAACATAACGCTGATTTAAACCACGTTTTACTTCAACGACTTGTTTTGTGCATATGGTTTAAGTTGATACATTTCGCTTACCATACATGATACATTTTGGGATTACACATTACATGATTTACATTGAACATAAACACGTCGACATTGACATATACATTTGGTGGTTTACACTTGAGCATAAACACTTGACATGGATTACAATAACACTTGACATTTGGTTTACACATGAACAATTTACATGGTGGATTGGTTTGGGTAAATGATTCAAGTAACGGGGCGTATGTAATATGATACAAACATGGTGGATACGCCGCTGGTACTTCCTATATATAAATGTTTGTATAATATTACATATCGTGGCGTTATCTAAGTCATTTCAGTTTAGACACATTACACTTTACATAAGTAACATATTCTTCACAAGACATTATTTTCACAAACAACTTATCTTATTCAACTCATTTTACTTGGTTATTCGTTTAACCTTGCACTTATCTATACATATCGTTTGATGTTATCGTTTTTCAAATGATTTACAAAGCAAAACAAATTACAAGGTTCATGACTGACTGTTATTAAACATTCTTTAAAACTCAAGTCATGAACCCCATTTTCACAAAACCTATGTATCTCACAGGCATTTTTATGCTGACGTACCTAATTTCACATGTGTTTTCAGGAGCTATTCCATAGGACGATGATCATGATTCTAGGGCGGACCTGTGCCTTAGAGCCTAAAAATGAAGTTTGAACTAGCTTAATTATGTTTTGAATATCCGTACTCTCTTTCCAAGACAATGTAACACCTTTGTTTATAAATAAAATACAACTTGTATGCCATGGTCATGAAACAATTTAATTCTGTCCACAACACTCCCCGGCGTTTCCGCCGCGGTTGCATGTTATACGCGGCCGGGGTGTGACAGAAGAGTTGGTATCAGAGCCATTGGTTATAGGGAATTAGGTTATTAGTAATGCTTTGACCTAGACTATAACTTTCTAGGACCCTAACACAAGTTATCTTGTGTTTAGAGTTTAAAACATGCACATCACCTATCCTTAGGTGATAACCACAACGGGAACTTCGGTTCCGAATCCGCTTTGAAAATTAATCATCTGTTCTAGGATGATTGATTACTAGGTTTTGAACCTTCTGTTATAAGGTTTTGAACCCTCTGTTATAAGGTTTTGAACCCTCTGTTATATGGTTTTGAACCTCTTTGGATTTCAAAAATCCCGTCAAAGTTTTGGGTTAATAGTGTGAACACGTGCGAACTAGAAGAGTGAACGCCTGTACCCTGGGTTTTCTGTCTAAGGCTAGAGTGTTCGTACAAATCCACATAATCGGACCAGTCACTCTTACCTGGGAACTCTTGGGGTGAGTGTTCACTTATAGGCGAGCATGTCTTCGCGATACACTAATTCTGACCCATTTACTTTGACTAGACATTTCATATCGCTTGTTTGCATTGCGATGCATAACCACCATCTTTGCTTTTATTGATTCTGTTTCATCTCATTCTCTTCATCCAATCATCTCACTCGTTTCATTTCATGTTTTTCTCTTCTAGAATGCCTCCTCGACGCGACAACCAGATAGCTACTGCCGAGCTGGCGGAGATTATTGCGCAGCAGATGGCTGCTCAATTTCCGAATCTCTTTGCTCAATGGAACCAGGCCAACAACAACAATGGTACATGCAAATACAAGGATTTTAGCTCGGCTAAGCCACTCAAGTTTAGTGGTTCTGAGGGAGCAACTGGGCTTCTTCAGTGGTTCGAGAGCATCGAGAACACTTTCCGTCATGTGCAGTGTCCTGACAATCGCAAAGTCGAGTTTTCTTCAAGCGTGTTTCAGAAGAGGGCTCTTACATGGTGGAATGGGGTTATGAGAGATCAAGGTGCAGAAGTTGCTCTAGCTCAAACATGGGCTGAACTGAGAGCTCTTATGATGAGGGAGTTTTGTCCTCGTCATGAGCAACGAGCGTTGGAGAAAGAATTTGATGTGTTGAAGCAAGATAGTGGCGAGCACAGGGCTTATACAGATAGGTTTGAGGAGCTGAGTCTTCTTTGCCCGACTATGGTTACCCCACTCGATAAGGCCATCGAAAGATACATCGACGGCCTACCTGACTCAGTACAAGATATCCTTACTGGTAGCAACCCTACCACACTCCGTCAGGCAATCGAGTTATCGGCGACGTTGACTGAGTCGCAGATCCGAAAGAATAAACTACACAGGAAGTGCGACAAGGGCAAGAAACAGTCGGCTGACAAGGAAGATAGCAAGAAAGGTCAAAACAAGAAGGGAAAGGACTCTGGTTCCTCAAGGGGGTCAAGGAAGCGTAAGGCTTCCCAAAATTTTGCTGTGACTGCCCAAGCTAACCAGGCAGCTCCCAACCAAGCCGCACAGCCTCCAGCCAAGAAACCCTATTCAGGAAATGCACCTTTGTGCAATCGATGCAACAGTCACCACCAACCACAATATCAGTGCCGTTTCTGTACTAACTGTGGGAAGTCGGGTCATCTTGCCGATGTTTGTCGGTTTGCTCAGAATCACGCAGTCCAGAACCCTGCTCAACAGGTTGCTCAACAACAGGGTCAGGCTGCACGACCAAACTACCCACCAGGTGCATGTTATAATTGTGGGGATCTGACCCACTACAGAAATCGTTGTCCAAGACTAGTCAACCAGAACCAGAATGCAAACCAGAATCCGACACCGGCTCGAGGTCGAGTCTTTAACATGAATGCACAAGAAGCACAAGCAGACAACGAGGTGGTGAACGGTACGTTCTTTATTAATAATCAGCCAGCATCTGTTCTTTTTGATTCGGGTGCCGACAAGAGCTTTGTGTCATTGTCTTTTGAGACAATGCTTCGCGTGTCTAGAACGAAACTAGGTAAACCTTTGACAGTAGAGGTTGCCAGTGGTGAACCCATTGTTCTAAATTCTGTTCTGCGCAACTGCCAGTTGAACCTTAACGACCATATTTTTCCTATTGACCTCACGCCAATGCAACTTGGAAGCTTCGATGTTATTGTGGGAATGGATTGGTTATCTAAGCATCGCGCAGAGATAGTATGTTCTGAGAAGATTGTTCGTATACCGCTGTCGACAGGCGAGATCCTACAAGTTCGTGGTGAGAAGCCTGCCGGTGGTCTCAAACTCATGTCTTGTTTTAAAGCACGGAAGTATCTGCGAAAGCACTATGTGGCTTTCTTAGCACATGTTACAGCAGATAAAGGCAAGGGTAAGTCTATTTCAGATATTCCTGTCGTTCGGGATTATTCCGAAATATTCCCTGAAGACTTACCTGGTCTACCTCCAGCACGCCAAGTCGAGTTCCGTATTGATCTCGTACCTGGTGCAAATCCCGTTGCCAGAGCTCCATATCGTCTTGCACCGTCCGAGATGCAAGAGTTGTCTAAACAGCTGCAGGAACTCTCCGACAAAGGTTTTATCCGTCCTAGCTTTTCACCTTGGGGTGCTCCCGTTCTCTTTGTAAAGAAGAAGGATGGATCTTTTAGGATGTGTATCGATTATCGTGAGCTTAACAAGCTTACCATCAAAAATCGATATCCTCTACCTCGCATTGATGATCTCTTCGATCAATTACAAGGCGCATCTTACTTTTCAAAGATTGATCTACGATCTGGATATCATCAGCTTCGTGTACATAAAGAAGACATTCCCAAGACAGCGTTCCGTACTCGTTATGGACATTATGAGTTCACAGTCATGCCATTCGGTTTGACTAATGCTCCTGCTGTTTTCATGGACTTAATGAATAGGGTCTGCAAGCCTTATTTAGATAAGTTCATCATCGTTTTCATTGACGACATTTTGATATATTCTAAGACGCGAGCTGATCATGAGCAACATCTTCGTCTTACATTGGAACTCCAAAAGAAAGAACAACTTTTCGCCAAATTCTCCAAGTGTGAATTCTGGCTTAAAGAGGTTCAATTCTTAGGACATATTGTCAACGAACAAGGTATTCATGTAGATCCCTCCAAGATCAGTGCGATTAAGGATTGGGATACACCTACTACCCCTACTGAAGTTCGTTCTTTTCTTGGTCTAGCGGGTTATTACCGCCGCTTCATAGAAAATTTCTCGAAGATTGCAGTTCCTCTAACTGCTCTAACTCAGAAGAACAAGCCATTTGATTGGGGAGTCAAACAAGAGGAAGCGTTTCAGACTTTGAAACAAAAGCTTTGCGACGCGCCTGTCCTAACATTGCCTGAGGGCAACGATGATTTCGTCGTTTACTGCGACGCATCTAAATTAGGACTTGGCTGCGTCCTAATGCAAAGAAACAAAGTCATAGCATACGCATCAAGGCAGTTGAAGATACATGAGAAGAACTACACCACTCATGATCTTGAGTTGGGTGCAGTTGTCTTCGCTCTCAAAATCTGGAGACACTACTTGTATGGTACAAAATGTGTGGTTTTCACAGACCACAAAAGTCTTCAGCATATCTTCAATCAAAAAGAGCTCAACATGAGACAACGGCGTTGGGTTGAACTTCTAAACGACTACGACTGCGAGATTCGCTACCATCCTGGTAAGGCGAATGTCGTAGCCGATGCATTGAGTCACAAGGAACGTACTAAGCTTCATTGTGTACGTGTCCAATCTGTTATTCAAACCGATATCCAAGCCCGTATTTCTCAGGCTCAACAATCTTGTGTTTCACAAGGTTTGATGGATAAGGAATTTCCTTATCACATAACTCCTGCTTTAGAGCTGAAGGACAATGGATCATATTACTTCATGGACCGTTTGTGGGTCCCGAGCCAAGATAATCTCCGTACCTTGCTTATGGATGAAGCCCATAAGTCTCGTTATTCTATTCATCCTGGCTCAGATAAGATGTATAAGGATCTTCGTATTCAGTATTGGTGGCCTGGTATGAAGAAAGACATTGCCTTATATGTATCAAAATGCCTTACTTGTCTTAAAGTTAAGGCTGAGCACCAGCGTCCTTCTGGTTTATTGGAACAACCAGAGATCCCAGTTTGGAAATGGGAAAACATTACTATGGATCTCATTACCAAACTCCCGCGCACAAAGAAAGGTCACGATGCCATCTGGGTAGTCGTTGATCGTCTTACAAAGTCAGCGCATTTCTTGCCAATCCGTGAGGATTTTTCGGCTGACAAACTTGCTCAAATCTACGTGGATGAAATTGTAGCACGACATGGTGTTCCTTTGAACATCATTTCTGACAGAGATGCTCGTTTCACTTCTCATTTTTGGAGAACCATGCAATCTGCTATGGGGACCCAACTTAATTTGAGCACAGCTTATCATCCGCAAACGGATGGTCAATCTGAAAGAACAATCCAGACACTGGAGGATATGCTTAGAGCTTGTGTGATCGATTTGGTGGTAGTTGGGATTCACATCTTCCATTGATTGAATTCTCCTACAACAACAGTTATCACTCCAGCATCAACATGGCTCCTTTCGAGGCTCTCTATGGTCGAAAATGTCGTTCACTAGTCTGCTGGAATGAGATTGGCGAGGCTCAACTTACTGGACCTGCCCTCATTTTAGAGACAACAGATAAGGTAAAGAAAGTTCGTGATAACCTTCAGGCAGCTAGAAGCCGTCAGAAGAATTACGCGGACTTAAAACGCAAGCCCTTGGATTTTCAAGTCGGTGATCGTGTATTACTTAAGGTCTCACCTTGGAAAGGTGTGATCAGATTCGGAAAGAAAGGAAAACTTGCACCTAGATACGTTGGACCATTTAAGATCGTCGAAAGAATCGGCAAGGTAGCCTACAGACTTGAGTTACCTCCTGAACTTGGAAATGTTCATCCAACCTTTCACGTGTCCAATCTCAAGAGGTGTTTAGCTGATGAAAACCTCCACATACCGCTTGACGAAATTCGTGTTGATAAAACACTGAAGTTTGTTGAGAAACCGGTAGAAATCATGGAACGTGAAGTCAAGTGGCTTAAACGCAAGCGCATTCCTTTGGTCAAGGTTCGTTGGGAATCTAAGCGTGGACCCGAGTTTACTTGGGAACGTGAAGATCAAATGAAGGCAAAATATCCGCATCTTTTTCAATCAGTTTCCTCTAAATAAATTTCGGGACGAAATTTCCACAAGTAGGGGAGACTGTAACATTTGTGCTTGTAATCATTATGAACAGTTCAATTATCAATAAAACAATGTTATTTTATCCCAATGATTGTTTGGTTGTGTTTTGCATTTTTCATGTTTTGACTTTTGTTCAAATTCAAACTCTACATCGCTTTCTAGAGAATTATACGCAAACTGGTGCGTAAACGTACTCAGTTTAATGCGACAAATACTCCGGAACATCAACATATACTCAACATACCTTAAATAACCTTTACATAACTTAGAAATAAGTTTTGAAGGCTTTGGTTTAGCAAAAACAAGTTAATTCGCTTACAGGGACTAAACTTGACAAACTGCGAAAGTATGCCAATTTGAACTGTAACGAACATTCCGGAACATGTCCATAAGTTAAACATACCATAATATCCTTTACATAG